>NC_140516.1:6775989-7158489 GCF_964339955.1 Pipistrellus hanaki
ACACTGGTGGTATCATAGTTGGTAAAAGATCAGGCTCACTGCTAGAAATAAATGCTATAGTTGGTCTTGACAGAAGCAGTACCCAGGCACTGCAGGGCTTTGCAGCAAAGAGGCTGAAGGTACAGGGAGGCTTCCCTTAAGGACATGGGAAGCATTTGTTTCCTTGACAATTTCTTTTATCCAGCACTTCCCACTCAGTTCAGATGTTAGACATGTCAGGCTGCAGGGTACTGAAGGAATCAGTACCCAAAAATTAAGGGGAAGTGTGCTCTCTCAGAAGAAACATGGGCTGTGGAATCAGATTCATCTGCATCATTCAATGGCTGCTTCTATTATTTTCTAGATGTGAGACCCTAGGTTGGTCTTTGAACTCAATTTCAACTATATAATAGGAAGAATTATAACTGATTTATAGAGGAGATTTTAAAAGACATATCTCTATTGCTGTATATCTCTATATATCCTAAAATATTTCCAAGTGGCTTAGATATAAGGTGTTACAATGGTGTGTCACATAGAACAGAGGTCAATATACACATCGACCCTTCAGTTGGAGACCCTCATTAGTTCCAGAAGACATTTATATCAGCTGTCTATTGTCATGTAACAAATAACCCCAGAATGTAAAACCTTAAAACACAAGATTCTACATCCTGGGTAGGGCTCAGGAGGGACAGCTGGTGGGGATGGGGGTCCAGGTGGTGGGGACTGGGGTCACTTTTGTGGCTACATGTAGCAGGAGCTTGACTGGGGCAGAAACAAAATGGCTTGACTCACTGGTATCTGGCATCTCTGTTTTGATCATTAGAACACTTGGGTGCTGGCCAGGTGGCTTTCACTCTTGATGTAGTCTCTCCAGCACCATAGCCCACCTGAAAGGCCAGCTGAGAGCAAAAGAAGAACCTTCCAGATTCTTTAAGGTCTGAATCTGCAATTGGCACGTGGTCACTCCTGCCACATTCTGCTGTGTCAGAGAGTCCCTGTCAGCCCAAATACAAAGGAAAGAGATTCCATGTTTCGATGGGAGAAGCAAGAATCAGTGGTCATTATTAACCCCTGACAATCATGACATAAACTTAATTACCGTTTTCCCAGATCTATCTTGACCACCAGCAGTGAATGTTGGCAAATCCTACATGAGGGAGATGTCATTGCTGCCACCTGCCAGAACAGAAACAGGTGTTATTAACAGGCTGGGAATGTACCCAGGGCTCTGGGAGTGAGGCAGTTGAGCAAATTCTCTCCTGTGCCCTTTCTCCAAAAGTGCACCTTTTCAAAAATGTTTAATGTATTATGTTAAAACTAGAGGCCTGGTGCACAAATTCATGCACATTGAAAGGAAATTAAGTAAAAGGGGACTAGTGGGGCTGGACTGGGCTAGATGGGCCAGACATGCCCTGGAGCCAACCTCCCACAGTCCCTCCTCTGCCAGCCGGCCACACCTGGGATGACACTAGGGCTCAAAGGGCATCTGCAGAGTGAGTGGGGTCCTTCTGGCAGGTGGGGTCCCTCAACTTGGCCTGCTGGGATTGGGCCAAAACCAGCAGTCTGACAACCCCGGAGAGGTCCTGGAGTGAGAGAGGGCACTCTGCAAAGTTGCAGTTGCTCAGCAGCTCCTGTCTTGAGTGTATTCCCCCTAGTGGTCACTGCGTGTCATAGCTACTGGCCAGTTGGCTGATCGGCCAGTCGCTTAGGCTTTTATATATATAGATAATGGTTGTTAATGCTGCGCTGAAAAGAAGTTAGAGGAAGTGGTTTAAAGACATCACATTAGACATGAAAACACACATAGACTTTTAAATTCTCTGCTTCCTTCCTAACAACAATGCAGACTCTCTCCCCATCCTCAGTGCCCACATAAACATGGGGCCTCCCTTGACATTGGAACTCATGTGCCTTTCACAATCCAGAGCATCTTGGAAGCAGCCTATTTAGATGATAGTGTGTATTAGTGTATGTACAAGTGTGAAAAAAATGAGTGTGGGGACTGTGTGGATATGTGGTGGGTATGAAAGGGTGTGTGAATGCGTGTGTGTGTGTGTGTGTGTGTGTGTGTGTGTGTGTGTGAATGTGTGGACAGAACATAGCACTGGGAGCAAACTTCAAAACTGGCAAAGGAGAGAGAGCACATGGAATCCTGATTCAAAGTGATGTGATTAGAATCTGCCAGCTACTTGGAAACTGACTGGCTCCATAGCCTGCAACTCTTCCTGCCCATTCCTGATGGTGACATATCAGAGGTCTTTCAAGCGATTGAAGTCCCTGAATGATCCCTGCCAGCCCAGCACTGGCCAATGTGAGGAGATGGGCCAGAGTGGGGGCGGGGTGTGGGGAAGGAAGACACTGGAGCTGCAGGGACTGGGATGTCAAGAGAATGAGTTGGAGGGCTCTGTGGCTGAAAGCAGTCACCAGCTTCTGGAGCTCAGCCTGCCCCCCCCCCCCCCCCCGTTAATGCCCTTCACCTGGGTGTCCTTGGAGAGGGGAGCAGTTGCACTGTGAACTGGCCTCTTCCTTTTGGTGTGTTTGAGGCGGATCCACTTCAGCACCTGCCAACTCTTGTCTTCATCCTCGGTTCAGACACACCTCTTTACCTATCAGGCTTCCTGTTTTTATCCAACAGTTCAGCTGCAGGATGAGATTTTGTTTCTTCACCTGCTAAAATAATTTTCCTTCATCTTGTTTTCACTTAAAAATGTTTTTATTGATTTCAGAGAGGAAGAGAGAGGGAGCGATACATAGAAACATGAATGAGAGAATCATTGGTCGGCTGCCTCTTGCAGGCCCTACACTGGGGAATTAAGCTCACAACCCAAGCATGTGCTCTAACTGGGAATCAAACTGTGATTTGTGTGGGATGGTTGATGGGTTTTCAGTGAAAAAGCAAGCAAACAAACAAACAAAAATAACTCAAAGCACTTTCAAATACATATCTTATTGCAGTTCAGGGATATTTGAGAGGAGAGGTAATTTTATAAATGACTTGCTAGTTAATAATTATTAAGATTTGATTAAGTACTGCTTTGTGTCACACACAATTTTAAATGCTACATACATGTTACTCTCTCTTTACAGATGAGAAAAACATGGCCCAGAGATGGTAGGCAGCTTTTCATGGTGACACAGATATTAAGTGGTGGTTCAGGGTTTAAATCCAGGCTTTCTGCCACAGTGAGCACTCAGCCTCTAGGTCAGTGTCCTCTGCTGTATCAGGTTAGAGTGCGATCCAAATATTGCAAGTGGTCCTGGCCGGTGTGGCTCAGTTAGTTGTGTGTTGTTCTGTACACAAAAAAAGGGTATTGGTTGGATTTCCAGTCAGGATATATGCCCAGGTTTCAGGCTCAATCCCCAGTAGGGGGCATGCAGAAGACATCCATCGATGTTTTGCTGTCACTTCGATGTTTCTCTCCCTCTCTCTACTTTTCTCTCTAAAAAAGTACTGCAGCTGTTACTGCTCAGGGAGTATACATCAACAATGACAATGACCTTTCATTGGCTCTGCCCCTGCCTCTTGACCACTTCAAGTTCTGTCATTGCATATTTCTGGAACCTCCCAGGGTGCTTCATTGTGTCCACACAGCAGCTCTGGTGCTCTATTGCAGGGACAGTGGGGATTAAAATCAGTCACTTCCCATTGCACATCCTGATGGCGTAGTCTTTTTGTTAATTCTCAACTAAGGATGTTTTTCCACTGATTTTTAGAGAGTGGAAAGGAGTGGAGGGAGGGAGGGAGGAGAGAGAGAGAGAGAAAGAGAGAGAGAATGAATAATGGCCTAGTTTTAAACTTAAACATTCACTTGACATGGTGAGGAATAACTATTGCCAAAGTGTAGCCACATCCATTTCTTCACTCAAGCCCCATGATTACACTGCTGGGTAGTAGCACAGCTAGATAACCAGCTTCCTGCCATTTTATAAATGTGGAAATCATGTCTCATGGCATTATTTGTCTGGAAAACCATAGCTGGTAAAGAGTGGAGTTAAATTGAACCAAGCTGTTTCTGGTCCCAAGCAACCACACACAATGATTCCTTATTAATACTTGTTGCTATAGGTGTCCATAGCTTTGAGATTTATTTTTGTAACAAAAACTTGAAGTGAAAAGAACTAACTCATGGAAATGAAGGAACTCTGTTGTAATAACCTTTGTTTCAAAGAGAAAATAAACTTGACATGAGAAAGTACTTACAAATGGACAGAAAGGAAAACAAAATATATGGGATACAGGTAAAGATATATTGAGAGGAAATCTTCTTAGAAGCTTTCATAAATTGAAAAAACAACAACACAAATGAACTAAATTTTCAATGAAGGAAGCTGGAAAAGAACAGCAATATAATCTATAAGGAAATAGGAATGAACTAATATTTATGAAATAGATAAGAAAATAATAGCAGGAATAAATAAAACTAAAACTAGTTCTTAAAAAAATAAAACAGAAAACTCCGAGAGAGAGAGAGAGAGAGAGAGAGAGAGAGAGAGAGAGGGGGAGGATATTAGGAAGAGGCTGTAATTAAAGTGTAGAAAAATATTTAAAAAATGTAAGATAATGTTACATGCAGACTTATACTCAATAGGATTTCTTAAATCAGTGTGAGGATGGTTCAATATTATAAAATTTATTTACATAATCATGACATCAATAAATTGTGATTATGTTTCCAGTTGCTAGAAAATTATTTAATAAGATTTTAAATAGCCAATTCTAAAATAAAAATAAAAAATACTCTAAAATCAAATAAAATAGACCAAAAAACCTAGTGTTGGACACAGACTAGTGACTAAGAATAATCACTATATGTCATGAAATAGTAAAGCTATTATTCTAAAAAATCACCCACAGGCCCTAGCCAGTTTGGCTCAGTGGATAGTCAGTCAGCCCACAGACTGAAGGATCTTGGGTTTGATTCTGGTCAAGGGCATATACCTCGGCTGCAGGCTGGATTCCTGGCTTTGGTTGGGGGTGTGTGTGGGAGGCAACCAATTGCTGTTTCTCTCTCTGTGTCTCTCCCCTTCCCTTCCACTCTCTCTAAAAATCAATGGAAAAATATCCTCAGGTGAGGATTAACAATAACAACAACATCATTGACAGGAGTACACAGCTGCTGTCCTTTTCCATCCAGACTTATTGCCTTAGTGCTGATGACTCAGCAAGGCCTTCGGCTTAGGCTCCTCTCTTCGCAACAGGTTGACATCTGACTGCCACTCAGAATCTGCCCTTGGATGACTTGCAAGCTTCCTATGGCTGGGCACATTGGAACTCCTGGTTCCCCACCTCCTCTAGGCTGATCCTTTCCTGCTGCTGTCCCAGAGTGAATGGCCCCACTCTGACCAGAGCCCTTCTTGGGCTGATCCTTTCCTGCTGCTGTCCCAGAGTGAATGGCTCCACTCTGACCAGAGCCCTTTTAATCTCATCTATTAACAAAGCTCGGCGTTTCTACCTTTAAAATGCATCTTAAAGCCATCTCCACTGGAGGCTAGATGGCTGGTCCGGAGATGAAGAACGTAGAACACCATGTTTTCATTGTACAACTTGTTATATCCATAAATTTGTAATTTAAGATCTAATGAAGTAAGAGGTAAAAGAAGAAAAAAAAAATCACTTTATCTTTGAGTCATGGAAAGTGCTTCTTAGTGCCTTCTAGTGCCATATTTTGGAGAAAGCTTTCTGGCTGGAATAATAAATTGTGCAAGAAAAACATGAGAGTCAAGAGCAAGGCCACCACTGAAATGGAAAACTAAGTGACACCTGGCTTGAAGACTCTTTGAATCACCGGAGTCCCCGGTTCACATTGGGTGGAACAAATGACTCCCCAAATGAAAATGTAAGTTACACGCCAAGGTTTCTTTCTTTGAGGTGCTACAGGTGGATCCCTCCTCCCCCTTCATTTCATGTAGCTATCTGCAAGTTTAGGCTCAAGAGACTTCATCTTTCTGTATTTTGGTGCTGGAGGCTCTCACCTGCAGATCTTTAATCAATTAGCTTACTCCGATATGGGAGGCAGTGCCCCATACAGATCTCCCAGAGCCCATGATAGCATTCTAAGAGTGATTTAAATTTCCCCAGCGCATGCCAACTTGACAAGCACTTATTAATGTCTGGCATGAAGCAAACCCCAAATACAAACATGAATGAGGCTGGCAAGGACCACATATCTGGAGATGGAAACAGGCACTTCAAAATTCAGTCATTTAGGCTGAGATTTTGAGAAGGGAGTAATTCATTCTGCCTGAGAGGGGGCTTCATCAAAATTTCCATTGAGCTGCATCGTCAAGGGTAAGGAGGAGCCTCACAGGCTGGGGGTGGGTGGGAATTAAGAGTGAGTGTTGAAGACAATCTGCAAGGGTCCTCTTGCCAGAGAAGAAATATTCAGCAAGGCAATAAGAACACTTACTAGAGAGACGGAGTGGCTCTGTGGAGGCTGGAGCCAGTTGGGAGTGTGGAGGGGAGTGTGCTGTAGGAGCTCGTAGAACCAGGGAACCTGGGTGCTTCACTGGATGTGGTGATGACCTGTGGTAGCCTTGCTACCAAAGCATGCCCCTGGGCCAGAGCATTGGCATCTCCCAGGGGCTTGGGCAGAAAGCAGAGCCTCAGCCTTCCTCCATACCCCAGGGTCAGATCTGCACTGTAATTACACCCTTGGGAGGTCTGTGTGCACTTTGTAGTTTGAGAATCATTCTATTGCAAGGCTTAAAGCAGATTAAAAGCATGAGTAAGTATGTTTATCGCCCTCTAGCCACAATATGGGGCATAGAATAAGGGTGCAGTGGTGGGGTCAGAAAGAGGCCGCAGTAACGGTCTATGTAGGAAACACTGGGCGCGTTGGGCAGGAGGCGGGAATTCATCAGCGATAGCAATGTGTAGGCACCTGCAATGCTGTCAGAAAGCAGAACTTGAATCTTACATTTTAACAACTGTTTCTACCTGTCTTCTTGTTCCCTAAGTCAGTGTCCACGTCTTTGAATTTTGAATGATTCAATAAAATTGTGCACATAAAGAGCCTAATTTAGAAAATGCCAGTCACGTAATAAGTGCTCAATTATTTGTCAGCATTACCATTAGTATCAACAAGGATTTGGTTTTATACAAGTAGTTTACAAAGTACCAATATCCTGAATCCAGTCTTTACATGGTTCTTAGGCAATAAATAAGATGATCAAGAATGTTCCCATTTCTGTTATCTTTATTCCACTCCTTATTAATTTAATTAATTAGATTTTTTTTTTTTATAGAATGGAAAGTACCAAAAAGGTAACAACAACAAAAACCATGTTTGTCACAAAGCCCTTCGCAAAGTGTCCATAATTTGATTTTCTTGTCTCCGCTGCATGGTTTGTTAGACTGTTACCATCTCCATTTTACAGAGCAGAAAACTGAGATCAAGAAAAATTTAGTTATTTATCAAAGATCATAGTTAGTAAGAGCGGGAGATGAGATTTGAATCAGGATATGTGTGGTTTCAAGGCTTGTGGTCATACTCGTTACCTTCTTCAACATCCTGCAACTTATCTTTCAACACATGAACACCTTACTTTTTTCTTCTGGTCTCAGTTTTCTAGCCCCGGAGTGCAGCTTATGACACTGGACACGTGCCTCAAAAAGGAAGGACCAAAGGCCTGGGGAATAGGGAACGTAAGCTTGTGTCAGCCCCCGTGTTGGGTGTTTTACTCACTGTGCCTAGAATATTACTTGACACTTAGTAGTACTACATATATGTTTGTTGACTAAACAGGGAAATGCTTTGTGAAGCATAATAGCACCTGCATAGTTGGGGCATGTTTCATGTCATCTTGAAATAACTTTTTATTTTTTATGTTAGTTTCTGGTGTGGCTAATTCTTCGGTTGCATTTTTTTTTTTTTTCCTGAATAGGAATTGGTATTGATAAAACTTTTAATATTTAGGTAAAACTTACTCAGGACAGGAGAGCAATTATATTCATGTTAACAGGCCTGTGTATTTCTAGTTAAATGCAAGGTGTTGTAATCATTCTTGCTAAAGGTATTAGAATAGGCCACCAAAAACTGGCTAGTTGGTTTCTGGTTATTTTGTGCTGAAGGCTCCTGAGAGTCAAGGTCACTGAGATATAGAAAGAAACCTTCTCAAAGCTTCCCTTATCTTCCCAGAAGCAGGCTTTTCTGAGGAATGAGGACTGCCATGCCCCCTCTCCTGGGGGAGTTCTATGGTCTTGAAGATGGAGAGTCGGCACCCAGATGGGCCTGTGCAAACTTTCTGATTAAAACTTATTTCCCATCAGTTCCCCCATCTACTTACCTTCCCCCAGTTTAGCGCCCCTACAAGTAGAAACACTTTTCTTTTGTAATTTGTTCACAAATGTATTGCCCTGTGTCAAAATGATATAGACCTTCAGGTCTGATCCCTGCCTCGAGATTTACATTTCATTTCTGTGAGGCCCTCCGTATGCATCTGAAAGAAACCTTTTCCTCTTGTTAATAATTGGTCTTTTTCCAGTTCAATTTGCAACATTTCATTCACTGAATGTAAGAGGATTGAGAAAAAGTTCTTTCCTCCCTGACACCATGATAACCAGGGTTCTAAAATTCAAGGAGTCAAAACCAGAAAATGTGGACCACATATAAAAACACCTTTGGAGTAACTTACTAATTTTTATAAATGTATCATTTTAAATTGTATTCTTTTCCATTAATTTGAATTATATCTAATGACTAAATGCTCTCCAGTTTCCTGATTTGAGGCGCTCTCTCTCCCTCTCTCTCTCTCTCTCTCTCTCTCTCTCTCTCTCTCTCTCTATCTCTCTCTCTCATCAGCAGATTCTTTTATTTACTGGTTTCTCTCAGCCATCCAGTCCAGCCTGACACATGGTGCTAGGCTACGTTCCCCCCACCCCATCATCTCTTCTGTCTTTCTTCTTTGGTCCAGTCTGTACACTGTGGGCCAGAATTGGTGGTCCTTACTTGATAATAGTGTGATTTCGGCATCTCCCTACTCCTGTTGTAGAGAGCTCTGTAGTGCTTTTACCGCAGTAAGAGTTCCTTTTGAAATTCCCATAGAGTTTTCCAAGCCCAAGGCCCAAGCACTACGCAGGCCCGCGGCCCAGAGAGCACTGTTGGCTTTACAGAGGGTTTCCTTGGCAGCCAGCATGAATGACTGAAGACACTTGATGCCTGTTAGCAGGACAAGACTCAGGGTAGTTTAGTCCTGTATGGAGCGCCTTCCCCCCACACCAGCCTATTCACTGTCTCTGGAGACCATTCCAGAGGAAATGCCCCTCAGCCATGTTAAATATGGGGAAAGCTGCCAATGGGATAGTGAGTGGAGGATGTAAGAGTTTCATTTACTATTTACTTCAGCAAGATATTTCAACCTTGAGTTGTGATAGTTTTTGTGTTTTCTCTCTCAAGGTGAGGAAGGTGGTTTAATAATTGCGTGAACAGTGGTGAAGTTGCATTTCAGGGGTCCAGAGGATGGTATGCTTTCTCCCTAGCCTTGAGCAAATCAGATATTCCTATTTTGCAGCAAAGACTCTCAGAGTCTGGAGAAGTGACATGTCTCACACACATCACCTGGGCAAGGAATTGCATAGGAGGTGCATCAGTTAGGTTCCAGTCAGGAGGCAGAAACCAAACAGCAATTTCAACAAGGATGCTACAAATAAAGAATTACTATTTACAGGAAGTTTACTTGGCTCTGAGAGAGTACCCAAGGAAGGACTAACCTGGAGGGTGAGGGGGCAGGGAGCTTCCATTAGAGGGCTGTAGTTGTAGCCCACTGGATGGAAGAAGAGTCCCTGGCCAGAGTATAATCGGTTCTAAGCTGTGGTTTGGGGCTGGGGCCTGGAACTAACCTCCAGGGAGCCAGCAGTCCTAGACTGACAGGAAACCCCTGCTGGAGTCCTGGGGAAATTTCCCGGAAGCTACATCTGGAGATGTGCTGCTGAACTCAGCACCAGGAAACCATGGAACTTGCTGGGAATCCACCTGCTGGGCCGGAGTGCAGCTAAAACCTCCTTCAGATCTGCCTGGTAAGCTCCCGGTGGAGGCTGTTGCTGACCACCTTGCTGCAAGGAAGCTAGCTGGAGCACCCAGGAATCTAATGGGATTCCACCCGCACACATGCCACTTGAATTTGTTGGGAGGGACTTCATATGGTGTCCTCACACCAGCCCAACACTGCCAAGAGCAAGAGAGGGACAACATACAGCATCTAGGCAAGGCTGCTCTCATGCCAATGTCCCTCCAGAGCCCTCTATTGACAAAGGTTAGCATTGTGCCAGCAGGCAGGGAGAAATATTCCTGCATTCCAGGCAGTGGAGAGTGAATATGGAGCTGAGAGGCAGGAAGAATTAACTAGCACAGAGAACACTGGGACTTAGTTCCTTCACCTTCTAGTGCACTCATCCTTTTACTACATTACGGGGCATGCCCTTAACGATCATTGTTTTTCTCCTTTATTTCAGTCTATACCAAGAGACAACAATTATGGTACATGTTTATGAACAAAAAGGGAATTGTAAAATTTAGAACTTACCCTAAATTTAGGACATTCTCTGATGTGGGTACTTAGGGTAATGATCAAAATTTAGCACAATACACTTGGTGCTAATTGTTCACTGCCAAAGAAGTACTAGGAGAATTGAGACAATTAAACAGGAAACTTAGCCAATTTTTTTTTTCTTCATTATCACAGTCAAAGCAAAGTGAAGAATTTGAAGGGAGGAAATCCAGAGACTGTTACTGTCCAATTGAGTAGCACTAGCCATGTGCAGCATTTGAAAACTTGATACATGGCTAGTGCAACCAATGAACTACATTTCAAATTTCAGTTTATTTAAATTTAAATTTTGAAAATATTTACCCCAGTATGAAGTATGCTTACCCCCATACTTTGAAGTATGCTTAGACCTTGGAGGATTGTGTGGGAGGTTTTAAGGGCCAGGCTGGGAGAGGGTATGCTTCACTTCTGCGTTCTGACTAGAATTCAGTCACTTGGTCTCAGGGGAAACTGTGCTGCTGAGGAAAAGGGAATCACTTTGGTGGACAACCAGGCAGAGTCTGTGTCATGAAGTTTAGGTGGATTGACCCAATCCAGGGTTCCAGAGGAAATCCCTGTGTGGTTTAGATCAATCAGGGTATATCATGTCTTTGGACATCATTGTGAATAGAATTGGGGAAGTGATCTTTGCTAATTCTATCAAAGTGAACCTCAGGACATGTAGAGAGAATGCTAGGAACCTCAGGACATGTAGAGAGAATGCTAGGACACACACTCTGTACACTGGGGTGTTGATATGGGTTTAGAGTTGCTATTCCCACTAGGAGAGAGGTTGGATTATTGGGAAACGTGGTGAGGCACCTGAGTGTGATATCCAGAGGAAGCAGAATCAGACGGTCAGGCCTGATTGAAGCCAGATTGTATAATTAGTTCATGTGATAACACTGGTGATCTTGATCCATCATCTAGAAGGTTCTTGAATCTGGAGAAGGGGCTGTGTATAAGTTAAATAAGAGTCCAGAGATGAAACATAATTTTGAAAGGCATTTGGCAGGAGCGGGGGGAGTGTGCAGAAGAGCTTGGCTGAAGAAACCAAGTTCTTGTCTCAGGACTCCTTGCTTTTTATTAACACAATTTGTCCTAAGGCAAGGTGGAGATACACACATCAAAGGGCAGAATCCATTATCAGATTGGAAGAGTTACCTCCAGTGGTTCAGGTGTTTGGCCAGAAGGAGGCAATAACATGTAGAGTAAGGTGCCCTGAGCTGTCTGGCAGTAAACAATCATCCTTTTCAGGTTTGGGGAAATGCCTTTAGCCATTCCCAACAGGTGATAGCATATGTGACTCAACCTTTTAATGAAACTCTTGGCTGGAACTGGCTTCTGGCAATGTGACCCCTTTAACCTCAGCCAGTTTAGGTTCAGTTTTCTGTTGCTTGTAAACAAAAATAATTTTAACTACTCCAGATACTCTAATTGGGTTCTTTTGTTTTTAAATCAACAATTCATGCTATCTCAAGGAAATTAGAGTGAATTATACATATGTTAACAAAAACAAACAAACAAAAACAACCCAAAAACCCATTGAAACCTGTAAAGAATTTTAGTGAGTTTATTTGAGCAAACTGTTGACATATGCTGGGAAGCAGAACCTCAATGAATTGAGATAATGCTCTGAAGAATGGCGGGTTACATTTCTATTTATACATTGCAATTGAATGAGGGACATAGGTGGATTACATGAAATTCATTGGTGACAGGTTAAAGAGATGGAATAAAGCAAAGATGTGAGAAATCCCTGGGATTGGATAAAAAGTAAAATGATGGACACATACTTAGGTGGGTACAGGAACAATTAACATGATAATGAAGGAATTTGAGGCATTTGTCCTGGCGCCCACCACATTTGGTTGTGCCCCAGGGGCTCCAGAAAAAGGGAAGTTACAAGTTACCCAGACATCTCATAGATATGTTATCTTAGAGGCAAAAAGGCAAATGGGCTCAGTAAAGATCTAAGTTGATCTTTGTCAGGAAAAATATCAGCCTAGGAATGACTGCCCACTATAATCTGTTTGTAGTTAAATATTTAATTTTCAGACCATTTTTGTGGTTATTTTAGGTCTCTGAGTTTGCAAGACTGCCACACAAGCCTCCCCTGAGCTTGTCAGGTTAGCATGTGGCTCCTTTCGTCCACACATATATGCATGAAATGAAAGTAGAATCGAGCAAGGAAGAATTCTAGTTCCCAGTTCCTCTTCCTGCCTTCTCAATGTCCCTATGGTATCACACATTCTTATAGCTCTGTTTCACTGTCTAATTCACAGTTGTATTATAGCATCTGCAAAAGTGGATTCATATAATATTCAAAAATATATGTTAAATAAGTGAGTAAATGGATAGTAAATCAATTTCAGGTGTTGGGTTCAGAAACAAGAAAATGCTGTGTACTCTTGAGGAACAAGGAACAATTTTTCACCATGTGTCCTTGCTCCACTGAATAGGGACTCAGTGGAATGTGGCAGTAGGCTGACATGAAGGAATAATGGTAGCTCCATAGTGTGACTGCTATCTCAGGTAAGTCCTAGAAATCTGAAAACACGTTAAGGAATGTTTGTGTAAAGTCTCCTATATCCTAATAAGGCCTAAGCTCCTCCTGTGGCAAAAGAGCAGACTCTCCATGTTCCTGTCCAAGTCCCTCTCTGTGACCACTGCCCCCTCTCTTCCAGCAGGCCTTCCTCTAGACTAGCCACAGCTAACTTCTCATGGTCCCCCAGGCAAGCTGGTATTTTCTTTGCCCCTGAGTTATTTTCTCTGCCTGGAGTGCTTTCCCTCCTCCCAGTTGGTGAGCTCATATTCAGTCCTTGAAGCTCATCTCTTGTATTGGTTTACCACTGCTGCACAACAAGTTACCACAATCTTAGTAGCTTAAAACAATGCACGTAGCATAGTTGGCTCCAGTCAAGGTATTGGCTGGGAACCATTCATTTCTAGAACTCGGGGCCTTTTCCCGAGCTCAAGGGGTTACTGTCAGAATTTAGATCTTTGTGGTTGTAGCTCAGAGGTTCCGGCTTTCTGGCTGGCTGTCAGCCAGGGCTACTGCAGATCCTTGAGGCCCCTGCAGTTCCCTGCCACGTGTCCCCTCATAACATGATAGTTTATTCTTCAAGGGCAGCAGGAGGCTCACTCACTTTGGTCTGCTAATATGCAGTCTTATTCTATATAATAAAGAGGGAATATGCAAATTGACCATCACTCCACCATAAAGATGATGGCACCCAGTCCCCTCAGCGCTACCAGAGTCCCCCAGACTTTTGGCACTTCCTGCGGTGAGAGGCAAGCAGGCCCCCTCAGAGAGCAGACACCAAGGCCTGTGGCAGCGTGGAGCAGGCATATCCACAGAGAAAAAAGAACCACAGGGAGTGGGCCTATGCTGTCAGTAGAACATCCCCTGAGGGCTCCCAGATTGGAGGGGGTGCAGGTTGGACTGAGGGACCTCCCCCAATCCATGCACAAATTTTATGCAACTGGTCTCTAGTATAGCATAATACAACCAGGAAGTCTTATGACCTATGATGCACATTGAAGCTTCTATTTGAAGGGGAGCAGAGGCAATGTCAAAGTTGATAAAACACAATGATGGGGAGGGAAGGTCCTGAGGCTTATGCAGTATCTGAAGGGCCAGAAGAAGGACAGCAATTATTCTATTTGGTAATCCAATTGTCTGTCTTTGGAAAATGATAGGATGAAGAGTGGAAGTCATAAATAATACCTTTCTCACTGCCCAGTTATAAACGAGCTATTTAAACTCCCTGCTGTCCTGTGTCTTTTGCTTTGATTTTTCTTCTGCACTAAAGATTAAACCTTAGTGGAAGTTTGTGGAAGAGAAGGAAACTATAAAACAACATACTATCAACCATCTGCAAAGAACAGTGTAGTTTCCACCTTCAAAAGACTCTTGGAGAGATAGTACATGTAATCAAATGGAATTTCTGTGTTGAAGACTTTTAGAACTGCTTTAAAAATTTTGTTTTTCAAATATTCTTTACATACAATTTATTCATGTGTTCACTTAAAACATTTATGTCAAATATGGTGTCAAGTGTCTTTCAAGTACAGTGTTAGAAAGTGGGAAGTAATGATGAGTGAGTTGGTCTTAGCTCCCCCAAGATTTTTGCCAGCTGTTGGGGAACTAGAGAGTAAACCAGTGTTTTACTAGGGGTTTGGTGAATGCAGTGGTAGACATACACACAGAGTGCTATGGGAAAAAATAGAAGGGGCACCCAACCCAAATTAACCTGAAGTAGTGGTTCTTCAAATGAACTTTGAGGAAAGCAAATAGAAGTATGTGAACAAGTAGAAGAGGGAGATGTACAAAGATCTAGAGGGAAGTATGGCAGATTTGGAGATCAACAAGTCATTTGCATGGGAGGAGTATACATTCAAGATGGAGAGAATATGGGGAGTGGGAGGGTGGGGCTATGCCAGGTTTGAGGGATCTGTCAGACATCCAAATGGAGGTGTAAGTCAACTTACACATATATGTGTACTCTACATCTTTATTTGGCTGCATAATATATGTATGTGTGGAGTTCAGGGAGGGTTCTGGAGCTGTTTATAGATATTTATAACCATGAATCTGGATAAGATGAACTGGGAACTGAATGTAGATAGAAAAAAGGAGGGATTCAAAGGTGGGCCTGGGGCAGTTGGAGGTGAAGAGGTAAAGACAGGAGAGATGATCATTTCCAGTAATGAAAACGTAGTCTAAATTCTGGGAGAAAGTCTCGAGTTAGGTAAATAGGTAATTGCAATGCCAAAATCTGGAGGGCTTTTGTGGCTACTACACTGGATGGCATCAAAAGCAAAGGCAACAGATGTTCTGGGCCCGCCTCAGGTGGGATGTTTCAAAGAAGTCCTCCACATTAAGTTGAGATTTCCAAGGGTTAAATCAGAGGTAAGGATAAAGTATAACTAAACCCACGGCCTCCCTGTTAACCAATGACAGGGGATTATGGGGGAACAAAGCCCCAAAAGTAAAGAAAAAATACCCATTATTCCTGAGAGGTTCTGACAATTGATTGGTCTTTGTGTGGACATGCACCCTGAGTCCACACACATGCTGAGCGGCTGGCCACCGAAAGCTGTGAAGCTGGTTTGAAGTGGTTCTCTCTCCAGTGATGACCTGAACAGTGAGCCGAGGCATTTTCCCTGTGTTGTGTCTCGTGATGCTGAAGACTGAGACCAGAAGACTGAAGCAAAAGTGTGGAAAATTTATTACAAGCAGATTCAGACTCCCCTCAAGAATAGACCTGAAATTTCCCTGTCTCCATGTGCTCTTTCTCTGTTCTTATGCTGAACTTCCTCTGTTTCTATGCATTTCTATACCTTGTTGTTGCAGGCACTCCCTAGATTTCCCATGCCTCCCACTTTGAGTCCAGAAACATTTTATTACTTCTGCATGGTTGGTTCCTGTGGTTAGGCTGGCTCAAACTGCCATGTCTGCCCTTGCCTATGTTCCACCTGCCTTTGTTTTCCACTGGATCCCTGCCCTGTCTGCCTGCATGTCAAGTGAACCCTCTTACAAGACATCTGACAGAAGGAAACTCAAATCATCTCTGGAGGAGAGTATTTCATCTCAGGCCTCAGTCTTTACAAGAAAGTTATCAAAGACAATATCCAGTGCACAAAGGTAGGTAAGTAATAAGGCAACATAATGAGATCAGCCAAAATGAATGAATGAATGAACGAATAAACAAATAAATGGTAAAAATGAACCACAAATACCCAAGACAACAAGATTATCAGGCACAGAGTCTAAAAACAATTATGCTTCATATTTTAAAGAAATTAATGACAAGCTTAAAAAATTAACAGAGAACAGGAATCTATAAAAATGACAGAGAAGATTTGCAAAAGAAACACATAGAACTTCCAAAAATTATAAATTCAAAAATTAACATAAAAAATTCAGTGGAGAGATTTGGCCACATTAGACTTATTAGCTAACTAGAAAACTACATATATATCAGAAAAATTATCCACAATATAGCATAAAAAGAGGGGAAAAAGATGGAAACTACAGAAGAAAGAGGAAGAGACATGGAGGATGGAGTTGGAAGTTAGAATTCCAGAAGAAAGACAAGACTGATAATTTCCCAGAATTCATTGAAATAGGATGATAAATAAAAATAAAACACATATAAACACACTAGAGTGAAAAAATGTAAAAACTAAATAAGAGGAAAATTTTTAAAAGCGGCCAGAGAAAAACATCAAATTGTCTTCAAAGAAGTGGCAATTAGGTTGGAAATTGGTTTTTCAAGAGCAGGAGTAGAAATCAGAAGATATGTTTAATGTGCCGATACAACAAATGCTAATGTATCTATGCCCAGCAGAAATGTATTTCAAGAATGGAAACACAATAAAGGCATTTTCAGATAAATAAGAACTGAGATTTTCATCACTGGTAGATTTTACAGGATGTGCTTCAAGTGGAAGAAAGTGATCTCACAAGAGAAGCAGAAGGGATTAATACAAAGCAAGTGGAAATATATGGGTAAATGTAAAAAAAGTCAGATGTATGACATAGTAATGATAATACATGGCAGTGTTAAGAAAGAGAATTAAAATATTAAAATTCCCAGGTTTTTATTTTAATTGGAAGAATATTTTCTAAATATTTTTATTAATTATAGACTTTGATAATTTAAGTGTGCAGGGTGTAATTTCTAGAGTAATCACTGTTATGCATTGAATGTTTGTGTCATTCCTGCACTGACCCCCACTCTGATGGTATTTAAAGATGGGTCCTTGAAAAGTAGTGTGTCCAGCAATCCTACTTTTTGTTTGAGGTTCCTAGCTGTGAATTTGAAGCATGATTAGTTGGTTTGCTGTGGCTTGGCTTCAGCTGTGATTAACTGGGTGGATGCAGGTATAGAACAGGTTAGATTTGGACTTAACTAGGGTTTTTTTTTAATAATCTTTTAAAAATTTTTTTTATTGTTTTAAAGTATTACACATAGTTCGGTATAATCTTTTTTTTAGAAAAATATATATTTTATTGAGTTTTTACAGAGAGGAAGAGAGAGGGATAGAAACTTAGAAACGACAATGAGAGAAAATCATCGATCAGCTGCCTCTGTCACACCTCCCATCGGGGATGTGCCCGCAACCAAGGTACATGCCCTTGCCCAGAATCAAACCCATGACCTTTGAGTCTGCAGGCCGACGCTCTATCCACTGAGCCAAACCGGTTTCGGCTAGGGGTTGTTTTTGCCATGTGAATAGCACAGAGTGAGAGAAGTAAAGAATTTGAGGGAATTTACAAGTGAGTGATTAGAAGATGAATCCATAGAGTGAAAGCTTGGTGAAAAAGGAGACAAGGACCTAGAGCTAATGACAATGGGCAGGGAACAATGATTAGTGGGGTTAAAAGGGTCTAAGAATTGGTGTACTATGAGAAACATTGGAAAGATCACATCCTTTCTCTGTTCACAATTCCCAATGGCACTGCATCTGAGTGATAGAGAAAACCCTACTATGACTTATAAAGGTGCCCCATAAGACCTGCTTCCTCACCTCCTTTCCACTTCTTCAGCCTCATTTTCTACTGCTGTCTCCTTCCATCCCCTCCAGACATGAGTCAACTCTTTGTTCCCTGAATACCAAGATAACTCAGATAACCACCCATCTTGAGTCCTTTGCACATATTGTTTCCTCTTTGAAGAATGTTCTTTTTTCTACATGGCTCAGTCCAAATATCTATCTAAGTCATATCTTCATGGCTCAGTCTCATGACATTGAAATCTTTGCTCAAATATCTGTGTGTGTGTGTGTGTGTGTGTGTGTGTGTGTGTGTGTGTATTTTTGGCCACCCTTTAAAAAAAAGGTGCCTTCTGTATTGCTCCCTAACCTCCTTCTTGCTTTATTTTTATTTATAGCCCTTACCACAAACTAAATACACTTTATATTTGGTTTATTGTCTTCAATTAAACTCATGTAAGTTCCATGGCAACTGAAATTTTTACTTGTTTTAATCAGTTCCATATCATGCACCACTTGAACTGTGCCTGGTACACAGTAATCTGTTGAATGAGTGAATGAAATATAGGGGATGGTGAACAGAGAGTTTAAAACTTGAACCCAAGCTTAGAAAGAAAAAGCAGTTATAGATAATGTATGACAAAGTCTAGTTTATGACACTGAGAGGAGATGGTAGATAGTAAGATCAGAGTCATTGGAGAAGAGGTGAAGAAACTATGGAGGCTGGGAGGGTGACTTTCAAAAATTTCAAAATCACTAGGGATTATGATGGAGAGAATGACAAAGAAAGAGGAGACTAAATTTAAGAGTGATAACATCTATTGATGAGGCAACAGGAGGAAATGATGTGTTGTCTGATGGAGTGGGCTCCAAGAGTGTAGTTTTTAGGGAAGAGAAAGAGAAATTGGATTGGAATCTGCAACCAAGAACAAAGAGGATACCTACCCTTTGCTAAGCTCAGTGGTTGAGAAAATAAGCAGCACTGAGCAGATTGCAGGGGAAGCAGTGTTCTCAGGGGGAACCAAGTTTTAGTAACAGAAAAACAAAGGAAACTTTGAGGAAGAAGAATATTGAAATGCAGATTTCTCTGGTGATGCATTATGATTTTATAAGTCATAGAAGAAAAGGTTCAGGAATTCAATAGAGTAGGTATAAAAAGAACCCTGGAAGGAGATAATAAGCGTGATGAGATATCTGAACATCAGTGGCTTTTTGCAATAACCAGAGAAATGGTAAAAGGAATCAGTTTTGCTGGAAGATCTGGAGGATGAGGGAGGGAGAGGAGTTGGTGTGATATATATATATATATCAGAATTTCCTTTTCCCTCCTGAGAATAGTAATAGGGAAACTTGGGATGAGTAGTCTTACATGGAGAATGCAGGGCTGAAATAAATATTTCCCCCTTTTGTATTAGTTTGCTAGGGCTGCCATAACAAAATATCACAAATTGGATGTCTTAAATAAAGGAAAGGAGTTCTGGAGGCTGCAAGTCCAAGATCAAGGTGTCTGCAGGGTTGGTTTTATCTGAAGCCTCTCTCCTTATCATGCAGATGGTTGTCTTCTTGATGTGTCTTCATATGGACTTCCATTGGTCTGTGTATGTCTGTGTCCCAATTTCCTCTTCTTATGAGGACGGGAGTCATAAGGGATGAGGGCCCATCCATGTGATCTCATTTTATCATTATCACCTCTTTAAATTATCTATCTCTAAATATAGTCACATTCTGAGGTATGGGGGTTAGGATTTCAGAACCTAAGTGTGAATGAATTGTCAGGGAATGTAATTCAGTCCCCAATAGCTTTCATTTTGCCATAAATACATAGTATCCTAAGGGGACTATTTTGAGGTCACTATTCTTATTGTTCTCTTATCACAGATGAAGAAGCTATGACCCAGAAAGGCTCAGTAACTTTCCCAAGGTCACATTGCCAGGACAGATTCTGGAACTCCCTCAAAAACATCAAGCCCTTGTACCTTGCCCAGATCTAGACCAGCGTCTGGAGCACAGAGTTAATGAAACATTCACCAGCAAATGATTTTAGATTCAAAATTAATTCTGTTTATTTCCCAAAGTAATAGCTTCTGAAAAAAGTTTATTACTACTGAGGAAAGATATATAACTCAAACATTTATTGACTATCAATACTTTCATGGACTTAAAAAAAATCTCATCTTTATATGAGTGTTCTTATTTCTGTTTTTAAAGAGGAGGAATATTGATATTGAGAAAAATTGAAAGGCTGATTAATGTCACAGAGGTAATAAGATACAGGGCTGTGGTTAAAATCTGTTCAGTTTCTAGTATCTAAACAATGACATTATATGTACACATTTTAATATAGAGTAGCTGTGTTCAGATTGCAGGTAGCCCTGTGAATATTACTTTATAAGATATAAAAATGTCTAATCACTATGTTGTACATCTGAAATTTCTGATAATACTGTATGTCAACTGTAATTAAAAATTAATTAAAATACATTCAGGGTGATGATTGGATAATTCAATGCCAAATAGAATTTCTGAACAGAATTGAGAATAAGTGCACAGCTTAGCCATATGATGACTTTGAAGAACATGGTTCTCATTTAGGTCTTTTAACATTTTATCCACCAAAAGGAAAACATTTTGGTGGCTTCAGTTTGCATATTTCTATTTGTTTTACTGTAAGCAGATCACTGTGCTTTAAAAGGTTAGTCCTTTCAAAAGACTTCCATTACACTTAACAATTAGTTTAGTGCATTATATGTGCAAAACATATAATGTTTTGTTTTATTTTTTATTTTATTCCTGTTTTGTTTTAAAATGAGTATTTTTGTTATGAAGTATTTCCCTTTTTGTTTCCTCTAAAGAAATCCTCATCACCTGTTTTATTAGTTCAGAAATCCCTGCTCATTCTTTCCTCAAATTACCCAATTTCAAGCTCTCGGAAGCTGGCAGGCATGAGAGAAGCCTTAGCCACACTGGTGAATCACACACGGATAAATTTATTTGCTTTGATTTTAAATGACATCCAAGGGGGAGAAGGAAAGTGAATGTTTGGTTATTTATTACAGTCCTAACTCTCAATGTGGTTTCTGGCTTCAGCAGCCTGTCTTTGCTGACTGCGCCTTCACGTTTCAGCGCCCCTCTTGGGCTCCTGGAGCTATCAGTCCATCAAAGCAGAAACTCGCTCCGGGAGGTTGAGCCCAAGCCCAGGCCTGTCCAGGAGATGTCTTTATCTAGACCCTGCTCACACTGTTTCTCTCATTTTACTGCAGGCAGCTGTGTCAAACAGCAGGTACCTTGGACAGCGAACCAGTACTCCATCTTAGCTTCACTGTGTTTGGGTCTAGAAGCCAAATCTTTGAGGCTATCACTCTTTATAAAACATCGGGCCCCACTGGTGATGCAGAAACCTGCTCAGCACAGAGTGGGCACTGGGTCCACTGGATGGCCATTCAGCCCTTTCCCCAATTTTCTAGCTCCCCAGCCTCTTCAAAATGTCCCTGTTGGAGCATATTGTCTATCGCCTTTTAAAAACTCAACTTTACTGAGGTAAAAATAGTGTACAAAAAACTGCATCCATTTAGAATGCACAATTTAATAATTTAAAAAATGTTTAAAATGTGTTTTTATTGATGAGAGAGAGAGAGAGAGAGAGAAAGAAAGGGAGAGGGAGAGAGGTGGAAACATTGATGATTGTCTGCCTCCTGCAGGCCTCCCACTGGGGATGGATCTTGCAACCTGGGCACATGCCCTGACCGGGAATCAAACCAGTGACCTCTTGGTATATGGGTTGATGCTCAGCCAATGAGCAACACCGGCTGGGCTATAATTTAACGAGTTTGACAAATGTATATATCTATGAAACCATCACTACACAGAACATAGAGAACATCTCACTGCCCCCAAAGTTTCCATGCCATTTTGTAGCCCATCACCCCATCCACTTCTAGTCCCAGATGACCACATATCCATTTTTGTCATTATATATTAGGTGTTATTTTCTAGAAATTTATATAAATGAAATTATCTAGTAGGCACTCTTTTGTGTCTGACACCTTTCACTTAGCATAATGATTTGGAGATTATGTAAGCCTACAATTCATTTTTGCTTATCTAGTCTATTTCTTGTTTCTTGGTTCTTTTAATCCTGTCTTTGGATTATTTAAATATGTTTATTAGAATTCTATTTTAATTTTTATCTATTGGCTTTTAAGCTCTATTATTTGCATTGATTTTTAATGACATCTCTAGTAAATACTTTTGGGCTATTTATCAACTTATTTTCTTTCAGTTTCCAATTTACCTCTCTCTCCTGCCAGTTCCCTCCCTCCACCCCCCATAATATGATGATACTGGAGCTGGAACCTGTATATACAGCAGTATTTCTTCTACTACGCCTGCTGATGCAATGTTAGGCTTTACCAATAGAGGGCACTGGAGGGCTGCAAGTTTGTGGTCAAGGAGAATGTTTCCTTTTCTGCTTCTTGGATTCTTTTTCCTCTTAAGGCATAGCTTCCAGCACACCAGCAAGGGGAAGGTCCAGGCGGTTCTCACTCTTCAGATCATTTCTGCCACTCAGGAGGCTCAGGCCTACCACCATCCCAGCAAGCTGCATCCTGTAGACCAACTCCAGCCTGCCTGCACCCTCCTGTGAACTTCTGGGCCATTCAGCAGGCTGTTCTGAAGACCATCTCTGTCACACAAGATGCTGACAATTTTCTTTGCCTCTGGAGGACCCCCAGACCTCTTTCTTCCTCTTGTTCTCTTCTTTACTTCAAGCACAAGAGGAATCTTGGTCTAGTCTAGGGCAAGCTCTTACTTTAAGTTTCTTTAAGATACATTTTTTTTTTTTTTTTTTTTTTTTTTTTTGGTAATGCCTGAGGTTTTTGTAAGAATTTATGCTTTTGGAAAATCAGAACCCAAATGACATTGGAGCTACTTTTGCTCCACCCTGCCAAATGTTTCTCTAGAGACAGTCAAGGGATTATATGAAGGGCAATGGAAGACCAGGGAAAAAGGAAACAAGGGAGGAAGGAATCCCATAGTCTGATACCTCCAAGTAGTATTTAGACAGGGAAAATGTCCCATTCGCCAGATTCCCCAGCCTGCTTCTCATTGCTTGGCACATGGTATTTTCTCAATAAATGTTCATTAAACCAATAAGCTCCCTTACTATGTGATATTGGGCAAGTTTCATGACTTCTCTGTTCCCTGAACTATCAACAGGGATACAGATACTGATGTTATAGTATGGTTGTAGGATTAAATGCAATCAATCCTGGTGAAAAGCTTTCTGATTGTAATGTTTTATTACTGTTATTATAAGTGTCCAATGAGCTGAGATGGTGCTTGGCATCTTTGTCCAAACCCTGTTCAGCTGGAAACATGGGTTTATCTTTCTCTCAGAGAAGCTGTACTATTTCAATATTTTTTTTTTCGCACTCCAAATTATTTGTCCTCCTGATGACGGTTTTTATGTCAATGTGCTTGATGATTCTTAGATGATGAGAATTGATTTTGGATTAGATTCTACCCAGCGTGAAGTAACTGGTACTGTGCTGAGAAAATGATGGTAATTTTGTATCTTTATCTTACAGGTATGCTTTAACTATTTGCATATTATAGTTAGAATTTAAACGGAATCATTCCAATCTCAACATTTTTAGGGTACATTTTAAACATACCCTTTAAATATCATATAAAAAGTTTTCCTGACTGCCAGTTGAAATAAAGGCTGACTGAGCTATATCTCTTGTTGAAACCTCTGTAAATGGGCCCAATGTTTAAAACAAATTTATATTTTTTGATGTTGTCTGTGTACCAGTGTGAAAAGAATATCACTATGTCTAAAGCAATGGAAGAGCTGGCTGGTACTCAATAACCTAGTGTCTTCCAAGGAGCTCATAAGACACGGAAGGTTGTGCACACACCTCTTTCCAAGTCCTAAGGACAGCTGGACAGCAACGCAGCAGACACCTCCATCCAATGGACAAGTAGGGTTCAACCATGGAAGCTAAGGTCAGGCTTTGGGAAAGGAAGGGTGTGCATATGAATTCTATGTAAGGTCTGCAGAAAGGGAGGCACCGTACGAGGGCTATTAGTCACACTTCATGGTGACCACAGTTAGTAATCCTGTATTATATGTTTGAGAGTTATTCTGAAAGTAGATGGTAGGCCCCTTTTCTTAGGGCTCCTTGTGGGGGAAGACTTTTGTGCATTCAGTGTGATTCCAGCATTTTAAATACACAGGGTCTTTGCACAACATGGCCCTTACATGCCAGCCAAGTGCTTTACCTTCGAGTTCAATGGAAGAAAAAGCCATTTATTGCAAAGCTGGAGGGACAATGGTCAAGACTGGAATCACTGGAAGACAGTCTGCAGGTCTCTGACTCAGTGTTTATGTAGGGAATTGGCAAGAATGATTTTCATTGTGACCTTGCCTTTGTGCTGACCAGCTTCTTGGGTTAGTGTGGCTCCCATTTTCCTTTCCCATGAGGAGCAGGAATGAGCCGTGCTGAGAGTCTTTGTAAGTTATTAACCGCAAAACGAAGAGCATGCAGTGTACTGTGTTTTCTATTTTTTGTACATTTGAAAGTGGAGCTGATTAGATGGTTGTCAGGTTAAGGCCCTGCACGCCTTTGCTATTTAGATTGCAAAATTTCCTGCTTGAATTTGGCTGAGCCTTCCCCCATGCTTATTTAGTTTAAATGTATTTGTGTGTGTGTGTGTGTGTGTGTGTGTGTGTGTGAATTTTCCTTAACACAAAGGAAATAGAAGGGGAAAATGCAGCAGCGATCAGGTAAGTGGAAAGGCACATCGAGTTTCCATTTCAATCAAATTTCCTATTAAAAAGCAATAGACTTAGTTCTCAGTTTAAGTTCTCAGAAATTGCATCAGGTCATTGTGCTGTGAGCATCAGAGAGGCTGGTCCCCACGAGGAGAAGGCTTCCCTCAGTGTTCCTGTAGACATCTTCGCAGAGACCTGACGGCCTTGGGGTGAAATAGTCAAGAACATGTGATGCGTGGTGGAGTTGTAATTGGGCTCCAGCTATGGCCCCTGTCTTGAAAGCTTTTGAGCAGAGATTGTTGTGACAAGTGATGTTACAAAGCCCATCTTATGACAGAACAGCTTCCCTTCCAAGGAGAAAAAAACTCAAAGCAATGAAAAGTTTTAGCTGCAATTATTTGGGGGGTCATGCAGAGCAGTGGTTTCTGCCTCTATTTTAAAATCTTCAACAGAAGTGGGGAGGAAAGCCTTATTGTTTATTTGGCTCAGCAGAGAGAAGCAGAGAAGTTCCCCCAAACTTTATGAAATATTAATGGACTAGAACCAAATAGCTACAGTATTGGGAGCACAGAACCAGGTTAGTGAACACAGATATTATAGACTTTATTTTGTGGACCCCATTGAACCCTGCCTCCCAGTATTCCTGCTTTCGTGTTTCCGGGCTTGGCCCCTGCACCATTAACAAGTGTGATGCAATCAGACTCTGGGGCTGGTCTTCTTGGAACAGTCACTCCAGGATCCAGCTGTTATGTAAGATGCTGTGAGGAAGGATTACATGGATAGAGACATGTCTCAGCCTTCCAACCAGATGCGTAGGTCTTAGAAGCCCAGCCCTGCAGCCATCTGTGCTGTCCTTTCTCAGTCTTGTGTCCAGACAAGGCCAGCACTAACATAGGAGGACACGTCAGACCAGGGCCTCCTGGTCACTGGAAAGTAGCCTGTGGCTGTAATATACCAAAGCCTGGTAGTGTGGCTTAAGTAGAGTCAGAGGTTGACAATTTGAGTTTGGGTCGGTTGTTGTAAGTTGCACTAGATCTGAGTGGGGTCTGGGTTGCTCTGCCCTCAGCTGGTAGGAGCAACGTGGAGACTGGACAGTGGGAGTTGGGTTCTTTTGAAAAAAAGAAAGAAGAAGAAAATAAAGGAAGTTTTGTGGAATATAGCTCTTTGCATTTGGGCTCTTTTGAAAGGTTAAATCGCCTCTTCTGAATGCTTGGCATCCAAATATCCACACACCCACATGTATAGAAGTTTGTATCTCCTGTTCTAAATATCTGGGATGGCATGTCTATTCACTTTTGTATCTGAGAAGTAAAACAGTCCAAAGAGAATTTGCTCATATGTCTCAGGAAACGATGAGGTCTGAGAATTACTGTTCTCTTAAAAACTTACTTTTATGTGGCACTCTTAACTTTCTACCCATTGTGGTCTCTTACTACTATTGGTGGCTACCAACCCGGGCTGTCTCCACCATCTAAAGTCTGCGTGAACTCTACCACGCATCACATGTTCTTGACTTAGTCCTGATTAGAAGACCACAGACCACTTGAAGACTGAAGTGACTAAAAACTGTGCCACTCCTCTCACTGCCCCCTAGGGCTGTTCCAGTCCACCTTCAGGATTCTTACCATGGCCGCTCCCCTAACTCCCAGCCTCACCCAGGTCAGCTGGTTGGGTCTGAGACACATCTAGTTAACTGACTTAAACCATCTACACTGAGACAATAATTGTAACTGAATTTTCCTGGGCATGTAGCAGCTAATTCTTTCTGTATCCCCTGGGCTAGTTCTTTGGGAAGTCCCAAGAACAGGCCTGGGGCATGGGCTTCTTGCTTATATATCTGCAAACTGGGCTCACAGAGCAAATTGCCTGGGTCAACACTAAGGCACCGAGGAGACTTTTCTTCTCTGATGCCTCATTGACTTAAATAAATAAAATACCTCTTTCATTTTATATACATCATACAAAGTAAAAACCTCAATGAAATACTTTTAGGTATGAAAATCAAAGGCTTAATTCCCTTCATATGAAATTAAAAAATACAATCCCCAAACTGCTCAGTTAATTAAGGGGTGAGAAAATGGGAAAATCTGGGGAAAAGTTGGAAGTAGGAATATAAGCAAGATGGGAATGACAGCATACAGTACTAGAGGAAAAGCAGGGCCGGGCAGGGCAGGGCTGGGCTGGGCAGGAAAGGGCTGGACAGGGAAGGGCTGGGCAGGGCAGGGCTCAGCAGGGTAGGGAAAGGAAGGGAAGGGAAGATAATAAAAGAAAAGGGAAGGGAGAGGAGCACCCTGGCTTTAGGAGGAGAAGAGGAGAAAGCACAGGAACTGCTAGGCTGGGAGGAGAGGCTTCCTCAGCTTCTGAGGGGCAGCTTTCTTTTGAGCAGTTTCGTGTGTTTTTTTGACACAGCCTGCCAGTCCTGGTCCTTTTCACTGAGGGATTTGAGTTTCCTTGTCTCTGAAATGCAAATGACCTGATTACCCAGTATCTGCTCTGTAATTGCTCTTTATTCTCACTCCTTCAGGGGCACAGCCTTAAAAGAGGTGGCCCCAGTGGAGTGCCCTGAAGAGGATTCACCTGGCCAGGTGGCAGGGGGCTGGCAGCTGGAGAGGCACTGGGTGGCACCTTCCTCTCTTCCGTGCTGGAGGGGCAGAGTACTAGTCACTGAGAGCCCACTCCTCCCCAGGGACAGTCCTATTTGCTTTTATACTTTCAGTCTTTGCACAAACCCTGTGAGCTTGCAGATGAGGTCCACAGAGGCTGTCTAGCCAGCAAGAGGCAGAGCAGGTCTTGTGCCCATGACAGACTGACAGATGCTCAAATGTTCCCACCCCTTGCATGCTCTCCAAGGTAGACAGGAATATGTCCTTTAAAGACTGCTTATTGTTGAAAACATATAAAATACTAAAAAATGTGAAGAAGGTGAACTCTCTATTATCCTCCCATCTAGAATGAATCACCAGTAATACAATTATTTTTGTTTACTAGAGGCCCGATGCACAAAGATTCATGCAAGAATGGGCCTTTCTTCCCTGGCTGCTGGCACTGCCTTCCCTCCTGCCAGAGTCACCTTTCCACCTTCCCATGCTGCCCAGAGGCCCGGAGCAGCTGGAATGGTACAGAAAACCTACATCTTTGCCATGTCAATGACACAAGTGTCTCACTCCCGGCAGCTCTGCACCTGGGTATGCAAATTAACCCACCATCTTTGTTGGGTTAATTTGCATAACCACTCCTGACTGGCTGGTGGGTATCGTGAAGGTACTGTCAATTTGCATCTTACTCTTTTATTAGTGTAGATGCTTTAGGTTTTCTTTTGGTGTTAGTCTTTAAAACAATTTCCCTCTCTATTTAATATTGTTTAAATTTATGTATGTTTTAAGTCACAGTAAGTAGAACCATAAATTATTTTTAGTACAATGAGGAAAACTATAAAACAAACCTAATTATGAAAACAAAATTCTGAATTGGCTGAAATCAACTTCAAAACGTGTGTGTGTGTGTGTGTGTGTGTGTGTGACCTAAAACAAAACATAATTTCAACTTGTTTGCTATTCATAGATTATATTCTGAGTAAAAGATTCTAGAGTCATGTTGCCTGAGATGTAAAAAGCAACTGAAAGTCTTCCAGAAGTTTTGATTCATAGCACTTCTTATCAAGAGAAGTGGCTTACCGCGGTCTTGCAGAGAATAACATAGGAAATTAAGATTGTACAGGAGCCTTAAAAAGGTCCAGATCACCTGACACAGTAATACAATTTCCTGCGTATTTTACCTAAAAAATTTAAGGAAACAACTCTATACAAAAAAGAAAGTTAATGGGCAAAGATGTTCTTTTTACATGGTCTCTAAAATTGATTAATTGACAACGATCTTATAATAGAAGATGGTTACGTAAAATAGTGCAACTATTCACTTCATGAAATAATATGCAGACACTAAATATGATAGAGTTAATGTGTCAACAGACTAAAGATTAGTCTGATAAACACAATTAAGATGCTAATAACCACAATAACTTAAATCATTGTTAGTGCTCACTGTGTGTTATATAGCATCCACATGTTTTCTTTTTTCTTTTCTTTTCTTTCTTCCTTTCTTTCTTTCTTTTATTTTTTTTTTTTTAAAGAGCTCATTCTTTTTTATTGATTTCAGAGAGGAAGAAAGAGGGAGAGATAGAAACATCAATGATGAGAGAGAGTCATTGATTGGCTACCTCCTGTTTGACCCCCACTGGGAATCCAGCCTGAAACCTGGGCATCTGCCCTGACCAGGAATAGAACTATGATCTCCTGGTTCATAGGTTGACTCACAACCACTGAGCCAAGCCGGTAGAGCCTCCCAATTGTTATCTTATTTAGTTCTCCCCCAAACTTGATGTTAGACAGTATTTTCCTTATCTCAAAGTTAAAGAAACTCAGGCTGAGAGATGCTCCTTGCCCAAGGTTAAAAAAAACTTGTAAGTGGCCCTGGCTGGTTTGGCTCAGTGGATGGAGCATTGGCCTGAAGACTGAAGGGTCCTGGTTCAGTTCTGGTCAAGGGTATGTGCCCAGGTTATGGTCTCGATCCCCCGTGGTGCGGGGTGGGCCATGCAGGAGGCAGCCAACCAATGATTCTCTCTCATCATTGATGTTTCTATCTCTCCCTTCCTTTCTCTGAAGTCAATAAAAATATATTAACACACACACACACACACACACACACACACACACACACACACACATACACAAACACACACACCTGGTATGTGAAAGAAAATTGCATTAATTTACAAGTTGAAGTATAGGAAGGAATGCAGGGAGAGTGAGGGGAGAAAGGCATTGCAAGGGTGTGGCAGGGAGGGCTACCTGAGGATGTCTTTGTTGTTTCTTTCTCCTGTTTACTTTCTCTCACTCTCCTGTTCCTGGAACCCCATGCTCCTGTTCCTTCTCCGTCTCCCCAAAGGAAAAAACTGCTCAGAAATTCTTGTGCTGGAAGGCATATATGGTTGGTAACTTCTTCTACAGAAAGGGGAATTTCTTGATGAGTTGCCCTAGATAAGGGAATGGAAGGTGGACATAGAAACCCAATGAAAAATGGGACTCTGAGGAAATGAATAACCATGTCACCTTTCTAAGATTTATCTCACAGCTAATCCCAGATGTACCACTCTTCCTGAAAGAGATGCTCTGGGCAGTAGTCAAAAAATAAAGCTTTTTTATCTCACCACTCCAGTCTACTTCTACTGACACGCAGACATTCACTACAGTGTTCACAAGGTTTAGCACACGCTGGCTCAGTGTGGTGTTGCCCTGGGGAAATAGAGGTCCAAGGTCATCATTTTGTTGTTTTTAAAGAAATATTATTGTCTCTACTAGAGAGACAACCTATTGGTGAATCTGCTGTGTTTCTTCTTTCCTGATTAAATAAAAATCTCAGCAGAACAAATCAATCCCTTTTGTCTCATTCCTACCACCAGTGCTTCCACTTCCGTCTTAATACCTCTCACCTGGAGGACTGCAACAGTCTCCTAGTAGTACTCCCGGCTCTGGTCTCTTTCCATCTCTGCATTCAATTCTCCATGCTGCTGCTGAGGGATCTTCCTAAAATGTAAACATGATATTGATAATCCCTTGCTTAAATTCATTCAATAGTGCTTCATTTTAGTCAGTATACAAATGCCCCATCAAGGCATAGAAAAACCTGCATGAACCCTGCCTACATTTTCAACACCATCACTTTTTCTTATGCTCCAAATATTTCGGCTACATTCACTATCAAAGTATCCTCTCCTATGTCCCAGGGCCTTTGCAGATGGAGTTTATTCAGTCTAAGAAGGTTCTTCTAGACCAACTCATCTTTAATATCACTGCCTCTGAGAAGTATTTTTGTATCATTTAATCCTAGGTAACCCTGAACATTCTCATACATTGGCCAGGTTCTTAGTGGAAGACAATAGAATCCCTCTAGCTAGCTTAAGCAGGAATGAATTAACTGAGGAAATTAGAAAGCTTCCTGAATTGTTGAAAGACTTACTTTTTGTAGCAGTTTCTAGAACCACACCATGGTCTGGTCCTGGCCAAGAAGCTACTTCTGCCTCTAGTCCTAGAGTCTCCTTTGGTACCATGCTACCTTTGCCGCCCCTCTTACCCTCTGAATGATGGCCAGTACTCTCCCCTGTTTCCTTAGGAAGCTCATGTACACACCATGCTTTGTTTGGTAGAAACAAAACCACCTGCCTACACTCTAACGGTAAGGGAAACTTGGAAAATTTTCATTTTTGATTCTACATTGAGAATGTAGAATTCAAAATGTGGAGAACTATAAAAAAGATTGTAAAATGTGTAAGAGATATGGGCAGCAAGATGACAGAGTTCCACTAAGTCTATTCTTAAAAAACCATCTTCACATTTTGCTATCTTTATACAAGTGTGCTTTCCTCGCTAGACCGTGAACTTCAGTTAAGATAACATCTTACTCATTTCTGTATCCATGACCCTCTGGAACAGTGCTTGATATGTCAGTATTTTTTGCTGATTACTAAAAGAATAGAGCTATGAGAATTCTTTATCTAAAACTTTGTTTTAAAAAGTATATTTTCATTGATTTCAGAGAGGAAGAGAGAGGGGGAGAGATATAGAAACATCAATGATGAGAGAGAATCATTGATCAGCTGCCTCCTGCACCCCCCAAAATAAAACCTGGGGCCCCTTAGTTCATAGGCGTCCTGTCTACTGAGCCAAACCAGTGAGGGCCTTACCTAAAACTTTTTGTACAAGATGTTTTAACCTAGGCTTGAAAACTGCATCCTGGTCATTATGCACTGAAAAGCAATAAACCAAATCTTAACTCATGCTCAGGAAATGGGACTTTAAATACCCTTTCAAATTTGGTCTTTAGGAGTCAGTCTGCAGATTTTTCAGGGACACAGACTCAGTGCCACCTCATACATCATGTGCCTGGAACACAGGGGTTTGGTGCACTTATCCATGTAAGTCAGGACTTCTGACGGTCAGTCCCGTGCCTGAGATATCTGAATTGGGAGCCACCAAAAACATGTGAAAGTAGATTTGTGCAATTGTAGTGTTCCTTTTGACTCAGTTGACTCATACTGCTGACCAAGTGTATCAGAAGTGGAGTTTGTAGCATATAAACATATGTCTTAAAGCCTTGTTGGCTGTGAAAGGCATATTATAGAGTAGAGTAGTTTGGGTGATCTTTGTATTCAACAAATTGTTCACAGGTAGTTTACAGAATTCTGCAGTTAAAAAGAATTAGTCTTGATGCTTCCACTCTAGTGTATAAGACTGTTCCAGGCATGTAATAATTATTATTGCTATGTAATAATCACTCCAAAATTTAGCAGCTTAATCCAACTATCATTTTATTATATATCTTGATTTTGTGGGTGAGGAATTTGAGCAGGGCTTTTAGGACAATTGGTGGTGTCTATGGAGGTCACTCAATGGACACTGGTTCCTGGACAGAGTGTCCTGGCTGGACACACATAGCTGGTGCTTTGCTGCGAGGCCTGGAAGGCTGGGCTTAGCTGCAGCCAGAACACCTATACAGTTTCCCCAGCACAAAGGCCCGAGAGCAGACAGACTTCTTACATTGCTGCTCAGGACTCCATAGACAGCATTCTAAGTGAACAGAAAGTAGAAGCTACCAGAAATCCTGCAATTACTTCCGTCATGTTCTATCTAACAAAGCTGACTCAAGCCCATCTTGATTCAAGGGGAGGGAACATGTTCTATGTAAGACCAGAGAAGATAAGAACCATTTTTAATTCGAGTTATACTCAATTCAAGAAGAAGGTAAGTTTGTCAGGCATTTTAGAGGCAAAGCATTAAGTCATGGTGCCGCAAAAGAATCTACCATGCTTGGGAAATAAGAAATTATGAATGTTGTATAACCACTATGCTGTACACTTGAAGCTAATATAAAATAATATTGAGTGCCAACCATAATTAATAAAATACAATAAATTAAAATACATGTAATCATGTAAAAAAAAGATACTAAAAAACAGAAATTACATGTGTTAATTGGAGGGTGCATGGAAGAAGGGTTGGGAGATGATGATGACCATGGTGCTGATATAACAGTGATGTGGTAAAGGTGATGATGACATAAGTACAATTGCCTGTACATTGTGCATTTGCTATGTCTCAGACTTTCAACATATATTCCATGTTAGGAAAGCTGAACACTGTCAGGAAAGCAAAGGAGAACCAACTGAGGTGTATTAGATTTATTTTCTAAAAAATATCTCTAGTGGCAGTGTGGAGAAGAGATTAATGGCTGGGAGACTTATTGGAGACCAGTGAGAATAAAAGTTCATCTGAAAGCAGAGCAGCCTTGGTAGAATAATGGCAGTTGAAAGAAAAGAGGTTGAATTTACAGGCAAAACTGACTGGATTTGGTACCCTGGATTTGAGGCATAAAGAGAGAAGGTTTATCAATGAGTTTGAATTTTCTAGTGTAAGAAATTCATAGCATAATTAGAGTTTCTGTTTGGTTATAACTTCACTGTTAGCTTGCTCTTGGCCTCTCAGGGTTCCTCATTGCCCTCATACTTTAGGACTTCTCAGAATCAGTTTTATTCTCTTTATTACATATGGTTTTATTTCCAATTATGAGGTACTTGATTTCTCTGTATTTCACAACTCATTTTTCTGTGAATACAAATCTGATTAGCTTAGCTTGTCCTGGTTTTGTCAGTGTGGTTTGTACCAGGTCAGCTCATGGGTCATCTAGTGGGTATTGGACTCAGTGACTAGGAGGTTATTGATATTTGGTCAGGAGTCCAACTTAGTATAATAGACCATGCCTGAGGTTTGGGGGAAAAGGCCAATGGCTTGCAAAAGCTGTGAGTAGAACAGTTTCCTTTAGAAGGGCCCAATCATTTAGTAACCCTTATCATTACATAGTCAAGTTATAAGGAGCTCAATTTATCATCCCTTCCCCAATATCCTATATCCATCATCCCTGGGACCATGCTCTTAGCCTGAAAGATACAGTAGGAGTACAGGGGAGAGTAAGAATGAGGATATGAGGAAGAATTACACTGATATTATTGGCTCCATGATCCAGGGCCATGGACAAAGGAAATGAAGGGGGGAAATGTAATGGTCAACAAAGAAACAAGGCAAAAAGGAAGTGACTGTGGAGGAAACACCTGGAATAAATCTTACTTAGTGAGAGAGAAGGAGTAAACTAAGCAAGAAAGTTATGATCTCTGAATTCAGGAATCAGAGCTAGCACACTTCTAGATGAAAAATATAAGATGTGGACATTGGAGGGAGTCCCTCATATGGGAAGAAAGTAAATTTTTTTCTTTCTTGATGAAGTTGTGCAGGATGTGGTATGTTTGGAGTGGAGAGGATATAGGAAAGCAGGCTTCAAAGTTCTCCTTAAATGCAACAGAATAACCAGGCTACAACAGTAATGGATAAAGGGCAGGACTGATTCTAGCTGGAGGCCCAGGAGGAGGAGATTTTGATTGAAATGGAAGAGTCTAAGAGTAGACAAAGAAGCACGAAGAAAACAGTAATTCTCTCTACCTACATCGACTACCATCTGTCTATTGCCCTGCAAGCAAACTACAAAATATGCCCTAAAAATAATAAGTAGGGCTGCCAGAAGAACATTCTGGAGACAGAGCTATGAAGAGAGCTCTATTGGACAAGATTAGCTAAGTGAGGGCAATTTGGGAACCATTCAGGAAAAAAAATGAGAGTTTAAGGAGTGGTTGGCTGAAATAACTTATGAGCGTCAATAGGCTGATGAGAAAGGATTAAGATCTGGGCAAATGGGTGAAGTTCTGAACTGCAGGAGGATGAGAGCAGAGTGAGAGAGACTGGGAATAAATGACATAAGACCATGGGTCATTATTGCCTTTGCAGTCCTAGAGATGATGGGCACAGGTTAAGAATGAGGAAATGGCCCTCTTTCTCACTTGGTCCTTGAGTCCCTCTTCTAGGAAGCAGAAACATCCCCCTTCCACTTCTATCCGTGGTTAGGATACAAGTGGAAGGGGGATGAAATATTGCTCTCTGGGAGCCGTGCAAAGGCTCCAGGGAGAGCATGGGGCAGACAAATCTTTCTCGGAATCAGATGGGAGAGTGAGTATAAATGAAGTTTTTTTTTTCTTTTTCTCAAAGTCATCTCAACTTATCATGAGGACAATGCTGTACATAGGACATCCACAAACAACATTTTTTAGAAGATAAAGTAAATCCAATTTGTTGAGATGTTTCTGTGCTTGGAGATAAATCACATTATTGTATTTTATCAGCAGATGGGTGGGCAGTTTAATGGCATAAAACTGGCAGCAGAACAGAAAGGGCTCCTAGTATCTATGAAGAATCCGTTATTTTATGCAAGTTTCTGGACAGTATAAATTAGGTCTGTGCAGAGAAGAGGAGCCATTGTGCGAGTTGGGAGGCCTTGCTGGGGAGTGTCTGCAGAGGGCAGGGGGAGCGGTGGCGAGGTGGAAGGTGGTCGGCAGTGGGAGATGTGCTCCTCAGGGAAGACACTGGTGGTGTCAGTGCTGGTGTGCGGAGGGACACCAGCCATGAGGGTGAACATGACGCCTCTTCCTGGTGTCCATTTAGCAGAGAACAGTGGTCAGCGTCATGATCAAGAATGCAGGCTCTGCATTGCACTGCCAGGTTCCTGTCCCGGATTTATCTCCTAGGATCCCATAGGATCGTGGCTCCTCCCTCATGTGTAAAAGGGACTAATAATTTCACTTACCTCCCATTCTTGTAAGGATAAAGTAAGATAATAGCAACTTGTTTCTTTGCATAAGTTCAATAAAAATGTGTTCTTTTTATAACAGGACATAAAGTTTTGCCTGAAGGTCACATTTAAGAGAGATATGCAGACTCAGATATATGACCAGAAAGCTTTAAGCAAGCATGTCAAACCCATGGCCCGCAGGCCACATGCCTCATTTATTTGGCCCATGTTAGCCTTTGAGTTTGACATGCTTTCTTTAAGGAATTAAGATTAACTTTGGAAGCCAATAAAAGTTCCTCTGTAAAATAGCCTGGTACCTTTCTTACATTGTTCCCAGCCATATTTTCAGGTAAGAAACAAAGGTTGCTTACTTTGAGATGCAAAGAAAGAACCTCAGGAGACGTTGGAGATGTTAAGAAGAGAGGATTTAACCTAAGTTATAGGTAATGCAGGTGGAGTCTGATGGCAAGTATGTGGCTTGGCTTCTTAGCCTTGAGAGGCCTTTTTAAATTCAATCTGAAGATTCCTTATGAAAAATTCTAGCAAACCAGATTGAAGAAAAAATTATGTGGTTAATTACTATCTAGCTGAACTGATAGAAATATTCAGGCCAAGTTTATTGAAATTAGACTTACTTTGCACACAAATTAGTCTTGACTTGGTTATCTTGGTAAAGATGGGGGGGCTTTCAGACAGAAAAACTGTTTTGGTAGAAACCATAAAAGACCTTTGTGGATATTGGATTCTATTGGTGTTCATTGTATTTTGAGTTTTTAAAAATTTTGCCTCTGAACTGGACTGGATTCTGAAATATGGAATTTTTAAATGGAGAACGTAGGTCACAGAAATAGCTCTGGGTTGCCCCAAATATGTGACGACGTGGTTCTAGTACAACAATGTCACCAGCGCATAAAGTCCCAATAGGGACTCATCTAACTGAGCTATGGCTTCAGTTCTGCCACAACTGAGCTGGGTGCCTTGGGCCCAATTACAGACATAGTGGACAGAGAGATCATGATGTCAGAGATGCACAGAGCCCCGGGCTAGGGGTAGGCACCTTTCTTTGGTACTGTCACAATGTTCTGTGTGATTTCTAATACAACCTTTCCAAAGATTTCCATAATTATGTTTATGCTTTGTCTTCTCCTCTAGGCCATTAGCTCCTCAAATATGAATAATGATATTGACTAATATTTACTCAGCATTTATTCTCTCCCAGGTATCTCTTTGATTCTAGTACCTTTTAAATCCCACAGTATCTGGCACCTGGTAGGCACCTAATAAAGGTTCAACAAATGACTAGATACAAGAATAGATATGTTTTGTTTGAGTCAGACATTACCTTAGCTTAGGGACTTAGAGCAATTTTTTTGTCTTTTTGAATATATATATATATATATATATATATATATATATATAAAGTACATTTTTATTAATTTCAAAGAGAGGAAGGGATAGAAAGAGAGAGAAACATCAATGACGAGAATCATTGATTGGCTGCCTCTTATCTACCATGTGTTCTGAGATCTTGAATATTAACTTGCCCATAACACCTAGCACATACTAGGCCCTCAGTAGATGTCTCACTTCACTACTTAAGGCTACAAAATAGGTTATGATGTATTATTGTTCTCAGATCTATGTCTCTGGCTCCACATTTCTATTTTGAGCCATTTATTTAGCATTCCTGTTAGATGTGCAGTAGGCACCTCAAGACTGAGGTTTGAACATGACCTCCTGATGGCTGCTCCTTGCCAAACCTTCTCCCAGTCTTCTTCATTTTGCAGAATGGCACTACCATTCAAAACAAAAGTGTATGAGTCATCATGGAATTTTCTATTTTCCGCTTACCTGACATCCAATCTACTGGCAAACCCTTTTAGTTCTTTCTGAGTCTGATTCCTTCTCACTATCTCCACTAATTAAGCCCTTGTCCAAGATACCCTCCTTTTATGTGTGGACCATTGCAGTTTTCTCCTGAGTAGTCTCTGTGCTTTTATTCATTTATATCCATTTCTTTTTGGTCATATGAATCCCAACCACCCACAGCTTCTCTAGAAAATGATAGGTGGAATGGGGTGAAGATCTATTCAGCTAAAAGATGTGTGTGTGTGTGTGTGTGTGTGTGTGTGTGTGTGTGTGTGTGGTGTTTGGGGAACTTTGTACTTGGAGGCAAGAAAGTTTATGAGAAGGTCCTATAACAGGTTAAGAGAAGAAATCGACAAATGGGAGCAGGCAGCCCCTGGGAAAAAAGCAACCCCAAATGAAGGAGGAAGAAGAGCCCTTGAGGTGAGCCAGTCTGGAAGGTATCCATTGTAATGTGCTCTGAGAGGCTGCTCTGCTGGAACTGCCCAGCCCAGTCCTCAGGCTCCATACATTAACTGAGCCACCAATTACCAAGCATTTTTTTGCATATGAGCTCTTCTATCCCACCCTTCTGACAGATGTTAAGGGTGTCAGTAAAATTGTAATAAAACCATTAACCTCAAGAGGGAATGAGGTCTAGTTCTTGACCTTTCCTCTCTCAGGAAGCTCCATGCATCCTGGACATATTTACCTACTGTCTTCCCAGGAAACCCTGAATTCTGGTTGTGGAGGTGGGGTGGTCTGTTGAACCCAAACCTTGCACTTTATGGGAAATCCCTGCTCTGTCATATGAAGATCAAGCACAGGGCAGCTCTAGGAGATGGTTCTGGTGAGTATAAAGGCTAAAAGAGTGATCACAGATCACTGGATATTCACTCCCCATCAGGGATCTGCTTTGAGATCTTAGGAAGCATAATGCAGTCTCTTTATTTTAGGTCCCATTGCTACGAGATTAATTTCTACAGCTTGTATTGTGCTATTGACCACACAGATTCCAAAATCCTTTCAACTGGATATAATGTCAGTTCTGATCCTCTTACACTGGCCGTAAAATACAAAGAAAAGCTAGATGGATTTTCTGGCTGCAGACCTTGGCTCAACGTGGGTAAGACTCTGGCCAAACACAAATTTCCAGTTTTCAGAGTATATTTAATTGAGACCTGTGGCTTACTTTGTTCCTGGAGCTAAATTGGCATTTGTACAAATAAAAATGTGAAAAACTGTAGCTGCAGGCTTAGAAAGAGCCAGTAAGAAGAAAATGGAGACATTGTGTTTACAAAACCGGAGGGTTGAGCTATTCTTCCTTTTTATGACCATTCTCCCATTTCTGGGTCCTTCGAGGCCAGTAGTATGTGTGAGCCATCTGTAAGGAGCAGGCGGCTGGAAGCACACCGGGCCTGCCCTCCTTTCTCAGGGTTGTTATGAGCTTTAAACCAATTTACAAAATTTGTTTAGAGCCAGAAGAAGGAAAGCTTTCATCTTTTCCCTTTTAGGTGACAATTGAGTCTGCTCTTTTGTCAGAACCTGGGAGCTAATAGCATAACCATTTCCCTTTGTGCTGCAGGAACTTGGACCAGGGCACACTGTTTAGGTGAAAGGCTTCAGCTTGAGACTAAATCTCAGGCATTAGATAAAAGTAGTTCCCAGAATTTTACCCTTAGAGTTGTAACTCTGTGTGTCCAAGGACTATCGTTTTCCAAAATTTCTAGCAAATAAAATTGCTGGGATGCTTGCATCACAGAACTGGTCATGATTTGAGGCCATCTAATTTGACTTTATTAGAAGAAAATACATCGGTTGTATATAATTTTCCTCCTTTTGAAAACGCATTACTTCTCAGCTTTGATCCTTGAATAAACAAAATCTACAATGAGGCGCACCTTCCTGGTTTTCTCTTTTTGTCAGATAATTCAGGACCATGGTGACTACAGGCGGGGAGGAAGATCTGCCTTCACTCCAGGGCACATCAGAATACCAGGGGGGCCTGCTGGCCCCCTCCTGGCCCCACTGTACTGTGTTTCTCATGCTCCTCAGTTTTCCTGCAGCGCTGAGCCTGAAAGGCCCACAGAGAGTCCAGGAGACAGAGCTGAACTTGACAGTCCAGTGGAGGAGCTCTTTGATATTCATGTTCTGTGGTCCATCCTCCAGACGGAGCTCACCGAAGGCCATTCCCAAAAGAGCACAGGGCTGTTGCGATGCTACACACCTTTGTTCTGTAAACAGCAGAGAGGGATGAGCAAACTGCTTGCCCAGGCCTGAATCAAACCTCCTCCTTAGATCCTGGACCCTGACCTCTGGGTGCCCCAATGATCCCTTTATTTCTAACACCGTGGCCAGCCTCCCAGGAAGCCACACTGAGACATGTGGAGGGAGCCTGCAGGTTGTCGAGTTGATGCAGCCCCCTCTCCATTCCTCTCTCCCTCCTCGCTCTTTTCTCTCTCACTGGCGCATTTGAGAAAGAGTGTAGTAAGAACGCACCGAGTCAGACATCGTTAAGACATGCCCTTTGTAAATCATCATCTGTACTCACAGCGCAGGGAGGACATCGGACGGACTGGCCACCTGCTCTCAGAGCTGGGTCCCAGGAGGCTGCAGACGAGGAGAAAGGAGGCTCTCGCACGTGTTGGCAAAAGCAGAGAAATGGCTGTTGAGTTTGCTGAGATGTGGGGCTGACCCTAACAGCTGTTCAGGCCCTCAGAGGGCTGTGCAGATGTGCTAACTCCTGCAATCATGCTGTCTTCTGCTACTGCGGCTGGGTTTTAAAAAATTGCCTGACATTTCAATGGCATTTTAACAATTAGGAGAATCTTTCATATACATTACTGCAGTCCATTCTCATGGTAATCCATGAAAAGAATGTATTATTCCTAACCACTGTTTTAGGTCAAAAAAAAGAGAGAAAATCTCAGGCAGGATAAATGCCATGCCCCTAAGCAAACTAGGTAAGTGGCAGAAGCCCCACTGCCCATGATCTGGTTCCATCTTCCTGTCACACACACAGCTCACTGTCCTCTGTCAACCCCTACAGCACACAGTGGGGTTCTCGAAGTGGAGTTGCACCAGAATTACCCAGAAGGCGTGTGAAAAGCACAGTTGCTGGAAGGTACCCCAGATTTTCTGAGGTCTGGGAGGGACTTGAGGATTTTCCCATCAGGTAATTCTGATGCTGGACCAGCAACCATGCTTTGAGAACCACTGATATCTAGAAAATCACCCTTCTATAGTGTACGCCTTTTATTAGCTCATTTTAAAGCTAATTTCAATGTACGTGAAGAACTTTAGTGTCACTGTACATTGGGCAAGGGTGGCATAGAAGTCGTTGCTCAGTGATGCCTCCTCTCTGGGCTCTGCCTGGCCATTCCTCTCATGCTTAGTCCCTTCCAGAGGCATCTGATGTGACTGATACAAGGCACGGGATTTGCACTTTTGGAACAAAGCCCAGAGAATCACCGACAGGCTGCCTCATGCACTCCCCCTACCAAGACCAAGTCCTAGCTCACTCATTTAATGGCCCTTCCTCTTTGGGGACCTGACTGATTTCCTGGGTGCATGGGAGGAACAGGGGAGACAAAGGTGGATGCCACAGTCTTCATCTAGAGAAGGAGCTCAGATTAATAAGGCGGCAGCTCGCAGGCATATGTGGTGAGTCAATAATTTTAAACTAACAGTTTCTCTCCCTTTTCTCTTTGATTTTCCTGTGGACCTTTCTCCCATTTAAGCAGCGAGGCAGGTCTGTGCTCATTCACTTAGAGAAGAAAATTGATAGTAGAGAGAAGGGAAAAGAGGAGTCACCTTCTGGCTTCTGCTTTCTAAAGTTTCTATTTTTTATGGGGAACAGAAAGGACTCATGGGCTAGAAAAACTATTGGAGAGACAAAATGAATATTGCTCTCTCACCTCCTCTGTACTTTATTTTTTGTAAAATTTTATTTATTTATCTACTTTAAAAAATATTTTTATTGATTTTAGAGAGAGAGGAAGGGAGAGGGCAAGAGTGATAGAAATATCAATGATGAGAGAAAATCATTGATTGGCTGCCTCCTTCACACCCCCTCCTGGGGATTGAGCTGCAATATGGGCATGTGCCCCAAGTAAGAATTGAACTGGTGACCTCTTGGTTCATGGGTCAACACTCAATTACTGAGCCATACCGGCTGGGCTTCCTCCATCTTTCAAACTAGAAAAGGATGGCTTGGAGGAGAGAGACAGAGAGAGAGAGAGAGACACACACACACACACACACACACAGAGAGAGAGAGAGAGAGAGAGAGAGAGAGAGAGAGAGAGAGAGAGAGAGAGTTGCAGAACTGATAACACTGATGTTGGTGGATCCTGGGAGAGAGAATGCAAACATCGTTCTAGTGGGTGCAGTCCTGGGAAAGTGGCAAGACTCTAAAGAAGGAATGGCAGTGTGTCATGGTCTTTATCAGCCACATGATTTCCTTGTACCTAAAATGGCAGGGAAGTTATGGAAAGAGTCTGAAGAACATGGGGACAGAGCCAAGGTCAACTCAGATAAACCAAAAGTCTGGGGCCAGGCAGGGAGATGGATCTCTCAGCTCTCATGGATAGATGACTTCAGGGATATGAGATTACTCCCATGTTGTTGCTTTGGTGCCATATAATACCTCTGGAAATGATGACATCCTGGGCTGAAACTGAGTTATAAAAAAGTAGAGAAAGTTACATTCACTTGACACCTAAGTTTGTAGATTGAGATTCAAGCCTAGTATGCAGGTCAGTTACATGATGGAGCATGGAGGCCATGCAGGAGCTGCCCTGGCACAGTGGTAACTTAGAGGAGGCAGTGACAGATTCTCAGATGAGGTCAGCTTTCTAGAGAGGTTATGGCTTGAGCTAGGTATTGATAGATAAGTGCAGATTCAATAATATTTTTACTTTACAAAACCGGATCTTGCAATTATTGACAGAACCATAGCCTGTGAGAAATTACTAATGATTCATTTCACATGCAATATAATTTCCTTCTTTCTAACAATTCTATACATTGTTAAGGTCAAGATCAAGTTTTTTTTTTTTTTTAATATATTTTATTGAGTTTTTACAAAGAGAAAGAGAGAGGGATAGAGAGTTAGAAACATTGATGAGAGAGAAACATTGATGAGTTGCCTCTTGACCCCCCTCCGCCCCCTACTGGGGATGTGCCCAAAACCAAGGTACTTGCCCTTGACCAGAATCGAACCTGGGACCTTTCTGTCCACAGACCGACGCTCTATCCACTGAGCCAAATGGTTTTGGCAAGATCAAGTTCTTTTTCCCAAAAATTTAGTTGGCAAACTCCACACACATTAATCTTTCTGTTTTCCATGGCTATTGGGAAAGACTTTTAGTTCTGCACATTTTATTACTTTAGATCATGCATTATGTAGCCTTTTTAAAAATCCTCACTGGAGGATATGTTTATTGATTTTTCATAAAGAGAGAGATAAAGGGAGATAGAGAGAGAAAGAAATTTCAAAGTGAAAGAGAAACATCAATCAGTTGCCTCTAGCACATATCCTCACCAGGGAATGAGCCAGAAACCTCTTAGTGTACAGGAGGATGGTCCAACCAACTGAGCCACCTGGCCAGGATGGCTTTGTTTTTTGATTGATTCATTTGAGTTTTTCACATTTTTCCTGTATGGATCATAACTCTTTTATAATCAAGTTTTCATCAAGTCTTCATTGAGTTAAATGTTTTCAAAGGTTGAGACCAGTCAAGGCTCCACTTTTTTTTTAAGTGTTCCTAATGCTTACTAAGAACTTGTGTGTGTTGAAGCTGCACTGAGTGCTATGCAGACGTTATTATAACACAGTGGTTGACAAACTCAAACAGAGCCAAATATCAATAGTACAACGATTGAAATTTCTTTCGAGAGCCAAATTTTTTAAACTTAAACTTCTAACGCAACTTCTTCAAAATAGACTCACCCAGGCCACACTCAAGGGGCCAAAGATCCGCATGTGGCTTGTGAGCTGCAGTTTGTCAACCACGGTTATAACCCTAAACAGTGCAGTAGGTGCTATTATTATCCCCATTTTACAGATGAACACACAGGGTAAGTAAAAAACACACACACAGAGCCATGAAGAGGATCATCAGGGCTGGGATAATAAAAAATGGAAAAGACATACATGTAGTTAAGCAGAACAGAAAAAATGACCTGATCTCACTTAACTGAGTATCTTTCTTCTTTTTTAAAATTTTATTATTTTATTTTTTAACAGTTCAAAATATTTTAATTCACTGTTGAAGAGTTTGAACTAAAGGCTAATTAAGAGATCTTTTTACATTGTAATACAGAAAACCAATACTAATGTCTCTTATAAGCAAAAATGTACAATAAAAGATGAAGGAATCTGTGGTTATGAATTTTTATTAGTCTTCTTTATTAAAATTGCTTTCCTCTTTCCAAATTTGTATTTAAATTATTTTTATACAGAGAGAGCAACTTCTTTCAATAGTTTATGACCTAGAATAAATTACTCACCCAAATATTTTGATTTTTAAAGTAGCTATTGAAACTAGACAAATTAAAAATAATTGCTGTGCCAGGCAAGTGAGACTCAGGGATTGAGCTTTGATCCACGAACCAGGAGGTTGTAATTTGATTCCCAGTCAGGGCACATGCCTGGGTTGGGGGCTAGATCTCTAGTAGGAGGCATGCAGGAGGCAGCCAGTCAATGATTCTCTCTCATTATTGATGTTTCTATCTTTCTCTCTCTTTCTCCCTTCCTTTCTCTGAAATCTATTAAAAAATTAAAAATAATTGCTGTGAATTAAAGAGCATTTTAAATAAAAATTAAATCATTAGAGGAAATATATATTTCCAAAGAATTCATGCTCAAGGACAAAAGGACTTCAGATTATTAGTAAAGTTCAAAAATCTTGTATTAAAATGAATTGTAATCCAAAACTTCATTTCAGGATGATGCCAATACTGATCCATGGTGGTCTTAGGAGCAGCTCATTGCTTTGCTGGACTTGTTATAGGCCAGACTGCAGTGACATCATGAGTCAGACTACACAGGCTATTCCTGAAATCCTGGTTGCCCCAAGACTGTACTCTGGCTGACTCTGGTACAAATTAAATGGAGATTTGAAAGTATGAAATTACAAGTGAGAAATGTCTTTCTAGTTTAGAAAACATTGATCTCTTTCTAGATGGAATTTGATGTTGATGCCACCACCAAAGAAATTGTGCTTGCTGATAATGTTGATGACCATTTGTGGAGACTCTGCCACCAGGAGATCGAAGCCAGCAGAAAGATAAGCAGGTAGGTGATACTTCAGGTTTTTTTAATCTTTTGCAAGATCAGGCTGCTTCAGGTAAGGTATATGACTCCATCCACGAATTTCTATTAATGGCCATTAAAGAGGGTGCTTGGGACTCCAAATGCTTAGCAAGCACTGGCTTCCTCCTGCACTTGGCCCCCTCTGAGATCCTCTTCCCTGCAGAGGTTGCCCCTCTGTCCTGTGTTTACTCCAAGATGAGTGGTGGCAGTGGGGGTGTTTTGCTGCCCGGCTCCAGAGCGAAGTGAACCATTATGGCCAGAAGGGCGACTCCACATGCACTCTCAAGAATGTCACATTTATTTATTTATTTATTTATTTATTTATTTATTTATTTTTATTAAATTATTATCTGTGTACATATTTTAACATTGTCCCCCCCCTCCCAGACATACCCTCCCTTCCCAGAGTTTTGTGTCCATTGGTTATATTTATATGCATGTATACAAGTCCTTCAGTTGATCTCTTATCTCCCCCAGATCTCCCTCCCCTCCCCGCTGTAATTTGATAGTCTGCTTGTTGCTTTACTGTCTTTATATCTATCTTTTGGTTCATCAGTTTATAATGTTCTTAATTATCCATAAATGAGTGAGGTCATGTGGTACTTGCAAAAGAATGAAACTAGATCACCAACTTATACCATACATAAAAATAAACTCTCTTTCATTGACTGGCTTATTTCACTCAGCATGATGTTCTCCAATTCCATCCAGGTTGCTGCAAATGATGAGAATTCCTTCTTTTTTATGGCAGTATATTATTCCATTGTGTAGATGTACCATAGCTTTTTGATCCAATCATCTGCTGGCGGGCACCTAGGCTGTTTCCAAATTCTAGCTATTGTAGATTGTGCTGCTATGAACATAGGGTGCATATATCCTTTCTGATTGATGTTTCTAGTTTCTTGGGATATATTCCTAGGAGTGGGATAACTGGGTCAAATGGGAGTTCCATTTTCAGTTTTTTGAGGAAACTCCACACTGTTCTCCACAGTGGTTGCACCAGTCTGCATTCCCACTAGCAGTGCACGAGGGTTCCTTTTTCTCCACAACCTCTCCAACACTTGTTTGTTGATTTGTTGATGTTGGCTATTCTGACAGGTGAGATGGTACCGCATTGCTGTTTTGATTTGCATCTCTCGGATAATTAGTGACTTTGAGCATGTTTTCATGTGCCTCTTGGCCTTCCTTCTGTCTTCTTTTGAAAATATTCTATTTAGGTCCATTGCCCATTTTTTAATTGGATCATTCATTTTCCTTTTATTTATAAGCTGTCTATAGATGTTGGAGATTAAACCTTTATCAGTGATAACATTTGCAAATATGTTCTCCCATACAGTGGGCTTTCTTGTTGTTTTGTTGATGGTTTCTTTTGCTGTAAAAAAGCTTTTTATTTTGATGTATTTTCTCTTTAGCTTCCATTGTCCTAGGGGCAGTATCAGTGAAGAAGTTCTTTTGGCATATGTCTGAGATTTTGCTTCCTGTGGATGCCTCTAGTATTTTTATGGTTTCCCATCTTATGTTTAAGTCCTGTATCCATTTTGAGTTTATTTTTGTGTATGGTGTAAGTTGGTGATCTAGTTTCATTCTTTTGCATGTATCTGTCCAATTTTCCCCAACACCATTTATTGAAGAGACAATCTCGACTCCATTGTATATTCATGCCTCCTTTGTCAAATATTAATTGAGCATAGTGATTTGGGTTGATATCTGGGTTCTCGATTTGATTCCATTGATCTATATGTCTGTTCTTGTGCCAGTACCAGGCTGTTTTGAGAACAGTGGCTTTGTAATACAGCTTGAAGTCTGTTATTGAGATCCCTCCTACTTTACTCTTCTTTCTCAGGATTGCTGTGGCTATTCTGGGTCTTTTATTGTTCCAAATGAACTTTTGGAGAGTTCTTTCTAGGTCAGTGAAATATGCCGTTGGTATTTTAATGGGGAGTGCATTGAACCTTTAGATTGCTTTAGGAAGTATGGACATTTTGATGATGTTGATTCTACCAATCCATGAACGTGGTATGTTCTTTCATCTGTTTATGTCTTTCTCTATCTCTTTTTTCAGTGTCATGTAGTTTTCTGCATATAGGTCTTTTACCTCCTTAGTTAAGTTTATTCCTAGGTATCTTAATTTTTTTGGTGCGATGGTAAATGGAATTGCTTTTTTAGTCTCTGTTTCTGTAAGTTCACTGTTGGTGTATAGAAATGCCATAGATTTCTTGGCATTAATTTTGTATCCTGCTACATTGCCAAATTCATTTATGAAGTCAATAAGTTTTTTAATGGAGTCTTTTGGTTTTTTTATGTACAATATCATGTCATCTGCAAATAAGGATAACTTTACTTCTTCTTTTCCAATTTGGATGCCTTTTATTTCCTCTTCTTATTTAATTGCAATGGCTAGTACTTTCAGTACTATGTCAAACAGGAGTGGTGATAGTGGGCATTCCTGTCTTGTTCCTGTTCTTAGAGGGAATGGTTTTAGTTTTTGCCCATTGAGTATGATGTTGGCTGTGGGTTTATCATATATAGCTTTTATTAAGTTGAATTATGATCCTTGTACTCCCACCTTGTTAAGAGTTTTTATGAGGAAAGGGTGTTGGATTTTATCAAATGCTTTTTCTGCATCAATTGATATGAAGAATGTCACTTTTTAAAAATTTTAAATAAGTAAGGACCTGGCTGACATAGTTCAGTTGAATGAGTGTTCTCCTGTGCATGGAAAGATTGCAGGTTACATTTCTGGTCAGGGCATATGCTCTGGTTGCCTCTCTGATCTTGGGGAGCATAGCGAAGGCCCTGTTGGTCTCTCTCTCTCTCTCTCTTTCTCTCTCTCTCTCTCTCTCTTCTTGCTCCCTCCACCCCTATCTCTAAGCACATCCTTTGGTGAGGATTAAAAACAAGTAATAAATCAGGATTGGAAGTTAGCATCAGAATCAGTGTAGGTTGGTTTGCTTTTCTTCTATGTGAGGTCTGGACAGGCTATGGGCATCCAACTTCTAATTCCCCTTCATTCTTGAGCACCAGCTACCTCCCTGCTCTGTGCTCATTCTGAAGCTAATGAACTAGGAAGCATTTGATTGTTGGCCCTGTTATTCTCAATGAATGATTTTGTACGAAGCCCTAGCAGACACTGTGATAACTGTAGAGCAGGTTCAAGTACGCCCCGTACACTTGCAGTGACTTCTCTCATGTCCCCACAGAGCCTGGGGAGCTTCCCTCCCTGAAGGGGCTCTTGGTGGTCTGTATTTAGCACAGGTACCTTTTACCCATCCAGGCCCTCCCCTGACAGCTCCGTGCTGCTACATTTAATCACGTCCCTTTCACCCCACTGCTGAACCACCTTGGAGTTATGGGGATGGCCAGGTGTGGCATTTAACACTGACTGATGAAACTGAGAGCAGAGTGTTTGTTCATCACACATACTCACAGCCTGGGATAAGGAGACACTGCACTGCACCGGGCCACAGGTAGACTGAACTTGGGAACCAAATGAACAACCATGGGCTGTGGAAGGCAGGCTTTGCAGCATCAAGAGGGTGAGGTGTCTCTAGGTTCATGGTGGGAGGAACGGTGGTGGTGGGACGTAGTTGGTTTGTTTAATTCCATGGGCTGTCAGGGAGCAGAATTCCCCTTCTCAGAGATTTCGTCCCCCACCCTTTTTTTAATCCTCACCAGAGGATATGTTTATTGATTTGAGAGGAAGGCTGGGGGGAGAGGGGAGAAACACTTATGTGAGAGAGAAACATCAATTGGTTGCCTTTCATACATGTCTTCACTGGGGATAGAACCTGAAACCCGGGTATGTATCCCAATTGGGATTTCAGCTAACAACCGGGATTACACTTGAACCAGCTGAGTTAAGTCAGCTAGGGCTCACCAGGCCCTTTAGATAAGAATAGTTTGGCTTGCCGGGACCGGTTTGGCTCAATGGATAGAGTGTCGGCTTGGGGACTGAAAGGTCCCGGGTTCGATTCCGGTCAAGGGCATGTACCTTGGCTGCGGGCATATCCCCAGTAGGGGGTGTGCAAGAGGCAGCTGATCGATGACTCTCTCTCATCGATGTTTCTGACTCTCTATCTCTCTCCCTTCCTCTCTGTACAAAATCAATAAAATATATTTAAAAAAAAAAAAAAAAAAAAAAAAGAATAGTTTGGCTAAGGGACCTTGGCCCTGAACGGAGTGGAAGGTGGATTGTGGTTAGGCCATTGGTGGCCTTCCCAGTTTTACTGTGTGCTAAGGCAGCCCTTAATGTGGAACCTTTCTGATAGGCCTTAAACCACATGCTCTGCAATGCTATGTGAAGGCTCTCACTTTATCAGCCCATCTTTATTTATTATATCAGAAGCATGACCTCAAACCTCCTCATGTCTGGCAGTTCCAGGATCTGAGTATTCTGAATACAGAAAGCTGGTTCTTTAGATTCTTGCCTGAACCTAACTTTAGAATAGTTTTTCAGTTTCTTTCAAAATGAAAACAGATTACTGACATCTGAGAGAGGGAAATCTGAGGGACATGTTCATTACTCAACCCTCAGACCTCCCCAGGATTTGTATAGAATTCCTTAATTTAGGCCTAAAAGATAGGAAACTAGGAAACTCCAGACCTTATTTGATCTGAATACCCTGAGCAGTTAGGGCTCTTTCAGTCCCATGGAGAAGGAATCTATGGGATCTTCTCTAGGAAGAAAAAGGGAGGGGCTTGTTGAAAGTACAAAGATTGGCCTTGGAGAGCACAGAGCACGGAGGCAGCTGGTGCTCAGGAATGAATGGGAATCAAGTTCACCCACTTTGCCCTATCCTCAAGTTCACCTCATTTCTCTTTTTTTGCAGACAGTTTTTGTATGCCTCCAGGCCACCTGGTAGAAACAACTGTTAGCTCACAGAATAGCACCGGAATTTTCATCTCCTCCTTTCAATAGTTTGGGCTAGATGGAAATCTTTTAATCCCAAATGGAAATTTCATGAAAAGAGGAAGTCTGCTCTATTTATCGTGGGTCACCCATGGGCCAGCAACACTCAGGAACCAGTGAGTCTGGATCACTTTAGACAAAATGAAGCCTATATCCCTGTGAATCAAGTGGGTGATGGATGAGCAATTCTTACCGGAAAAGCTGGGTTGACAACCCTACTCTGCTGTTCTTGCTTCCTACAGAATCACCTTTACAGAACAGAGTGTTTTTGCAGTGATATCTGTGGTCTTTAATGCCATATTCTGCACGATGGTAACATTTTTATTGAGAATATTATTCTTGATGTTGTTCCACAATCTGCATAGAGTCAGATGACACATGGGTTTGAATTTTGTCTTGCAACTAGCTGGAAGCAGGGCAGTTACTTAACCTCTGCCATCTGTGGGTTGTCATTAATATAATGGGAATAATATATAGGATTGTTGTACAAACTAAGTGACATACTGTTTGCAAAGTCCTTGCACTTAGAATAGAAGGCATTCAACGAACAGTAACTATTATTATCATTATTAATTTAATAATTGTTATTAGTTCATGCAACTCACTCTCAAACCAACACTGACAAATAAATTGATGCTTTCCTTCTGATGGTGACAACAAGATTGCATGCCAACAGGTGCTCTGACAGGCATGACCCTCGCCTCTGAAAAACAGAAAATGTGTAATTATGTTTTCATGCTAACAAGGATTGAGAAGTAGTAATATTCAATTTTTCCATTTTTGGTGATGACATTCACTAACCCCCACCTAATATTCTTTGCTGGGAAGGTCTCATAATGACACTCCAGTTAAATGTGGGCCTGTGGGCAAATCAAAGCCTGTCATTACTGTCAGATAAATAGAACTGGGAGGGAAGTACCAATTTGAGCTGGTGCGTGCTTTTTGATTTTTTTAAACACATTTAAGAAGGACAAGAACAAAGAAAAAATTATGTTGAAATTTGAGATTCAATACAATATTCAAAGAGAACAAGGAAATGAAGGGGATTATTTTTAATTAACTTTCAGCACCCATTTTTTTTTCTTTAGCCAAAAAATAGTTGCCCTTTAAGGAGAATCCTCAGAGAACACATTTTTTCTTCCTTTCAGAGCCTAGAGCCTAGAGAAGTTTCCTTTCCCAAGCCCATCACATGTGTTTTAAACCTGCCTGCTGGAGTGCTGTCCTTTTTTACTTAGCGGTAGCTTTCCTTAATGAGAATTTTTAATATAATATTTTCCTAATCTCTTTTTAAAGTACTTGACTATTGTCTTCTATCTCAAGTAAAGCTCTTATACTCTTTCTAACAGTAATCTGTTTCAAATTCTCTGCTCTAGTCTCTCTCTTTGGAAGCTGGTGGAATCTAAATGGATAAATATAACATTGGAATCAAAAGTTAAAAGCTAGCCCTGGCCAGGCAGCTCAGTTGGTTAGAGGTCATTTGGATATGCCAAGGTTGCAGGTTCTATCCCTGATCAGGGCATATACAATGAATGCATAAGTGAAACAACAAGCCCTCCTCCCTCTCTTTCTCTCCCCCTAAATCTATATATATAAAAGGCTAATATGAAAAGTGTCCCCTCAGGAGTTTGACTGGGAGACTTGGAGTTCAATCGCTTGCTATGAAGTACACTGATCACTAGGGGAAGGCAAAGAACATGGCAGGTGACCAGCAGTGGTGGCAGTGGGGTCCCTGAGGGATCGAGGGAAGAAGGAAGCAGGGAGGGGGAGGGGAACCTGATTCCTGGGCAGGCCTATGGACCCTACATGTGCATGAATTTCATGCACTGGGCCTCTAGTCAATAAATATTTATTTATTTTTTTTTTGAGGAGGAGGATCCAAGATGGCTGCTCGGGTAGACATCTAACCGCAGCAGCACACTACAATTTCAATGGAGTACAACTAAAATGTAGAGTGGACATCGCCCAGAGCTACAGGTAGTCGACTGACTGAAAATTCTACAACAAGAAGGAAATAGAAAACCAGAAGGAAAGTCAGAGGAGCTGAAAAAAAGCCTAAGGTACGGAGACATGCTGCGCGCTCGCACGCACGCGCGCGGAGAGGTCGCAGCCGGAGAGGAGAAGAGGGCTGGGTGCTGCCCGGCGTTCCCTAGCAGGAAGGAAATAAAACCCCCAGCCTGGGCTAAACCCCCGAACCGGCAGCGCTGAGCCCCAAGTTATGGGCCAGACCCTGGGGACCTAGGCTCCGGCAGGGGGAGACGGGGCTGTGAGGCGGAATCCCAGGTGAGCAGCGAAAAGCAGGGCCCCCGGAGTCACGCACACATTGCGCGCAGAGGACTGAATGTTGACTCTGATGCTGGATTACCCTAGCCAGAAGAAACAAAGCCTCCGGCGGTGCTGAGCCTCAGTCCAGACTGCTCTGAACCCCAGTTCTGGGCCAATCCCTGGGGACCCAGGCTCGGGCAGGGGGAGACGGGGCTGAGGTGGAGTCCTGGGAGAGCTGCGAAAGGCTGAGCCCCCGGAGTCGCGCACATTGCTTGCAAGGGAAGAAATGTTGACTCTGATGCAGGATTGCCCTGGAGGGAAGGAAACAGGGGCCCCGGCTGTGTTGGGCCCCAGTTTCGACTGCTCTGAACCCCAGTCCTGGACCAGACCCTGGGGACCCAGGCTCGAGCAGGGGGAGACAGAGCTGTGAGGCGGAATCCCAGGGGAGTGGCGAAAAGCGGAGCCCCCAGAGTCACGCGCACTGCGCGCCGAGGACAGTCTTTTGACTCTGATCCTAGACTCCCCTAGTGGGAAGGAGAAAAAAAAGCTCCAGACTGGAGGAATGCGACAGGGAGCAGGAGCCCCTGCCGGACACCGGCCAGCCGGGCGCCGGCAGGGAGCCGGGCGACGGGGCCCCGGGGGGAGGGGGGGGTGCCCCTGAGCCTTCGACCTCTGAGCTCGGGCAACGGAGCCAAGGCCCTGGGCTGCTTCCTGGGCGGCGCCGACCCCGGCAACAGGCTGGAGCAGCGCGGGAGCCCGCGGAGAACAAAGGGGTGCCACAGGCCAACCTGCTGAGCTCCCAGGACAAGGAGGAAGAAGCCAAAGAAGTTCTCAATGTGAAGAAATCAAGTGAGAGCAAAAGATAGTAAAATTACTTAAGAAAGAATACAAAGAAGATCTTGAAAAATCAAAGACTAAGTCAGAACTCAACTCACCAGCCAACATTGCAACATATATGCATTAAAAAAAAAAAAAAGGACAGAATGTTGGAACAGCAGCGGCCAGGCCTAGAGTGCCCAGGCACAAGGCAGTGGCAACCGGGCCCGGAGCAGCAACGGCCAGGCCTCAGAGCAGCAGCAGCCAGAACCAGAGCAACAACAGCCAGCACTGGAGCAGCCAGACCTGGGGCAGTGGCAGCCAGGCCTGAGGCGGAGGCAGCCAAGCCCAGGGTGGCCAGTCCAGGAACACCCAGACCTGGAGTTGCCGGGCCCGGAGAAGCTGGGCCCAGAGCAGCCGGGTTGGGAGCAGCCAGGCCCAGAACAGCAGTAGCCAAGCCCGGAGCATCCAGGCTGGGAGCGGCCAGACTCGGAGCGGCCGGGCCCGGGGCAGCTGGGCCCAGAGCAGCTGGGTCGGGTGTGGCCAGGCCCGGAGCAGCGGCTGTCAGGCTGGGAGCGGCCAGGCCCGGAGCAGCGGCTGCCGGATTGGGTGCGGCCAGGCCCAGAGCAGCAGCTGCCAGGCTGTTAGCGGCCAGGCCCAGAGCGGCCGGGCCCAGAGCAGCTGGGTCGGGTGTGGCCAGGCCCGGAGCAGCAGCAGCCAAGTCCAGAGCAACTAGGTCGGGAGCGGCAGTGACCAGACCCGGAGAAGCTGGTTGTGGAATGAACCAGAGCAACAGAGGCCAGGCCCGGAGCAACCAGGCCCGGAACAGCTCACTCCTCGCCTGCCCCTGCCCCACGGCTGCCTCTCAGACATGGCTGGAAACTTTTGTGGGAACTTGAGGATTTACTGAATCAAGTGATGAAGGCTTAGATCTGAATGTGTTGAGTTAGTATAGGGCTGGGGTGTTGATCTGTGAGTGCCTTGGGTGGGGCCTGGATGAGGCTGGTTGACCTATTTGGAAATGTCTTTTGTGTGAAATGTATCATTGGGCATGTGGAGGTATTATTGATATGAGAAAATGCTAAGTAACTGCTTTACTATCTGAAAAGGGATTTACTATCGGGGAAAGGGAGGGAGGAAGAGACTGAACATAAACTGCACCTATGGATGAGGACAATGGGGGATGGGGAGGGGGCGGAGGGTGGGGTGGGAACCTGGTGGAGGGGGGAAGAAATGAGGAACCTTTGTAATAATATGAACAATAAAGATTGATTAAAAAAAAATAATAATTTTTTTTTAAAAGTTAGAAGCTATATAAGGCAGATGTAACAGAAGAATCAACTCTCTCTCTCCATGTGTATATATACATACACACACACACACACACGCATATATATATATATATATATATATATATATATATATATATATAAAGCCAGTGTCTGTGACAACTAGGTCAATCAATCAACTGGTCACCATGAGGTGTATTGAGTACCTCTTGGTTCCTCTCCTTTGGCCCACAGGCTCCGATCACAGCAAGGCAGGCGGTGTGTGGGTGGGTATGACGGTGAGAGTGACAGGGCAGCAAGCAGCAGTGGGCTACCTGTAAAAAGGGGAGAATTTCATGCACTAGGCCTCTAGTTATTATATATAATCCCTAAGTTACTAAGCTACAACATTAAATTTAAGGCTGTAACCAAACTTAACTATCTCTGCTTTTTACTTTGTGATGAAACACAAAGAAAGGGACAGGCTAATTAACCATCTCCTTTAAGAATGGCAGTGACATCAAGAGAAATTAAAATGGAGGCTGGGATCATAGTACAGTAATGTGGCACTAAGTTCCAGAATAAAACCAACACACCTGAAACAGAAGCAGGTGATCTGACTCATCTATTTGACTCACTCCTTCCACACTCATCTCTCCCTCTTTGTTCTGGCCACAGTAGACCCTTCACTGTGTCCCAAACACTTGGTTGGACATCCACTTGCACAGCTTCTTGTCTTTCTTTTGCCATTTCCTTTCCTGGAACTCCTTTCTTACCTTCTGCACCTGGGAAAAAGCCTTCTCGGTGCATGATCTAGAGAACATTTTATTTCTCTGGGAGCAGAATGATACCTCTTTCTCCTTAGCCCTGGTTTTCGTTGGGTAAACATTTTGATTAGCAGCCTGGGGTAGGGGAGAGATTCCCCAAGGGCCTGCTTGCAAAACGAGTATGACACTCTGACGTGCTTTCTCAGGAGGCTCTTTGCAAACACTTGTACTCCTGTCTGATTGTCTTTTCTGAGATGGACATTTAGGCTGAGGCTGGGAACTGATGATTCAGACATTGTTGAGATTGGAAGGGGTGTTGGGGCAAGAGGGAAGGAATGAGGCTGTTATGAGCTGGAGAGCAACTTTACCAAGAAAAAAAAAATTCATAGGGGTTTTAAAAATCGTGTTTGTTCTTTAGTGCACAATTTAACATTTTCTCAATCTCCCCAAGAAATCATCAAAGTCAATGCTAATCACTAATACATGTGGAGGTGGATCTGCTTCTGGGCCTGGGACAAAGAAAACCCTTATCACAGGCCCAAGAAGGAGCGCTGAGGTTCACCACGAGAGGCTTACTACCTCTGAAGGACATGAGGAGTCAAGGCCCACCTTCCAATGCTGCCTCCTCCAGGCAGCCCTCAGAATATCCTCTCCATGTTGAAAACATTTTATCCTTCAGCAGGCAGATCTGTAAATCCATGGCCTGGGGTTGCTGACTCATGTGTCTGGCTCTCCACTAGACTGAGTTACTTGAAGGCAGAGTCCTGGCTTTCCTGTACCTGTATCCCTAGCATTGACTAGAGACAGACCTTGAATAGGTGCCCTGTGAAGGGCAGAAATGAGTTGTGAAGTCCAGTTCTCTATATGGCATCTTCAGGTATGTTTGCTTTTCGCATTAACATAATCCTATTAGAGAGCATTAAAGGGAACTGTATCAGGCAGCGGTCAGGTTTTCCTGGCTGAGCCATCTAATGCTATTGGCTAAGACTTTGCATATATATATGTATGTATATATATATATATATATATATATATATATATATGCACAAATGAGGCTCAGTGCACAAGTTCATGCATGGATGGGGTCTGGCCAGCCTGCTCCAAAGCCGGCCAATCAGGTCAGGCTGGCTGGGGGAAGGGGACACGGGAGGTTGGCCAGCCAGCCCCAACCTTTCACAGGATGGGGTGGCCGATTGGGGACAGGGATGGCTGGAGGGAGGGGCCACAGGCAATTGGCTAGCTGGCCCCACCTCCTGGTCGAACTCCTGGTCAAATTCCCAGTTGAAGGGACAATTTGCATATTAGCCTTTTATTGTATAGGATATTAGAGGCCCGGTGCATGAATTCGTGCATGGGGAAGAGATATAGGCAGTTGGCCGGCCTACCTGCTGGTTGAACTCTTGATTGAGGGAACAATTTGCATATTAGCCTTTTATTATATAGAATATACACTGAGTGGCCAGATTATTATGTATTCAGAGATCATAATAATCTGGCCACTCAGTGTAGTTTCTTTTTGATTTTCAAGAGGCCTGTATGCATTTTGGGATTTCCCAAGGATTGCCCCTTGGTTGGCTGATTTTTAACTGATCCAATGTCCACTGGCTGGAACCAGATGTGGAGAGGATGAGTGAATGCCAGGACAAAGAAAGAATGCGGGTCCTAAAGGGTAGTCCAGGACAAATGACCTTTGTGTGCTTCCCAGCTGTGTCACCTTAGACTAGTCTGCAGCAGGAATTAAGTGAGGTCATTATTACATAACTTGTGTGGCTCAGAGTGATTACCCAAATCATGTTTGTTCCTATTGATTTATTAAAATAGGTGTGGAGAGCACCTGTCCCTGGGGTATTCAAAAGTAGATGGAAATATTTTATCTTGGGTAGGTTTGCCTCATCTGACCAGTAAAACACTCTCTGTTTCTTTATCAAAACTGCTTACCTACTTTCCACCTGGATTTCTCTTCCTGTTTGTGGCTGCTGACCGGCTGGACCCTGACTGAGCTTGCTAGGTTCTGGGAGAGATGGGAAGAGAGAGGGTGGGGCCCCTCAACCTTCATTCTAGCACTCCCCAGCGTGTCTCAGCGATAACGTGTCTCAAAGAGAGGATGGCTCTTCTTCTCCTCCGGGACGTTCTGCTACACACAATTACATGCCGCGTTTGGCGGTGGTGCTGGGAATTTATGTGCTGCCGGGATGGAGAGGGAGGCGGGTGACCGAGGTGAATAGCAATGTGCTCTGAAAGGCACCTCATTTCCCCTTCCTCTGAGTATCAGGGCTAGGGGAAGATGGCTATGGTGACTTGGTGGATTGATGAAAACCCCGTCAGCCTTTAAAAGGACACGTGAGGGAGCTGCGTGCGCACGCCTCCCCGGGGTGGTTTGGTGCTGTGTGTGGTATGTTGGGGTGGGAGCAGAAGTCAGTATTGGATGGTCAACCTGCAAATGTTGGGTGAAATCACGACCCTGCCACCGGTGAGATCGTGGGAACATATCCCACCCTCGGAATGGCAGCTGGCCGGTCCTCTGCACGTGCAGAAGAGGTACTCTGTCTCATGGGGCTGCTCTGAGGGTTCACAGAGAGAAGTTACGTAGAGCACCGGGGACCGGTCCTGGCCTGAAACCAAGGAGGTTGTCAAAGATGTTTCTTCCTCCCTCATAAGTAAAGGACCACACTCCCCTGCTGCTGGTCTGGGAAACTTTCTCTCTGCAAACCCTCAACAGTGACAGAAGGGGTCCTTGCATTACAGCTTCCCCACAAGCAAACCTCGCTCTGAGGAGCAGGCAGTGTGTGTAGAAATGCAAACATCTTCCGGCTTTTGTTTTCCATCAATAGTCATTGAAAATGGTGTAGCCATGTCATTATCCCTTCAAATACCACCATCCCTTCTCCTTGCCCTCCAGAGAGTGATGAGGATGGCGCTCTGGGCTCCGGGCTGCTTCCCCGAGCTGCCATGGGTCTCTCCCTGCACTTTCACGGCACCTGCAGGACAGTCCAGAGGGCCCAAGTCTCACCTCTCTGAGAAGGGTGTAGAGCAGATGTCTGGGGATTTTTTCTAGAAAAGAGAAACAACATTGTGAGGCCTCAGGCAAGTTTGAGTCTGGTGCCTATTGGGGTCCCATGAATGGCCATTTTCTGTAGGAGGCACATAAACACCTGCCCAGGAAAAAAGTGTGTCTTTGGAGAAAGTCCCCAGAACAAACCTCTTATTCTTAGCTCTTTCTGCACCAGCCTCTCGGCCTGGGCCCTTCCCTGTGCTGGGCTCTGGGGTTTCTGCTCACTCTTTCCTTTTGAGTTTACTTTGGCTCCTCACTGGGTCATTGACTGATCTCGCCCCACAGCTCGAGGCTGGGGAGTTTTTAACTCTGCCCAGTGAGCCCACGGCTGTGCCCCATTCTCAAGAGAGGGAGGGAAATTGGTGGATGCAGCCCAACCGAAGGCCCAGGAGACCCAACCCCTCCATGAGATGGGAGATCTTCCTCTAAACCCCAGAGGAGTCAGAGGGCGAGAAGCTGCCATCCTTGTCTGGCTTGCTTCCTCTTTTCAGATATCGGCCACTCAGCATGTCTTTCATTCACCTGCCCAAGTCGATACTGTTTATGTTTCTCTTCATGGCTGCTTTGCCACAGTTAGCGCTGAGCAGGTGCTCAGTCTCCCCAGTGCAAAGCAGAATCAGAAATCCCTGCTCAGCCCCCATGGCTCCAGGTTCTGCTTGGCATTGGAACTGGAGGCCCCAGCTCCTGCCCCAAGACCCCTGGGCTCAACCCCAGGCCCTCGGGCCCAGGACCCAGACTCCCGGGAGCTGGTCTGGCTCACCTGGGGGCCCTCCTGCCTGTGCTGCTGCATGGTCTCAGTGCCCTGGAACCCTGTGCTTGCTGGCCTGCCCATGCCAAGAGGTTGGGCATTTGGGTGCAAACCCACCCAGGAGACTCCTCACAGCTCCACCTCCTGCTGGCTTTCCTGTTCCCACGGCTCAGGCCTTCTCCTGCGCTCTTCCTCTCATCCCCTCCCTCCTCAGGCTCCTGTGACGTTGTTCCCAGTTGCTGTCAGGCCCCCTCCCCATGCAGGAGGGGAAGGAGGCCTGTGTGTGTACTTCTCCTTCTCTGCTGCACACCATCTTCCCTTGGTCGGGTGTCTGACTTGTTTGCTGGAAGTATGTGGTGGGGGCTGGGTGAGTAGGTCTGTCCTGAGTGTAGGAAAATCTTTTATAAGTTACAGTGTTCTAAAGACAGAGGGTCAGAGCCAGCCAGGAGCCCTGCACGGCTCTGCTGTTCTGAGTCCATGTATTTGCGTCAATTCTCCCATCGACGACCCCAGGCCTGGTCCTTCTTAAACTCTGTCCATAGTACTCCCTGTGGGGAACTCAGTCCAAGTTCCTCCTTTGTCCTCTGCTGACAGAGACACAGGGCAATTCTTGGCGGAGGGGCAGGCGGAGAAGTCATGAGAGGTTGTGGGTGAATGAGTCTTTATTGCAGAAGCCAGTGGCCATATCACCATCAGACAAGAACAGTCCTCACAGCAAAGTCCATGCAGGCAGGCAGCCAAACACTGGCTGGTGAACACGTATCTTTTCCACGAGGCAGCATCAGTCTCTGTACCCACAGCTATTATCTGAGCAGCTGCACGCGGCCTCCTAGACTCACCGCCTCACACGTAGCGGTACCTGAGCTCTCCCTGAGGGCTACAGCCTCCGTAACCTCTCTGGCTCAGCAGCTTCTCCTGTCTCTCCTGCCCAGCTGCTCTCTCTAGGAGACTCCTTCACACCTCCATCCGACTAGCTGGTCAGTAACCTGCTTTTACACCATTTACACAAAGAAGGCTTCAATCATACTGGCTACTGAAGGGCACAGTGTACCGTGTGTTCTTGCAACCGCTTACAGTATATTGGCCTGATTATGGCTCCAGGCTCAGAGTCCTGGGACATCCCATTTAGGCACATGCCCAGAGCTGCCTTTGGCCATTCTGGTGTATTGACAACAAGGCCTCTGTGCTCCCACCAGCCTTGACTATCCGGGCACCTGGCATGATTCCCACACAGAGTTAGAGGTTATACAATTTTGATGGGCATGTCATGCTTATGTCATATTTACCTTAATCAATTAAGGGACTCACCAATCAACCAATTGGCTCAGCTAGGTATTAAGGGGTCCAAGGAAATAGGACAAGGAAAAAGGCATGTCTCCACCTTTGAGGCTCTTCCAGTCCAGTTGAGGAGAAAGATAAACACTTGTGTTCCTACCATAAACCCCACCAGACAGCTGTTAACTCTGTGTGTGTGTGTTTGTGTGTGGGGGGGCATGTACACATGCCAGCATGGGATGGGGACTGGAGGAACCAGTTTTGAATTCCAGTTACCCACCTTTTGGGGCTTTGAATTCCAAATCACCAGCAGAAACATTTGTTGAGGACTTTTTGTGGGTGTTCCCTGCCTGCAAAGGGGGTGGGATTGCAGGGGAAAGGCAAGGCGTGATGCAGTCTCAGCAGAGGCAGTGAGTCAGAAGAGCGGATGACAACATCCCCTTACCTGTTGGCCCAGATGGGAAAGCCTCGCCGCATGGCGGGGGTGGGGGTGGGGTGGGGTGTGTGTGTGTGCAGGGAAGGAAGTTCTGTTTTTTCAGTGGGCAATCTGAGTTCAAGGTTGTCCCGTTTATGATGCTCTGATGCTGTGTTAGGAAGCAAGCAAATGGTAACTGCACGTGAGTGACTACTCATGCTAGCTTCTTACAGTCCATCACCTGCATGAACTTCTCCATGACCCCGTGTGACAATGCCCTTCTCTATACAGGAGGAAATTGAGGTTGAAAATGAAAGTAAATTGTTCTAGGACAAAAACTAATAAGCTGGGGCAGCTCGGATTTCACCTCACACTGATCGACACCAGCTTTAATTTTGCATAGTTTACCTCAGGCTTTGCACCATTTCCCTATTTGCCGATTAGGCAATCTAGACTCAGCGAGGTAAAGCAATTTGAGATAATTCCATCCTGAGCTGAGATCTGTGTGATTCTAAGGCCGGAGGCTGTTCATGTACATAATCTCGACGAGTTGTGGGGAGAATATTAGATGTGAAAGAAATGGGTTCTGTGAATAAAAAAACCCAACAGCATAGCAGTTTCAATTCAGGGGACCTCTCATTGTACAAAAAAAGCCCTAAAGTAACCCAAACTAGTGTTTCTAAAAGTAATATACATGAGGATCACCAGCAGATCTTGTAAAAAAAAAATTGCAGATTTTGAGCCCATGAATCCGAGTGAGGTCTAGGGTTTTGCACTTCTGACGAGCTCCTGGTCCATAAACCACACCGTGAGCAGCAAGAGTCTAGACCAAGTTTCTCAACCTGTGGACTGTTGACAGTTTGGCCAGATAATTACTTGTTGTAGGGGAGTGTCCTATATATTGTCCTGTTTGTAGCTGCATCCCTGCCTCTTAGTAGCATCCTTGCCCATACAACAACCAAAAATGTCAAATGCACCCAGTGGTCAAAATCGCCCAGGTAAAAATCATGGGTTTAAACTAGTGTTTCCCAAACTTGTCTCACCTAAGCTCAAACTCTGGAGCAATAAGCTTCTCTGTCTCCTTCCAGCTTTCAGGAAGCTCCCTGGCTCACCAGACACAGGGTCCTGGGAAAGGAAGGGACGTTTCCAGTCTTTACCATCACACAGAGGCGAGTTGGTTCCAATTTCCCGAAGGGGAAAGCAGAAGGGAACCAGGCAGGGCTGGGATATTCATCCATCACGCTGTCTGGGTTGTCTTGCATGTGGAAGCACCCTCTGTTTTAACCTTCAAGAATCCCATTTTGAGCTGTGATCTCCCATTGGTACTGAGAAGGCCTCTGCCATGTTTTGGCTTCCCAAAACTTTGATAGATCATCCTTTATTCCCCTATCACCCGAACCTAGGACAGTGGGCAAACATTCATCTGAAGTCCTCCCTGAGCAGGTCCTCGGAGGTAGAGAATATTTTCTAGGTAAGATCTCACTCAGTACACCCAGAAGTTTTCATCTCAGCTGATCATGTGTGTGCATGTGTGTATGTGTGTGTTGCAGAACTCATCATACTAAGGTTATTTCTATCTAAAACAAAGAATATTTTGCTGTCTAGTGTGACCTTTGGTGAACGTGGACACAACAAGGGGATTTGGATGGGAACTCACCCTTGTCAGATTAGCTTCTACCCCTAAGGAAATGAACAAAGGAAGGATAAACACAGAGGGCTGTTATATTTAAATTATGATTATTTTGTTAATCCTCACCCAATGATATTTTTCCATTGGTTTTTAGAGAGAGTGGAAGGGAGAGGGAGAGACACAGAGAGAGAAACGTCAATGTGAGCAAGACACATCAATTGGTTGTCTCCTTCACCCGCTCCGACCAGGGCCAAGGGGAGGACCCTGCAACTGAGGTTCATGACCTTGACCAGAATCAAACCTGGGACCCTTTAGTCTGCAGACCAATGCTCTATCAAACAGGCTAGGTGGGCTGTTATTCTTACCACCTCCTGCCTGCCTCCTGCCTTAGCAGTCTTTTCCCAGCAGTGTGGGAGGGAAGAAGCTATTCTCTCCCAGCAATGGCTGGAGTGAGAGTGAGAGAATTTACACGTGTTGGTACGTGTGCACAGAACCCTCCTTCGAGGGGCAGTCTGGTGTTATGGAACTTGGGGAACAGGCTACGTGAGCTAGGTTTCAAGATCCAGAGCTATAAGGTTTCTAGCAAGTTGCCTACATGTCCTGAGCCTCCATTTCCTGCTTTATAAATGGGAAGATAAATAACACCTGAGGCAAGTTATGATGATTGCATGAGAAAGTACTGTGGGTCAGAAAGGCGGATTAGCTCAATGAATTGTCCCAACAATTCCCATGAGTTTGATCTTATCATCATGCCGCCCATTGACAACAAGACTTAGAGAGGCTGATGATTCACCTGAGCTCCGTCAGGGACTAGGGAGGCCAGGCAGCCTGACCCAGAGCACACGACTGTAAGCAGTCAGCAGGGTTCCACTCGCTACTAAAGTGCTGGGCATTGTGGTATTGTTACTGTTCCCCTTCCTTTCTCTGTGCAACCTATTTATTTTTCTGATTATCAACTTTATTGGCAGGTTGGATAATGATCAGTGAGGCAGGGTTAGTAGCAAGACAAGTGGTGTATCTTTTGGAGGTTAGAGTCAAACACCTACAACAGTGGTCAGCAAACTCTGGCTCATGAGCCATATGCGGCTCTTTGGCCCCTTGAGTATGGCTCTTCCACAAAATACCATGGCCTGGGCGAGTCTGTTTTGAAGAAGTGGCATTAGAAGAAGTTTAAGTTTTAAAAATTTGGCTCTCAAAATAAATTTCAATCGTTGTACTGTTGATATTTGGCTCTGTTGACTAATGAATTTGCCGACCATTGACTTAGAAAATCAGGGTAGGCTGAAGCGAGGGGCTGAATCTAACAGGATAGACTAGGGACATATGTTTTGCTCTTAAAAATCCCGCTGCAGCGATGCAGGATTAACTATGCAAACTGTGAACTAAAACTATGTGCCTGGATTGTAGTAATTGGTTTATAGAAGGACCCAGCAGTACACGAGGTGGCCATAATGTGGCCATCTGTATACTGTCCTGAGTTATAGAGGCTCTGAGAGTCTCCTTCAAATTTGTAGGCAGTTCACAAGCCAGTATCTCCATCAAGTGCCTGTATATTCACTAACACTTCGAAAGGATCCAAAGTAATAAACTCAACGACACCATCTCATTTGTGTTTTGAAATTAAATTCTACAGGCTGATCCGCTGGCAGATGTGATAAAACACAGTGAAATGGCAACCGTAGCAGAAAACAGCCGTTCCCAGAGAGCCTTGTGTACAGAGCATGTCACCGCATGCTTTACGTGCACTATTTCTTCAGTGCTCACAGCACCGTAATCGGTGAGTCCTGGTGTTCCTTGTCTGTTATAGATGAGAAACAGGCTCAGAAAGGTTATATAACTCATCTCTGGTTAAAGGAATTGGAATCCAAAAGGAACCACTTCCAGCAGGGCGTTTCAAGAAGATCTGGCTGAGGGCCTTGAATGATGCAGAGATTGGATAATGGGTCTTTGAGTAGCAGGATGCTGGCTCTGAGGGGAGCCCTGAGTGACTTAGGTGGCTGAGGCCCCGGAGACCACTTCACAAAGTGTTTCTGAGTGGGTCGCCATGCATCTCAGCACGTCCCATTGCTGCCCGAGATAGATTTTTTATCCCAAAGTGTGACAGCTTCGCTAAGTGCCACGGCCACAGGCTCAGTGATGACAAGGGTGATTTCCATGGTTTTCTCAGCATGAAGAAGATGAGATAGTGTCACATGTAATAAAGCTCAGGAACGCCGTAATATCCCAAGATTCTGCCTCGTTGCTCTTTCCGTTCATCTAAACAAGCTCAGACCTGCTACTATTTTGCATTTGTCAGAGCATAACGTGGAGGTGAGAATTCAGTGCCTGTAGTTTAGCACGGAGTCCTGAATCTTGCCAATAGGGCTTAAAGGACCCCGAGAATCACAGTGTTCAGAGCCCTCCCCTTCTCTAGTCACAAACCCGAAGCTATTTGCTTTTCTGATAAACTATAAAAACAGTCTGCTCTTGTTCTCAGTGCTGAGGGACTGTGCAATTTTTTCTCAGCTTGAGCCCCAGGCAGCAGGAACATTCACATTTGCCTGTGAAGTCACCCATGTTCTGGGGCCTCTGGGGGGGGGGGGGACTCTGCCATTTCCTGTCTCCCCTTCTTTGTTTACTGGGAAGATCTCCAAGTTTAGTCACTGATTTAGTTTTTGACTTTGGGCAAAAGTATCCATGAAAGAGTAAATTACTTAATATCCCTAGGCTTTTCTTTAGTCATTGAAAAATTAGAAAATTCATTCCTTCAACAAAAATTGTTCACTTCTCCCCATTTATTGAGTGTGTTAGGGCCAAAAGCTGGCGGTATGAGCAAATTCAGACACGGTTCCTGCCCTTTCAGGGTGGAAATCTCATGGGACAGAGTTTGTGCTTTGTAACTCCGGGTGCCTCCAGGGCTCCCGGGCCTCAGCTCATCTGTCCCTCATCACCTTATAGGCAAGTGGTATCATCCCCATCGAAGCGGGGAGTGTGAGATGCTGAGCTGGTGAGTGGCTTTCCCAGGCTCACACCACAAGTAGGCTGTAGCCCTGGGTCTTGGGTCTGGTTTTGCCTACTTCCCAAGCCCACTGTTGGTTCTCCAGCCTCTGATCTGCAGGGTTAGGGGGAGGAAACGATTGCTTAGTGAATGCCTCCTGGGTTACAGTATGCTTAAGCATCACACTGGATTCATCCTCACTGTCAATCCCCTAAAATGGATTAGTGACTTCATCGTGTGGATGAAGGACCTCAGGTTCAGAAAGTCTCTGAACTTGGTCTCTGGCTGTGGAGGCAGAGGGGCACCTGGGAGAGTCCCCAGAGCTTGCTGCTGGGCTGCCTTAGCTCTCTGGCTCTCGGGGCCTGTGAAAGAGCTGACCACACGTCCCTGTGAGCTGCCCGCTTCTACTTACAGACCATCTTCTACTTAGGATAATTTGACCTAAATGTTCCCCACTTTGGGTTGGTGTGAAAGAGGTAAGCATTCAGTGGAAACCATACTTCTAATGTTGAATTTTGATTTTCCAGGAGCTAGCACTGTGTGGCCCGATATTCCCTCCTGATGCTGCACAGTGTCAGCACCCGCAGCTCCCAGGCAGCCGTATGTGAGGAGGGCGAGCCCCCATACCCCGCAGCGTACTGCACTGCCAGTGTTTTGGATTTTGTGTTCTGAGTACATTTAAGACAGGCAGGGCTAAGCTCTGATGTTTGGTGGGGTAATGTAGTAAATGCCTTACACTCTGGGATGTAATCCCATCATGAATTGAGGAGCATCTGTACTTATAACCCTGAGCCTCAGCCACCCATCCCTAGAAACCTTGTCCTTTCTGATTTAGTTACTGCCTTTTCTCCCAGCCAGTAGGTGCTCAGTAATCATTGATTAAATAAGTAAATTAACACTAATGACCATCCTCCAGAAGGGCCCACCGCTGTGCCAAATGTTGTATTTTTCCATCATGGAAAGTGAAAACATAAACTACAGCTCACAGCAGTTCTTACTGAGCTGCCACAAGAAAAAGTAACCAACTTCTTATAGGTCATTTGACAGGTGCCCTGTCAATGGATCCCAGAACTTGCATTCATAGGTGAGGCTTTGCTTATGGGATAAGCAGAGCCACCACCAAAGGATTCTGGTTTGGATTAAGAAAAGCATCCGGCAGGTCCCCTGGCCAGAGCAGATTTGTATTGACCTGCATCAGAGTGGGCCCAGGCAGCCTTCTGGCACCCTGGCTCGCTGTCTTTTAGGGCTTCCCCTGACCTCACACTGATGTTGTGGGTAATCATATGGCTGAGGCAGAATCCAGGGCTTCACTGACACCAAGCCTGGGTTCCCTGGAACCCATCTCCTCAGGGACTGAGCCAAGGGCCATAGGGTTGAGCTATGACCATTGGAAGCAGAGGAAAAGAGCCCAGGAATGGCAGGGCCTGGAGGCAGAAGCTGAGCAGGCAAGATTCCCCATGTGAAGTAGCGATCATTTGCAGGTTAATTATTTCACTGAAGAGCAGTCTTCCCCCTCCCACCCTCTGCCTTCTTACCCTGCTGCATGAACTCACAGGTTTAAGAGGAAAATGGTGCTAAGAGGAACGATGCTGTATTTTAACAGCAGTGGGTTGTTCCCTGGACAGGCAGGCTCTGGTGTCTTGGTTTCTGGGACATTAGGGTTTCCTGAGAGTCACAGCTTTTAGCAGAGCTGGCCAGGCATTTGTTTTATTTAATTGTGCAGTCCACAGTCTTACTGCCTACTGACAGCCCATTAAAGGAAGCTGCGCCTGCATTTATTAAAAGAGACAGAAGGAAAATTCCAGGACTCAGTGCCTTACCAGCCAGGTGGAGGGGCTGGGCTCTTAGCAGAGAAAGCTGAAAACAGGCTAATAATGAGAGCAGGACACGGTGACGAGTGAGTGGAGGGCTAAGTGAATATTGAAGGATCTTACTGAGCATGGAATCCCGAGGGATGCAGAAGCAATAGGAATTCTACCTCACACTCTTTTGCCATTTTATTCATCACAGCAGTGTTCAAAGGCAGGCACAGAGAACACCATTTTCCAGATTGCACACAGAGATCCAAAACATAGGGTGACTTGTCTTTAGAAATTTCACAGCAAAGCTGGGCACAAACCCTCATCTGTCCAATTCCAAGTGTAGGAATGGGTGTGAGCCTTGGCTCTCACTCTTATTAGCATGTCCTCACGGAACCTTCTCCAGGCATCTCCTGTGAGCCAGACTGTGCCTGAGGAACAGGTTGAATGGAGAGGGTGAGACCGGATCCCAAACCTCCACAGATTTAGGTCTGGAGAAGAACAGGCCATAGAGTCACACTGCAGGATCCCACAGCAGGGTGGTGACCACACAGGACTGGGAGGCCCAGTGAGGGGGTGTGCCTGACTCTGCAGGGTGAGGTCCAGGCAGGGGCAGCTGGGTCTTAAAAGATGCCTGGATGTCTGCCAGGAGGCCAAGGTCAGATGTAGGAAGGACACTTTATCTTTTAGACAAAATCCACGAGTTGGAGCACAGAGGCATGAGACTGGCCTCGGAGGTGGAGAACAAGAGGAGATAACACTTACTCAGTGCTAACATGTCCCAGCCACTGCTCTAGCTGTTCTCACAGGGACTCCTTCAATCCTTACAACAAGCCATCAGATGGGGACGTCTTACTTGGGGAGCTAACAGTGCAGAGAGATGAGGTGACTTGCTCAGCCAGGTCACTCTGTTAATAAGAGTGAGAGCCACGGCTCACACCCAGGCAGCCTGGCTTCTAGGTCTCCTCATACTCCTCATATGTGTGTATTATTAGAGACAAAAGTATAACTTCAAGTGATATGAAGAAAATAAAACTGGGGTTAGGTGGTGATAGTGTTATTGGTAGAAATGGAGTTCTTGGGGTGCCACAAAAAAGAATTTCCTGCCAAAGCTGGTTTGGCTCAGTGGTAGAGCGTTGGTCTGCGGACTGAAAGGTCCCAGGTTCGATTCCGGTCAAGGACATGTACATTGGTTGTGGGCACATCCCCGGTAGGGGGTGTGCAGGAGGCAACTGGTCGATGTTTCTCTCTCATCGACATTTCTAGCTCTCTATCTCTCTCCCTTTCTCCTCTCTTAAAATATCAATAAAATATATTAAAAAAAAGAATTTCCTGAGGCCCCCATGGGAGGAGGGGGTTTTGTGGAAAGCTTTATTGTGATATAAACTTAAGGCGGTTCCCTCCAAGGTCTCATCCCTGTCCACTCCACCATGGAAAAAGCCCAGTCTTGTCTTCAGCAGGGCCAGAGTTAAGGCCACTGCCCAGATTTCTGTTCCATGTTAAAGTCTAGGCCAGGTGAGTGCGGGTCATGGAACAAGAGAGCATGAGAAGACAAGAACTTTTTGGGGATTTTAACATTCCACTTCAGATGGGGCCACCTTTCAGCCAATCTATTGTTTCTAAGACTTGACTGACAGTTAAGTACTTCCCTACATCACCCCAACTTCTCCACACATGCTCTGTCTCCTCCTTTTTTTTCCTTTCCCTGTGATCTGCAGGGAATGAACTGGTTCCCTAGGAAGTGTGAAGCTATAGCTGCACAGATGACTATGCTTATAATGTGCCTCTCCTTTGCTCTGGTCCTTTCATCAATATTAACTAGCTAATTATAATGATAATAATAGGGATGCTCTCTTATAGGTGGTCAAGAAAGGCCTCTTGGATAAACTAGTACTTGAGCAAAAACTGAATGCTATTATAGCATGCTTCACACATAAGTCCATGGTAGAATATTCCAGCCAGAGTGAACAGTGAGTGTAAAAGCCTTGACAAATCTCATATATCAACTTAGTTTTTACATTTAAAAATATTTTTTATCTCTTGAAAATGCAATACTTGCATAAAGTATACAGTGAAAAGTATGATATTTTCCTCACTGTTACCAGTTTTTTGTATGTACTGCCAAAGATGCTTATTACTGTGTAATAAACACATATATGTATACATATATAACTCCCTATTTTTTAGAAGTATGAATACACCCTCTTCCGAAAAACACTTCTTTAAAACACCCCCTCAAAACATTTCATGTCAGATAATGCCTGTAACCCAACAGGAGCTATGAGGTCCTTCAACCCCGGGCTTCAACTTGTGTCTCTGGCTCACACCACACTGCTCCCAGGCACACAGCCTTCCTCAGGACTTGGACATTCTCACTGCAGCCAGAGACTTTGCACATGTTATTCCCTGTTTGGAATGCTCCTTCCCCTGCCCCTGCTTCATTTTAACCTACGGTAGTTCAGGCTTAACGTCCTTAATTTATGCTTAATTCATCCCCTTCTCCTCTCACTGGGTTTTGGGTAAATTTAGTCACCATGCCCTTTTTCTGGTTCTTCAAATGCACCCACCACCTTGTGTGGGCTGCTCACTCTGCCTGGAGTGCTTGTCCTGGAGAGGTACTCTCAGAGCGCATCATGCAGACCTCCATTGAACTGCTGAGAGAGGCCTCCCATGGCCATCTAAGTTAAAGGGGCCACCCAACCTGTCTCTTTGGCATCACTCTGTTTTAGTTCCCTGCTGGTATTTTCCTTGATTGACTGATCTTTTCCACTCCACCCTGAATGTAAGGCCCAAGAGAGAAGAACATGATCCATCTTCTTCATCCCGGATTCTTAGTGCCCAGAGTGCAAGGCAGATGCCTAATCTCTGTTAAGTGAATAAAGTCGTTATATATATGTGAGCTGCGATATGCTGGGTGAAAGTGGTGCTTGAGGAGGATTAGACATCAAGATTAATTCAGGGGAATCAAGGGTAGGTTAGATGTAGAAGCAACTGAAAAAAAGCACAGTTCCTGGTGTTTCTGCCAATTAATTACATGCCTTTGCCAATTGAATCAGAATCTGTGAGGCTGAAGCCCCCACTTTGGTGCATTGTACAAGCTCCCCAGGAGTTTCTGCTGCTCAGCAGAGCTGATAATGATGGCGCTAGATAACATACTACTGTGCAACCCACTGAAAGAGAATGTCAACCACATGTATAATTTTAAATTTTCTAGTAGTTATAATTAAAAAGTAAAAAAAAACACAGCTGAAATTAATTTTTAGAATATATTTTATTTAACCCTATATGTCAAAATTATGATTATTTAAACATGTCACACATAGAAACATTATTAATGAGGTATTTTACACTCCTTTTCATTAATAAATTTTCAAAGAGTATCACTAACATTGCAAATCAACTGGTCACATTTTAAGAACCCCATAGCCATGTGGGGCTGGAGATCCTATCTACACATATAAAGAGGTAATATGCTGATTTGTCCCTTATGGTGTCCCAGTCACGACCAGTCTGTGGGTGGGGATGGGGGCGGAGACTGAAGCATGCTAGTGTCATGCTGCCTGCGTGTGTCCCTGCCCAGCTACCCACCCAGCGCTGAGGTGAAGCTGCCTGCCTGCATCCCTGGCTAGGGATGTGACATTGCCTGCATGCATCCTCATTCAAGGCTGATGTGGCACTGGGGGGGGGAGGGGGGGGGGCGGCGCGCGAGGAGAGGGGTTGGGCTTGATAGGGAACCTCAGGCCATGTATCTCTCCCCGCCTCCCCCTACCCCCAGCCCCAGCGCCTGGCTGCGGGACCTCAGGCTGTGTCCCCCACCTGGTAGGGCTTGACAGGGGACCTCAGGCCACACCCCCCACCCTGGTGCTGGGCCGGGGGACTTAAGGTTGTGCCCCCCGCCTGGGAGGGCTTGACAGGGGACCTGAGATTGCACTCCCCGCCAGGGGCTTGATGAGGGTGGGGCTGGCTGGGTCATGGTCTCACCCAATGGGGGTGGGGTCGGTCAGCTTTGGGTCTGCTGCATTTTCAAAGTGTGGGCAGGTGGTGGGCGGGGACTTGACTCTAGGTCCCGTGAGTGCCCCAGACTCTGACAGGAGGGAGATTTTCCTATACATTTTACTAATTTTCTTTCACCTCTGACACTTCTATTATAGGGAAAGGGCAAATAGCAATATTAAAATATTTCTTCTAATTAATTCCCTTTTAATGTGCACAAATTTTGTGCATTGGGCAACTAGTACTAGATAATACAGAACCACAGGTCCTTCTTCTAAGTATTCTTGAATGCAGGTTTGACTTGTGAGACAGACATTGATGAAAAGCAAAGAGGTTTATTCAGGTGCTAGTGATCAAAAAAGATGGCAGATTTCTGTCCTAAAAACCATGTGAACATCTCTGGTCAAGCCAGTGGCTTTTATAAGTAGGACATGTAGACAGTATTCTTTCTGGTTCCAACAAAGATCTATTGTCAGCATATTGAATTCTTCAGTGTCAGCTGAATTCCTGTGGTCAATCAGCTCCTATCTAGACCAGAACTGGAACTGCTGGTCCCTGCAATGTAACTAAAATAGAGGCTAGAATAGAGGTTGTTATCAAGAAAAAAAAAATTTGTTCCTGCTTTTGTTCCAACAGGCTTGCTAGTTTATTAGTTAGTATATTATTGCATAAAGATTATATGCTTTTCATTCCTTGTTACAAAAGCAGCCCACCATGCATTGGGAATAGCATTTATTTCTTATTTTTATTGACATCTGTGTTCTCCCAAGATCTGCCTTTTCTTTATTTTGGATTCATTCTTTTTAGGTGTCGGTTGATACCTGGGAATCCCCAGCCTGGATCAAAATGATCTTGCTAACCTGTGGGCGGTTTCTTTTCTTCTGGGACTCTAGCACAGGATCTAATTTTTAACCAGTGGATGTCACTGTTTACTCAAGGAGGGTCCTTGGAGGAGGCCATCTAATCCAGGGACAAATGTAGAAACAGCTGTCTATATTAGAATGTATTAGTGTTTCCCTTTTAATTTGGAGGAGTGACAGATTATTAGGAAGGGCATGAGGGTAGTCAGTGCTGGTTCACCAATGTTTTCTAGAAGTGTTCATTGGTTTTGGAAATTCAAAGTCTTACTTAATAAAATGTATTGTACAAAATGTCAAGGCCATCAGCAACCAAGACAATTCCAGTCAAAAACATCCCTGATAGCTCTTTTGAATAAAGGAGATCTGTATTTCTGTGAAGCTGAGGTCACAAAAATTTAGCCTGTAGCCAAGTCTGGCTCACAGCTGTGTGAAAACAGCTGAGCAACATTCACATTAGTGTGATTTCACACATACACATCTGGATTTCAGGCTTCACCTGAAGTATTAGAAGATCTGGACACATTAGACTTAATACATTGCAAGGCCACAGCTGGGATGGCAATCTTTTACTTTTTAAAACTGTCACATCCTCTTTATTTACATAAGCCTCAACATTCCTGACTCTTTCTTCCCCAAAGTAGGTCACTTCACTCATTCAATTTGGCACCTTCATTCTGTTGGCGTTGGTGTTTCTTGGAGTGAAAATCACATACATGCCCTGACTGGGATGGTTCAGTTAATTGAGCTTCATCCTGTGCACCAAAAGGTTGCCAGTTTGATTCCCAGTCGGGGCACTTGCCAGGTTACATGTGTGATCCCTGATTGGGTGCATGTGAGAAGCGACTGATCTCTCTCTCTCTCTCTCTCTCTCTCTCTCTCTCTCTCTCTCTCTCTCAGCAATAAAAACGTATTTAACCCTATCCCATATAAATAGTATTAAGCACTTTTACAGGCATCAGAAGGATGGGATGTTTAGGGGGGAAAGGTGATATGAGATTTGTAAGACATTTTTCCAAGCTTTAGGTTTGGGGCTGGAGAATTCTTGGCTCAGCATAGGACTAGGTGGCCTGTTGGTTGGACCTACCTCTTCAAGATTACAAATATCCCAGGTGCTCAAGAGCTTTCCACTGTAGCTCTGGGGATGGAAGGTAGAAGGAAGATTGTTTGAGGAAGGTCGGATCTTTGATGTCACTCTTGCAGGGGGATGAGGACTGACCCCACTGACCTCTCCTGAACTTCACTCTAGTGGTGGCAAGTTGGGGCTTCTTTTTTCCTCTTTATTCAACCAGTGGGTCTCAGGCTTGAGTGGGCATCAGAATCACCTTAAGGACTTGTTCATAATAAGCTGGGCCCAACGTCCAGAACTTCTGGTTCGATAGATCTAGGGCGAAGCTGAGAATTCACATTCCTAACAAACTCTCAGATGCTGCTGAACCTGCAACCATACTTTAAGAACACTGGTGTATGTTTTCAAGCCCAATGTGAGATTATTTCAAAGGCACAAGTTGTGTGTGTGTGTGTGTGTGTGTGTGTGCCCATGCACAGTGTGAAATTATATATTGTAAATAGGCTTTTGATTTCCTTCCCAAAATATGCGTATGATACAAGAGCCAGTAAATTACCGAAGTCAGAGAAGAATGAACTCACACACAAGCATCTCTGTGGAGAAGGTTCTGGCTTTTTATCACTGTGCTGTGTTAGACAAAATACCATTGGGTGACCTCTAACTTTGGGGCTGATTGCCTGACAGTGAATGAAATGACCTTTTTCTTAAAAGAGAAACAAGACAGCAAGCATGGGCCCCTTCGTGCTGGCTCTGACAGCGTGGTGCAGAGGCCGGGCGAGGAACTCTGGAGCAATGTGAGTTGGCATTTACTGAGCACTCTCTGTGCCAGAGCTGTGTTGTTAGCTCACCTGAAATATCCCGTTCAATTCTCAAACCATTCCAGGAGGTTTGTGTTATACACATTTGTATTTTATAGTTGAGGGAATTGCCTCAGAGTTGTTAGTTAACTTCCCCAAAGCTACATAGCTAGTGGGCACCAGCCAGGATTTGAGCCAGGCTCACCCAACTCCAGAGCTCAAACTATGAACCTTGTATCTCAAGTCAGAACAGGGTTCGAAGGGTAAGACTGCCATGCAGAACTATGGGATAGGACAGCTTATTTTGCTCCTTTGTTCTTTAGTTTCTTCTAAAACAAAATAAAATAATAATACCACTTCCAAGGCTGTTGTAAGAATTGAATTAAAGTCTGTGTATCATCTATTTTTGTCTCAATAAGTAGAATATGCTCCCCTGCTTCCATCCCTGTGTCTTGTGGGTCCCTAGGATTTGCCCTATATATACCTCACTTAGCATTTACAGTGCACCAGCTATGTGCAGTGTGAATAACAGACTTGATCTCTTCAGTGTGTAGCAGGAAGGAGTTACAGGTTGGTAATCTAGCTACCAGCTGTACATCTACAAATGCTATCGCCCAGGCTCCTCAAATTCAACATACTCTCCTCCCTCCAGCTGTGGCTCTCCTCACAGCAGGCAATGCCATCCACTACCCTTATGTTCTTTTGAGTCAATATCCTTCCTGTCCCCTCATACCCATCTCTTACAGACAGGTTCTATGGGTTCAACCGGGGGAATTGCTTGAATCCTTTGCAAGACTCTTATCTAATTCAGGCCACTGTTCACTCCTCACCTGAATCTTCTCGCTCCATTTTCCCCCCATCTTGATCTTTCCAATAGTCTCCATCTGGCTGCTAGAATGAGTATTCTAAATGTCTCTGAGCTCCTTGACACCTGTTCCCAGCTCTTAAGCTTCTTTTCCCCCTCCCCCCCCAACTCAGCCCATGCTCAGCCTCCCTCCCCTCATCCTCTGTTCATTCTCTAGTAATTGTAACCTCTTAGGTCCTGTCCTCTCACTCTACCGCTGTGCCTCCATGGATTTTCCCCTTCACTTGGCTTAACTCTTACTCATCCTTTCCAATCCAGCTCAGGAACCTTCTTTCTCAGGAAGCCTTTCCTGCTCCCGAGTGTAGAGCAAGTTTATCTCCTGGGCCCCCACAGTTCTTGCCCAGCATCCTTTGCATACCATAAGGCAATTGTCCGCAGCTGTCTCTTCCATTGGGTTGGAAGCTCCAGACATGTTTTTACTTCTGCATTCAAGTTGAGAGCAAACAGCCATGGCCTGGATCACTGAGAGCCAGGATTGTGCATGTGGGCCAGGGCGCTGGGTGGGGCTGGTGCAGTCCTTCTGGAGTGTGGGGAGGGCAATGTCTGGAGCTTTCATGCATAAGGCACCTGTGAGCATGACAGCTCTGCAGGAAGGACCCCCAGGGCAGCCTTTGGAGAAGGAGGGCTAGAAGGCTTAAATAGCTACAAATGAAGTCAGCATCTTCATTTCAAGATATTTTTCTCTGACATTTCTCTCCTTAAATGCCACTTCCATGGAGCCACGTGGAGACACATGTCCAGGGGGGCTTGACCTACTCAGAGGCCAGTTATCCATCAGAGGGAGGCTGAGCTGATCCTGATTCCCAGCTGCGAGCCTGTGGACAGCTGCCAGCATCAGCTTAGGTCTGCGACTGTCCTGCCCTCCCTCTCCCTCCTGCTTGCTGACTTTTCCCTTTGGCTGATCTCCTCTGCCACAAAAGATAGGACCTTTGTCTTTTGAGATCCTTCCTCCTGCTCATTCTTCCCACCAGGTATCCGAACTGTCCCTTTGTGGCTCAGTGAAGACACCAGTGACACATGGTGAGGTCAGGGTCAGAGCCAGGGATGTGATACCCTCACCACCAGCAGCTCCTGATTCTGTGGTGGACAGTTAGACAGACATGAGCAGAGCAAGGATGGGAGACCCAGCTCTCTCCCACCTGGGAACATGCTGGCACCTTCCCCCTTCTCCAGGCAAGGTGTGGTAGCAGAGGTGGGCTGTTCATAAGTAAGGACTCTGCCTTCTCTCTCTCCTTGTCATTTTGTTTTCTGGCCATCTTGGGCAGAACACCTCATTCTGTCTTTGCACCCAATTCAACACTGACTCAGGCTTACCCTCCCTTCACCTCTGGAACAACTTTTGCACACGCTGAGGATGGACAGAGGAGTTGTGCAACGAGAGTGACCACCTTACTGGTCAAATTCGCATGTAGGAGGGGTGGCAGAGGCCAGGAGGTGAACACAGAGGGAAAGTGGGCACATGAACCAGCAAGGTGATGACTGGGATTCAGACCTGAGATTCCCTGGACTGGTGGGGTGAGTGGGGAGCACAGCAGCTTTCAGGGTTAATTTTACCACCCATCCTATTCCCCATACATTGTGCTACCCCTGGCTGGGGAGGAATTAGTGCAGCTGCTCTTACAGTTCTGTGAGTATATGTCTGTGCAAGGAGGTGGAGAAGGGGGGAAATCCACAATAACAGAAACTGCAGGTGAAGGAGGCCAGCTCAGCGATAATGGCATCGCTGAAGCAGCCAATAGTCTTGACCTACAAGGAACATTAAACCATCTTGACAGCAACCATTCTGTGCTGCAAAATACAGACAGACACTAGGGAGAAGGTAGCTCCAGGAGAGGCCTAGGGCTAGATGACTGGAAATTCCTGCATACCATTAGGATTTTTATTAGTAATTACCTTGTGAGGGAGAGTACCAAGGGCAGAGGCAGGTGGAGAAAGGGCATTTGGGAGGGCTCATGAAAGCAGCAATATGAAGTAGTAAGAACTAGCCTGGGATTAAATCTCATTGTGTTGTGCAGACAAATCTGCTTGGCAACTGAGCTCCTTGTAGTACCAGCTTTGTTCTTGTTCACAGTAGAACACACCTGATTTGAATTCCAGCCTAGCACTAGCTAGGAGTGGGATCCTGAGCAAGTTATTTAATACTAAAGGCCTGGTGCATGAATTCGTGCACTAGTGGGGTCCCTTAGCCTGACCTGCAGGATTGGGCCGAAACAAGCTCTCTGACATCCCCCAAGGGGTCCCAGATTACAATAGGGCACAAGCCAGGCTAAGGGACCCTAACAATGCATGATCAGGGCCAGGGAGGGACTTGAAAGGTTGGCCAGCAGGGAAGGGACCACAGGAGGGCTCCAGGGTATGTCCAGTCCATCTCACTCATTCCCAATTGGCCAGACCCCAGCATGAAGCTAACCTAGTGATTGGAGTGTCTTCCCCCTGGTGGTCAGTGCACATCATAACAAGTGGTTGAGTGGCTTAGCATATCATTAGCATATTACCCTTAGATTGGTTGAATGGATGACCAGATACTTAGCATATTAGGCTTTTATTATATAGGATCTCTGGAGCTGCAGTTTCTATAGCTGCAAAATGAAGTCTACAGCTGTGGGGGTTTAGAGACAACAGATGTTAAAAGTCTTGCATAGTGCATGGGCAGAGACTAGCCATAACTAGTAAAATGTAGCCATGTAATTTTTGGAAGACCATAATGGTGGTGGTGGTATTAGTTAAGGTAACACTAACTGCTTCGAAAAGAAATCCCATAGTTGCAATTGCATAAAATAATAGAAATTCCTTTTCTGCACATGTAACAGCCCAGTGTAGAGTTGGAGACCAGAGGATGATTTTCTTCCACATGTTGATTCAGGAACCCAGGTTCTTCCTATCTTGTTGCTCTGCCTTCCATCTAGACTTCAGAGTCCACAGCAAGCAGAGGGAAAAGAGAGTGGAGAAAGCACCCTCACTTCCTGAAAGTCCTGGCCTGGATGTAATTTATAGCTTTGCTGCTCACATCACATTGATGAGAGCCTGTCAGGTGGTCACCCCTGGTGATAATGACTGAGGGGGCTAACTTTATACTGTTGAAGGAAGTATAGTGGTCACCCCTTATCCAAAGTCTTGCTCTCTGGTTTCAGTCACCTGCTGTAAGAAAATATTAAATGGAAAATCCAGAAAGAAGCAATTCATAAGTCTTAACTCATGCTTTGTTCTGAGTAGCATGATGAAATCTCACTCCATCCTGCTCCATCCAGGTGGGGACATTAATTGTCCTTTGCCCAATGTATCCACTCTGGATAAACTGCCCACTGGTCTCACTTAGTAGCTATCTCTGTTATCAGAGGGACTGTCACAGTGCTTGCATTCAGGTCACCCTCATTTTTCTTAATAATGGCCCCTAAACACAAGAGTAGTGATGCTGGCAATATGGATGTGCCACAGAGAAGCCATGAAGTGCTTCCTTTAAGTGAAAAGGTGAAAGTTCTAGAGTTAGTAAGGAAAGAAACAAATTATATCCTGAGGTTGCTAAATCTATGGTAATAGCCAATCTCCTCTCCATAAAACTGTGAAGAAGGAAAATAAATTAGTGCTGGTTTTGCTGTCACACCTCAACTAAGTTATAGCCACAGTGGCATTTTATCTCACACCATCACAAGAAGAAGGGTGAGTACAGTACAATAAGATATTTTGAGAGAGGGAGGGAGAGAGAGGTTATTCACATAACTATTATTATAATATATCATTATAATTGTTCTATTTTATTAACAGATACTGTTAGCCTCTTACTGTGCCTAATTTATAAATTAAACTTTATCAGAGGCATATATGTATGTAAATTGGAAAAACATAGTGTATCAGGATTTTGTACTATGCACGGTTTTAGGAGTGCAGTGGGGGTCCTGGAAGTTATTCATCATGGATAACAGGGGACTGCTGGTCATTGAATTTGGGTGAACAGGTAGCTGTCTCTGCTCCAGTGACATCAGATGAATGACAACTTGAGATGACAGTGATGCCAGATGTTGCTCAGAATGGGCAGGGGCTTGTCAATTAAATTTGCAGAGCCTCCTGTTCAAAGGTTGCTCCATAGCCCAATAGCATTGTCGCCACTTGGTGGAGAGCTTGCTTGACATGAAAAATCTCAGGCCCCACCCCAGACTTCTGAGACAGAATATGCATTTACAACCCCCCTACTGCCACCCCCACCCATCTGATTCCTACTGAGGAAGGCTACAGTTGGGCCTGGGGTTCTGCATTGCTTCTAACAACCTCTCAGGGATGCTGATGCTGCTGGCCCACAGAATGACTACACTTTGAGTAGCAAGCAGGCAGAAGACACCAACTTCAGAAGCTCAACTTGTTCCTGAACAAAAGGAGGCTTTTCAGTGACTCTGGGGAAGGGAGGTTTTCTCTCACGTTCCCTTCCTTGTGCTGTGTGGTCATGTGCTCTGCACAGCTATCCTTTATGCAAGAAGAGGGTCGACCCACTCTTCTGTTCGAGAAAGGAGGTGATCCAGAGACCACCCACAGAAACCCCTGTAGCTGTGTGTTTGCTGATATCCAGTGGCTGAGCAGGGAGACAGTCTCCTCAGAGGTATAGTTAGAATCCATCCCTGGTAGACACGAATCTGGTCAGCTGAGGTTCACTTGCAGTTGTCTGCAGGAGCAGTGTTAGTTTATTATTATTATTATTATTATTATTATTATTATTTTAATATTTTATTGATTTTTTTACAGAGAGGAAGAGAGAGGGATAGAGAGCTAGAAACATCGATGAGAGAGAATCATCAATCAGTTGCCTCTTGCACACCCCCCACTGGGGATGTGCCCACAACCAAGGTACGTGCCCTTGACCAGAATTGAACCTGGGACCCTTCAGTCCGCAGGCCGATGCTCTATCCACTGAGCCAAACCGGTTTTGGCAGGAGCAGCATTAATTAATGAAGCTGGTGCTGCAGGCACACTGGTAATCACCCTCTTCCCTCCTCCCACCTCCTTTGCCCTGTGACAGATTATTCTTTTGGAAAAATTCATTAACCTACAGTAATACTTTTCACTGGTGACAACTAAAGTAAAAGCAGACTGGCATTTCTTACTGTGCACGGACGATCCTCTCAGCTCCCTGAGAATCGCACACATTTTAGAACAAAAAATGGCCTTCACTCGGGATCAGTGCTCCTAGGGTAAAAGCACTGAGCCGAGGCTTCGTGAATGCCTCAAGGTGATGCTGGCCCGTATTACAAGCTGATGGTCAAAGCATCTCAGAAATTGTACTGTGGAGGGTGACAAGGGACATAATGTACATGCCATTCACTGTCTTTTGCAAATATAGCTCCTTATTAATATAAACTACCTTACAAATAGGGGGAGGGAACTCCGCTGATATTTATTAATATTGACCAGGTGCTCTGCTTTGTACCAGGCACATCTGCCACTTCCTTTAGTCTGCTTGCAACCCTGGAGATTAGATATTATAGTTTTAACTTTAGATGAAGAAGGTGAGGGGTGGTGGGAAAGTAAGTGAATGGAAGAGCCAGGATTTAATCCCAGTCTCACCTATGCAGAAGCTCACACTCTTTCAACTTTATTTTACAAGGTCATTGTCCATGAGAGTCAAGACGTGAACTTTGTGATTCTCAGACCCATGAGGTTGCTCAGTTTGGGGTTCAAGGAGCAGTCTAATATGGCAGCTAAGGATGTAAATTTTGAGTAAAATCTATCTGTATTTAATTTTTGCTTCAACTTGGCATTGCAATCAAATTATTTAACTCTCAGAGTCTCAGTTTCCTCACCTGTTAAATGAGGATTAAAAATAGCACTTCCCTCATAAGAATAACATGAGAAATAATGTAAAAGTTTTAATGTGAAGCTGGATAAAAAAAAAAAAATGAGTGTTTAGTAAATGCTAATTATCTATATATACAAAACCCTAATATGCAAATAGATTGAATGGCAGAACAACTGAACAACCAGTCGCTATGACATGCACTGACCACCAGGGGGCGCACTTGGAACATGGTGGGCATTGACCATGGTGGGATGGTGGAGCAAGTGAGTGGGGATGCCAGGCCAAGGCAGGGCACTGGTCGCTGTCCTAGGGGTGAGGCTCTGGTGGCTCCTGAAAATTCTTTGCTAGAGTGCTCCACAGTCCCACCCAGAGCCTGTACCTGCTGCTGGCCCCAATTTATTGGGATTGTCAGTGGGTGTGAGAGGCAGCTGCTGGCCCCAATTGCCCCTGAGGGCTTCTCCACCTCTGCCTCCCCATGCTCCCAAGCGGCGATTGGGGCAGCAGCCGCTGCTTGCTCACTGATGGCTCTGGCCCTGCTCACACCTGCTGCTGATGCTGGCTCCAATTACTCCTTGCCATCAGCAGGTGTGAGTGGGGCAGGTGCCATCAACGTGGGAGTGGCAGCAGAGGAGAAGCGGGGCTGCCAGTAGATAGAGGACTGGGGGCCATGGTGGAGGGGCCAGGCGGGGATGTGGAGGAGGATGGGCCAAGACCCACCCTTGTGTCCACCGCAGCCTCATGGCTCACAATTCCTTTCAAGGTGCACAATTTCATGCATTGGGCCCCTAGTCATTTATAATTTTAACATGTGTAAAATCAGGCTCTTTTGGCCGAAATGGACATGACTGATTTCACGGCATTCATGCATGGGATGGGATGTTGCAAAGCTATGAAAAGTAGCCCATCTTGGAAGTCAGACACTAGGGCTCCCATCTTCTCCCCAGGGTGACATGTCATCCTCATATCTGCTTCTCATGGATCTGAGCTCTTTCTCTGAACCAACGTCCTTTGTTTATCTCTTTTTCTCAATTTACAGTAAGACTGCCTAAGCCTTGAGTCCATTTTTATCTTAAGTAGCTGCTATTGATTAGTTATAGGTCCCCCGGACTCAATTTAAAATTAATGATAGAGCATCTTGTTAGGCAAAGGTCAGCCAATGAGTGAACCTCTTCAGCCTGAAGGTCAGTCAGCTACATTGGAGGCATTCATTCTCTGTTCTAGGGGCCAGCTCACTATGAAGTGCTATGGATGAAGTAAGCAACCAAGTGGGTCTAGAACAGGAATTTGGATTATTTCTTTCAATGTGTTTCAGAATTTCCTATTTTCTCTCTCCCCATCCTTTAATCCATTCTTCAGTTGGTACAGGTAGTTAATTGGCTTATTGAGAGATACAAATTTGAAAATTAAGAATTAAAGGTGATGAAACCATTTTCCCAGAAATGGCAAGTTAGTGATAAATGAGCAGAGAAATGTATTTCATGTCTTTGCACCTGCTATTAGAAGGTCTGTCCTTAAGCGACCTCTTTGGGACTTTAGATTCTATGCACTATGTGAACAGACCTTAAGAGGGTTGTTCTCTGTTCCTGCCTCTCTTTTTCATGTCTTCAGACATAATTAGTGCTATTTTTCATAAAGAAGAATTTTCTTGGAGAAAATTACTTTTCAACCCTTTGCTTTTTTTTCATGGCCTGAAAGTCCTTGGCAAGTTCTAGAGCTAAATTTTGTTTGTTTTAGGACCTAACACTGGAAATTACGAGTACACTAACCCAGCCCATTAAAGAACTTCCCAAGTAAATACTAAAAACTCTGATGGGGTCAGTTCCTCATGAGTGACATGGGCATTATAAGCATTGAATGGAAACTTAATCAAATGGCTTGGGGCTTAGAGAAAGAATCCGGATGAAACCAGACTTCCCTGCCATGTATGGTGAGGTGTGGCTAGAAACAGATCAGGAGTCATTGTGAAGTTTTAGAGTTTGCTTTAAGCAATCATTTACTTATCCATTCATATATTCAATAAAAGTATTTTCTAGACATCTATACTAGTAATGTGCTAATGTAGCAGAAATAGTAATGCTCATGAAATATTGTCTATGGTCTACTATGTTTTCAGATCCTTTGCAGTTCCATGAGGCTGGAGACTCTTGGTCAAGGACGTGTGATTGGATGTCTCTCTAGAGCTAAAATATCCAATTGCTGGCACAAGACCATTCTGCACATGACTAGCCCCAATGATTGAGGACACTACATGTTCCAGATCATGTTGCCACAACAGAATGATGGAGCCTCTGTCTTCCTGGATCCTTGAGTGACTATGTGGAGTAGAGTCTCCTACCAACCCATAATGGACATGTAGAATGAATATTAAAGAAATACACCTTCACTGTGTTACACACTAATGTTTGAAGTTTGGAGATTTGGTTTTGTGGTCTCACCTAGTCTCCCCTGCTTATTTTAGTTATGTATTGTTCATAATTCCTATGGAGCTATAGTCTTGTCAGGGAGATATTATTCAAACCACCATACAAGCAAACAGTTAAAACTTTTCAAGTGTGTGTTAGGGCTGTATGGTGAAATGTTCATAGCTCTCTTCACTGATCATGGGCTCAATCAGTCTTGGCATGCCCTTGTGTCATATCATACAATCTGGAGTGAAAAAGTCCTCTGCTATGCTATGAAGAGATACCTGCATTAAGTGAGCTTAACCTGACTCTTACAGGTACAATGTTAATGCTCAGAAGGTACAAATTCATGAAGGAGCTTCTCTTTTCTGAATTAATAGATGTAGTAATAAATATGATAATAATAATGTAACTAATATGTCAGGTGAGGAGAACATCCAGGCCAATTTCTGTTGTCATTGAGGTTATTGACTAGTAGATAAAATTTACTTTTGAGGAAACTGTGGCTTGGAGAATCCAAGGCAATTACAATACAGGAGGGAGAGAACAAGGAGGCCAAGTGTCAGAAGTGCAGACAAGGCTTCTGGGACAAGGCTTGAAGGGCAAGTTTTAGGCACATACTCCAAGATAGCCTGACTATATTTACTCTTTTGTAAAGTATGACTATTTATACTTGCTCAGTTTTTCTGTACCAAACCCATTACTGATCTGTACATACTTACTTAGTTCATTGAGAAAGGCCCTACTTGACAAATGATATGTTGAAACTAGTAGTTGGTCATGTGGCTATATAGCAGTGATAACACATGCAAAATAATAGTCATGCATGAATCTCCTATGAGCTCCTTGAAGAGGGTAACTCCAACTTGTTCTCTGCAGTGCTCATCAGCACAGGGCCTAGCACTTACAGGTGTCCAGTAAATGTTTAATGACAGCATATAGAACATTTTGCTAATAAGGTATTTAAAGTAAAATGCCAGGTATTGAATTCTTGGATAATATACTTCTTTATTAATCTGATGTGTCCTATAAATTCACCTTAGTAGAATAGTGCTGGGTAATTCTATGTATCAACTTGGCTGGACCTAATATATAGTAAACATCTTTATTCTGGGTGTTTCTTTGAGAATATTTTTGGATATGATTAACATTTGAATTGGCGAATTTTGAACAATGCTCATTGCCCATTATAATGTGGTGGGCCTCATCCCACAGTTAAGCCTGAATAGAACACAAGACTGACCTCTTCTGAGCAAGACGGAATTCTGCAGTGGATGGCCTTTACACTTTAACTGCAACATCGGCTCTTTCCTGGGTCTTCAGCCTGATGACTCATCTTGCAAATTTTGAACTTGCCAGCCTCCGTAATTGTGTGAGCCAACTCTTTAAAGTAAATATCTTTATATATATGTACTCCTTCATTGGTTCTGTTTCTCTGGAGAACCCTTACTAATATTGATACTCATCTAACCTCTAAAATCCCCTCATTTATTTAGACCCCCTACTACATTCCAGTTATTTTTGGGAAACAAAGAGGAAAAAGCCATATTATCTACCTTCAAACTTTAAAAAAATACATATTTTTATTGATTTCAGAGAGGAATAGAGAGGGAGAGAGAGATAGAAACATCAATGTGAGAGAATCATTAATTGGCTGCCTTCTGCCTACCCCTACTGGGGATTGAGCCGTAACCCGTGCATGTGTCCTGACAGCAGTCAAACCCTGACCTCCTGGTTTATAGGTTGATGTTCAGCCACTGAGCCACACCAGCATGGCCAAACATTTTATTTATTTATCATTTATTTAGAAAATATTTATTGAGTGTCTCCTATGTTGTAGGCACTGTTCTAGGTACTTGAGATATAGCAATAACAAAACAGATGGAAATTACTGCCCTCATGAGAACTGATAGTCTAGTGGGTGAACATAGGTAGGCAACAAAGATGTATATAAATAAAATAAAAATGTAAAAAATATATAATATGCTAGATGGTAATCCTATATAATAAAAAGCTAATGTGCAAATCAACCAAATGATGGAACAGCAGGTTGCAATGATGCACACTGACCACCAGGAGGCAAATGCTTAATGCAGGAGCTCCCTTTTGGTGCTCAGTGCACTCCCACAGGGGGAGTAACACTCAGCCAGAAGCCAGGCTCATGGTGGGAAGCACAGCAGCAGTGGCGGGAGCCTCTCACATCTTCCCAGGAGTGCTAAGGATGTCTGATTGCTGGCTTATATCTTCTGAGGGATTCTGACTGCGAGAGGGCATGGGCTGGGCTAAGGGACCCTCTCAGATGCACATTTTCATGCACTGGGTCTCTAGTAGGTAATATGAGCCTATCTGAGGTGGGCAGGGTGCTAACTTAAAAAGAGTAGTCTGAGAAGTTCTTTATAATAAGTTGCTATTTGAATAGAGAGACCCAAAGGATACATAGAAATGGATCATGGGATGCAAGAATAGTGCAAATAGTGCAAATACCCCCTCAGTAGGAGTCAGTTGGTTTGTCTAGCAAGAGAAGGAAGGCTGGCATGGCTAAAGTGGAGTGTACCTAACATGAAACGAGGTCAGAGACATTATGGGTCATGCCATATAGAGTCTTGTAGGCCGTTGTAAGATTTTTGCTTTTTCTTCTGACTGAGGTGGGAAGGCATTTGGGCCATGTAAGCAGAGGCATGTTTTAAAGGCTCATTCTGGCTGATGTGCAGAGAATGGACTAAAGGGGTCACAGGTATAAATGGGAATTCCACTTAGGAGGCTATTGCAGTAACCCCAGTATGAACCGATGTTTGCTTGGACCAAGGCAGCAACAATGGTGGTGGTAAGAAGTGGTTGGGATATGGATATGTTTTAAATGAAAGGCTTTAATGATGGATTAGATGTGGTGTGTGGGGGAAAAGAAGTCAAGGATGGATCTAAGGTTTTGGTTGGACCAAATTAAAATGATGAAATTGTCATTTATTGAGAATTATGAAAAAAGACTGAGACTGGAATGGTGGAGAATCAGGGGATAAACCAGGGAGGTCAGCTAGTATTTCAAAAATTCAGGGGTTAATTTCTGATTAAGGGACTCCAGTTTTTCTTCTGCAGGCAGAATTGCCAACTATATGGCTAATCCTGAATCTTAAGCCAGTGTTTATTTTTCCTTCCATGCCCCCCTAGAATATATTAAAATGCAGCAGTTCAGCTGCCACTATGAGATAGAATTCTGTAAAAAATGTTATTTTAAATTGTGTAAATTCTCAGAAGGACATAGGAAATCAACAGTGACAATAAAATAATCTTATAAATCCAAAGAGACAGAACTCTTGATAAGTTGCAGTTTCCAGTTGTCTATATACAACCAGCCACTGCTCAGGATTCTGATAGAGAGAACATTTATGTCTCTCAAGTCCCAGAAAATATATTTAGCTAGGATTACAGTCAGCATCATAATTCAGGACCTGAGCTATTGAGTTGGACTCTGGGATTGTATTTTTCCAATTCACTAGATCTATGACTTTGGGTAAGTTCCTCATCCTCCCTGTATCCAGTTTTCCTTCCTGTGACACAGGGGTGGCACCAGCTCCCAGGGAAGGAACAGAACACGCTGAGTTTGGTGACTAGTGTGTTACCTCAGAGCCCTGCCTGGAGTGCAGCGGGTTCCAGGGCTGCTGGCTACTATGACTAGTGCTTAGATCATTATTTAGTACTGCCATGGAAAACTTGTTCATCATATTAGTCAGGTTCACATCTTGTGGTTTTGAGTAAAAGATGATATCCCCCAACCCCATCTCCCTGCCACCATAAATGCCTCAAACCCGTTCCTAGCCACTGATGTCATTTGAGTCCTGTGGCTTCTGAGAAACTTCATCCAGACGGAAGGGACACATCTTCCCCTGCTCCCTTCCTGGTATACTTGCTCCTTTCTGTACTTACGAATTAAGCGGCTTTTCTCCCCCATGTGGCTTTGCCTATTTTATGCTCAGTCATAGCAGCCTTATTATAATCTCTGGTCAATATATTTGCTTGATCCCTTTGTTATCTCAGTGTTCCCTATTTACTTTTCATTAACCTTTATTTGAAAAAGCCACAAGAATAGCTAACATTTACTGAATGTTTGCTATGAAGGAGTCACAAAGTTAAGTCTATTTAAGCTTTATCTCATTTAATTATCACAATACCATATAATGGTGAAGCAGGCACTACGATCTCATCCGTTTTGCAAGTGCACAAACGAAAGCCCAGCGAGACTGAGTATTTTGCTGCTCTGTAACTTGGTCAAACTTGGAAATTGTGCTGGTTGCTTCTTTCTATACTCCTTCAGAAAAGCATATGTGTCATTTGAATTTACTGCCCCTTCTATTCCATCTTTCTGTTTCCTCCTTTTCTTCCTTCTCTTCCTCTTTCTCTCCTTTCTCCTGCTCCTAATTCCTTGGTGGAAAGCTACAATAATCCAGCCAAATAGGCAGAATGCACACTATAATGAACATGCACCACTTCTCCCCTCCCCCCACTCCCGACATTGTGTGCCCTCCTGAGACCTGCTGTCCAGTCCTCCAGACCACCTTCTGTGTCACGATAGATGCTCAGCCAGCATGCCCAGGAATGTGTCTATTGTCCAAGGAAGTGGATGCCATGGCATCCGGGGAAGGTTGTGAGTGAAAGGGTGGAAAGAGCATCATTCCAGATGGAAGCTGAACTTTTGTTTCCAAATTCAAGGGGGAGACTGGTTGTCAGACAGGCCTATGCTTGATCCAACTGCTTTCTAGTTATCTGGCCTTGCGAGTGTCTTCATCGGAATGTGAGAAGGCCAGGGATGCTGGCCTTGAAGACTGGGGAATGGGGAAGTGTCAATGAGACCGTTCTCAGGAGAGCCGGGCTCAGTGCCTGGCACTTGACCACTTTGCCATGCTATTCTCCCAGGACCCTTAAATGCTGGAGGAACACTGTCTTCAGGCAGCAAATTCAACTTCTGTGTGTGATGATAACTCAGGTTATTACCTAAATGGTCCTGAGTCTAAGCACAGTGGTCACTGTCAACTGTATGAACTTAGTCAAACACTTTTGTCTATTCCTTTATCTATTATCTATAATAATAAACTCATAATATGCTAATTAGACTGGACATCCTTCCAGATGACCTTGTGGATGAAACCAGGGCTGTGAGGGAAGCCCAGGTCCCAGGTGCCAGAGGCAAGGTGGTGCTGGCAGCTGGGGGAAGGAAGGCTTACTCTTGCATAAATTTTGTGCACCAGGCCTCTAGTATCTATAATAAAATACTGCAAATCTTTCTTGGATGAGGCATTTTGAGAAAGCTCTTTGACATACTCAAAATGTAATACTTCTTTTTGGTTTTACCAGGAAATGTGTGCTAAACACTTTCCTGATCCTCTGGCTTCCATTGCTACCTTGTCTCAGATTCCCTAATTTTATGCTCAGTCACAGCAGCTTTATTAGAATCTCTGGTCAATATATTTGCTTGATCCATTGTGTGTGTGTGTGTGTGTGTGTGTGTGTGTGTGTAAAGGTGTGAAGATGAGTGGAAGACCTGTAAGTTATTGCCTATGGGGTAAGGCTCAGGAATAGAGAGAAATTTTTTTTAACTTAATTTGATAGTTAAATTTAAGCCAAAATGTTAATGACTTATCTTTAAAGTATATCAAAATATCTTTTCATCAAAATCATAGCATCCAAAATGTTGTAACAAAATCAGCATAGTAAAATGTGTTTTCCATCTACCTCATAAGGTCATATGAGGGTGTGAGGGTAAACTGAGGCAATCTATGGGACAAACCTTTGAAAACTAAGTTGCTATGTAAGTGCAATCTGTTTTGCTATAAACAAGAGTGCCTTTGCTTAAAAAATATGTCATTTGAGACCCACTATTATGCAATATCCTAACCCCAGTTGACCACTGCATTGATTGCATACAGGAGGGTGGCAGATGTGAAGGAATTAAAAAGTGTGATATGGATACGGCAAGGACAGCTCCTGAGGGGAGGTGCACATCTGGCCAGGTCTCTCGGGTGGTGACTAACATGGACCTGCGGAGGCAGGGAGTGAAGAGCTTTCTGGGCTAGAGCTGAGACCTGCAAGCAGAGAGGATGCCAGGCACCCAGTCCTTGCACTCTTCTGCTGCTGACAGGAGCACCTCTTGCTTCTTGTGAGAGAATATAAATGAGCTCTGTTAGTCCAGCTACACAGAAAGAGCACTCTCTCTGTGATTGATCCCAATGCTGTCAGCAAGCAACGGAGATGTTTGAAGCAGATGGCCAGCCAGCCCCTCTTCCCTACTTGTCTCTGCCATCATAGACAAGAGCCAATAGAGTCCCCTCCCATAAATCATAAGCTTGGCCACTCCCAGGAAGGGGAGAGGGAGGGAAAGTGCTTTCTATTTTCATTATTATTATTTTTCTAGCCACTCATACTGTCATGCTTTGTAAGCATTCCTAAGTTTCAGAGCGTGAACCATTAATATCTAATTTGGGAAGTCAGTGGTATGTAACTGCCACACTGGCAAAGGAAGCGGAAAGTGGAAGCCCATGAGCAGGTATCGTTATCCTGAGTGGCAGGCAGATGTGGGCAGGTGGTTACAGGTTCTATCTAGCAGCCCCCACTGTGATGCTGGCTATAATCAGAACGGTTCATGTTCACGGGGGCACATCCTCCTGTTCCCTGCTGAGCAGCCTTCTAGTCCCAGCACTATTACAGTGAATTCAGAAGGAGTGGACTCTCAATTGGCAATGTTACACAAGGGCTGAGCATCTTAGAGGGCCACATCCCTTCCCTATTGGCAGGTTTTTTTAGGATAACCATCAGGGCATTTTTAAGCCATACGCTTAAAAGAAAATGACACCAAATGTCACCTTTGAGAATTAAAGCAAATGGATCTGTAGTTGGGGTCCCCCTACTTACATGGGGGGTTGATAAATGCACCCCCGAGGTAAGCATTATCATGTATTATGATACATGAAATGAGTGTGAAATGATGGGAGTTAAACAGTTGGCCCTAGGATAATTTTATCCTCTTGGTTCCAATTCCTTTTTGTTCTTCTGACATCTTTCATCCTCTGATTGAGGCCTCATGATTCTTAGTATATCTCCCTTCTGCTGTTTGGTTCTGGCAATTTGCATTCTCAATTCAAACAACTGCCTTTGCTGTTAAAAACGCTTTGTGTAAAGCATTATTTTTATGTAATTTTGATGAAAGACATCTTCACTAGGGGCAAAGGCAGGCAGGATCACAGAGGGCAAGGAGGGAAGACACTGCTACTCAGCCATGTGAAGCTGTGGGCCCATAAACTGGGAATCACAAAGACACATAACATCATCTGACTCCCTATTCTCCCCCAGAAGGTCTGGCTCCTGGGCTGTGTGGGTTGAGGCTGACTAACTTCTGTGAAAGAGATAAGGCTTGCTGTACTGGGGATGGCCTTGGGCCTAGGGCCAGCTCCCATTGTTAAGAGAGTCTGCTCTCTTTTTGAGAGCAGTAAAAGCAGACTCATACTCAGAGAACAGTTGGGATGTAACCCGGACATGGGTGTGTATAGAGCCACTGCATTGCATCCGTCATTGGTGGCCTTGTGTATTAAAGAAACAAAACAAAACAACACTCTGCCTGGTAAATAGGATGTACATTCCTAGAATGAGGACTGCAGACTTAAGTGAAACAAACATACACATGCATGTGCCATACTAACACATTTTGCCTCTAAGAACAAAATTACCGTATTTTTCGGACCATAAGACGCACTTTTTCCCCCCCCAGAAGTGGGGGGAAAAAGTCCCTGCGTCTTATGGTCCAAATATAGCCTACACATATACTGTAAAAAAAAAGTTTTTTTTACTTGCCCGGCTCTGTGTGGTCTCTGTGTGCTTGCCCGGCTCTAAAATGGTTCTAAATGCTGCTGTTTACTTTACAGGGTTGATTACATGTGTTTATGACTGTGATGTTGGGTTTTAATGCACATAAAATATTTTAGGACACTATTTGTTTCAGAATCTTTTTTTCTTCATTTCCCTTCTCTAAAAACTGGTGCGTCTTATGGTCCAGTGCGTCTTATGGTCCGAAAAATACGGCATATTTTCAAACTTAATCTGGCATAGGTTAAAAAAATTAATTTGATTTAATTTTTCTCTTTAAATATTTTCTACTCCTTTTTTCTCTTCCCCACCAAATTTTCTTGAGTTTGTTAGAGAGTTTGGGATTTTAGATTAAGTTTATTAACAAATTTGTTTTTTTTGTCTTTTTAAAAAAATATTTTTATTGATTTCAGGGAGGAAGGAAGAGGGAGAGAGAGAGAGAAACATCAGTGATGAGAGAGAATCATTGATTGGCTGCCTCTTGCATGCCCTACACTGGGGATCAAGCCCACAACCTGGGCATGTGCCCTGACTGGGAATTGAATCATTACTTCCTGGTTCATAGGTCGATGCTCAACCACTCAGCCATTGCAGTCAGGCACAAATTTATTTCTTTATAATGAAAATATCTAAATATATGACAGACACTGGTCTAAACATTTCACATTTAATCCTCACAATATTTATTTGTGATCATCACCACAAGTTTTATGACCATACAAACAATAATTATTTGGACAATTTGATTTACTCATTTTATTGTTATTTTATGTCACTACTTCCTTAGTTTTAATTTTCTGGTTTTAATTCATTGTTGGTGACATGGAGCTTGTCAATTTTCAGGGAGAATGATAAACACAGTGATCACTGGAACGGCTGAGTTTCTGTTGTTCTTGCAGATGAGCGAGAGCTTGTCGGGACCAGAATTCTGAGTCCACAATCATTACTCTCAAAAATCAGGTAGAACCAATTCAGTGACTTAGGATTTTAGAGATGTCATCATCCAGTCAGATTTTTATTCCTTTAAAGTATAGTGCTTTATCTTGTAGAGCACTTACAATTTTTTTCTTTATCTTTAAAACAACAACAAAAAGGGAAAGTCAAAATGTGGCCATCATTTTATTATGTTGGTCTTTCACTCAAGGACCCTTTTTGATTTTCTGACTCTAGTTGGCACTGAGGAGATAGATAGTTGGGGCTTTCCCATATGAATATAAAGGGAAGAGAAGTAACAAAGATGAGGACTCTGTAGGGGAGCAATTATAGTGACGAGCTATGGAATCTAAGTAGAAAGTAAAGCCAGCAGGGGAATATGGATAAAGCAGTCCTGGAGCAGCACTGAAGGTCTTGAGGAGGGTAAATGCGTGCTTCACTGGGGGCTCTAAAATAAGTGAACCAGAAGAGAGAAAGGATTTATGAGAGTGGGAAACCTGAAGTTGAGATTTTTGTGATTCTGTTTCATTTAGGGAATGCTAGTGGGATTAGTCAGGAAGCAATGAAAGTAGTCTAGTGTGGATGCCAAGGAGCTCCTTAGCTAGGCCAGGTTTGGGGTAGGTTATCTACATGGAAGTTGAATTTGCCAAAATATGCCAGAGGTAAAAAGATAGACTGGTTCTAGAAGTCTAGAGTGAGCTCAGGGTGTGTCTAGGAGGCCAGTAGATATGAATTTGAGAGGGTTGGATGCTAGCAGGGTGTGGCCTCTAAGCAGGGTGGGGGAGGAGCTATTTGGAAACAATGCAGAGGGGGCAAGGAGGAGTCCAACTCCCATTTCACTGGGCGAAGTGAATTGAAGAGGCAATAGCAGCAGCTCGGTAAGGCTTTAGGGGAGGCAGTGGCTTCAGGAGACAGCCAGGTTAAAGAAGAGGGAGAAGATATCATGCTAAGTGAAATAAGTATAAGGAAAAGGGTTAAAACCATAAGATTTCACTTATTTGTTGAATATAAAATGAATAAAGTAACAAACAAACTAACAAGACAAAACTAAAACTAAGTCATAGATACAGGCATCAGAATGGTGATTATCAGGAGGGATGGGGATCAGAGGAGGGCAAAGTGGGTAAAGGGGGTTAAATATTTGACACAGAAGAAAACTAGACTTTTGGTGGTTTGCATACAATAGAATATACAGATATCAAATCATAATGTTGTATACCTAAAGTTTATACAATGTTATTAACCAATGTTACCTCAACTTAAAAAAAATAGTAAAAATAAAGAAGAGGAAGGAGAAGTTTGGGGAGAAATGGGGAATTTTATGGCCACAAGTTGTGTGTTCCAGAGAGTATAGTATAAAGGCAGAGTGGGTTAGATTTGAGGAGGCCGAATTCATTGGAGGGTGATGAATTGATGGGTTCGGAATGATCCAGAAGGTGAGATTTTGAGTAGTCACTCAGGTAAACAGGTGTTGAGAGGAAGCAGGACTGGTTTTAGAGGCATGTAACTTTTGCAGTCACATAGAGTTCCATGCTTAGAAGGGGCCCATGCTTAATTTAAATTTTGAGTAAGTAGTCCTGCATTTTTATTTTGCTCTGGACCCCACGGATATGTAGCTGGTTCTGGGATGGGGTTTAGGTGTGACATTCCCCATACTACATTTGGTTCCATCAGGTGCTCGTCTGACTGTTCATGATTTACCAGGTAATTTCCTCTTTCTCAGCAGTGCTGCTGTAAAATACTTGTGTCAGTAGACTTTCCCAACGTCCAGCCTCACTTCCTTCCCACACATCTCCCAGTTGTGACATTGGAGATATTCTGCTTGGTCTCTTATTCTAACTTTGTGGGAAATTGGTGGGAAGAAAGGGGTCATATCAACCTTTCTTCAATCCAGATCATTCATTCTATAGGATGTCTTACAGAAATTTATAAAACATTCTAACATGAGATTATATTTCTCTATTTCTCTGTTTCTACCACTGATATATTTTCCTCTCCTTTTTTTTTTTTTTTTTGGATGTCACCATTTAATGAGAACAAAAAAGAATAAATATTGTTATGTGTGTCCAAATTGCCAGTATAAGAGGAGACTTTACTCTTTTCACATAATATGCTATTCTCTAACTCTTTTTAAAGGACCAGAACATATATACTTATCTTCTAAGTCCTTTGCTATTTTATGATTTTGTATCATAAAATAGAACTGATGCCTATATAATTTAGCTTTGGTAAGTTGCCAGCATTCAGTGTTGCTCAACTATTAATGCAAGAAAAGAGAACTGTTCACTATGTGAAAATCAATTCAGGTCTGATTTAGCAGCAACTGATGTAATATCAAGGGGTTATTTTCTTTTGAAAAGAAATTGTTCTTTTTATCTTCCTTTCTTCCTTCCTTTCTTTCTTCCTTCCTTCCTTCCTTCCTTCCTTCCTTCCTTCCTTCCTTCCTTCCTTCCTCCCTCCCTCCCTCCCTCCCTCCCTTCTCTCTCTCTCTCTCTCTCTCTCTCTCTCTCTCTCTCTCTCTCTCTCTCTCTCTCTCTCTCTCTCTTTCTTTCTTTTTCTATGCTGTCTGTTGTCTCTATTGACCACACATACTTCCAAATACCAAAGTCATCAATTCACTGCTGTATTCCACATTAAGTGTGCAAGGCAACACATTTCAGCAGAGATAAGTTTCTATTCAATTCAAAATGAAATTTGCATAAGCAAGACCTACAAGAAAAATGACTTTATTTATTTTGTTTATTCCTACATTTTATCTCACTTACAGGAGATGAAATTCAAATTCTTTTTGCTTTGTGACATGCAGTGTGGCCTGCACAGACCATGACAGTTATATATGTGAGAAGGAAAATGTATGGGGGCTTTTGAATGTCATGGGCTCAGCCAAATTCCAGGGCTCTCTGTTTATGTTAGCAGAGTGTGGGTATCTAATAAAGATGCTAACAAAATATTAAACAAATGAGCCTACCATTGGAAAGAAGTGGAGGTCATTGGGATTTATTGTACACCTATTGTGAGTTAGTTGTCAGTTCCCTATTTTTATTTGTCATTTCAGCAGATAAAATGACAACCCCATGTGGTTTATTTTCCATTTCTCATATAAGAAAACAAAGACAGAAAGATTAAGGTTGTTGTTTCTGTGTTATAAGTCATCGACAAAGCCAAACATGCCTAAAAATAAAGCACGTGTTTTCCCCCCAATTCTCTTGCATTATATTCTGGATTCTGATATGTGGGTGGGCATAAAGATTTAGTTCCACATGAAAATGGATGTTGAGGGACAATGTAAGTAGAGCCCTGTTATTCCGGGTGAGATCCATGCTTGAACTGCTATCCATTTGGACACTGAGGGGGGAAGACTTGGCATTTTGAAGGAATTGATTTTGATACATCCTGCTCTGCTGGACTCCCTTGACATCTCTCTCCAGTCTAACTCCTATGTGTGTTCTCATATTCTCAGTCTTTTCTCATTAGAAGCGATGTGTGTGTGTGTGTGTGTGTGTGTGTGTGTGTGTGTGTGTGTGTGTGTGTTGGGCAGCATGAAAATGATAAATATTAAGATAGTTAGCATTTGATAGATTAACTAACACTTCATCCACAGGCATCACAATTGTCATTCTCCAGGAAGAGAATAAATCCCAAATTCTATCTTAATACTTTTTTTAGTTTTTTCTTTGTGTATAAATGAGTTGGAATGTTTAAGAAAAATATAATGTGTGTTCTGACTTTCTTACAAGACTGCTTTCTGTCCCCAGAAGTTTATATTTAAGGCTTTGCCCTCTTCCATTAAGATCTGCCAGATCTGAAGTTTGGAACTACATTTATGTTGCTATAATTTCCTTTCAGGCAGCATCCCTATGACCCACAAGCATAATAGGAAGGCATCTTGGCATGTTGGGAATAGTAATATGCCAATGACTTTCTATATCTGGAATTGGTTGAAAGTCTTGGATTTGTGAATTGTTCTAATAAAATATTTGGCTTCCATACACATGGGGCAGTTGCTCAATTTGTAGGAAGTTCCACTTACTCTCCAATGAGAGGTTAAATCTCAACAACATCCATTTCTCCTAGAAGCTTAGACTTCCATTTACCTTGGAATATGATTCATCTACTTACATAAAAGATTAAAATATGTAACTTGTGTTTCCTCTATATCAGTATAATCTATCTTTCTTTTTTACTTTTCAATTACAATTGACATTCAATATTATTTTATATTAGTTTCAGATATACAGAATAGTGATTAATTATATAATTTGCAAAATGATCTCCCTGAAAATTCTAATACCCTCATGGAACCATTCATAGCTATTATAATATTTTGACTATATTCTCTATGCTGTGGTTTACATCTTTGTGAATATTTTGTAACTACAAATTTGTATTTTTTAATCCCTTCATCTTTTTCAACCAGTCCCTAAGCCCCCTTCCCATCTGGAAACCCATAGTTTATTCTCTGAATCTATGAATTTGTTTCTATCTTGTTTATTTATTTTGTTCTTAAATTCTACATATAAGTGAGATCATATATATGGTTTTTGTCTTTTTCTGCCTGACTTATTTAACTTAGCATGATACCTTCTAGGTCCATCCATCTTGTCACAATGGTAAAATTCCTTTTTTTTATGGCCAAGTAATATTTCATTTTCTATATTACTCACATCTTTATCCACTAAGCTATTGATGGGAACTTGGATTGTTTCCATATATTCTTGGCTTTTGTAAACAACTCTACATGAGCATAGGGGTGCATATACCTTTTTGAATTAATGTTTTGAATTTCTTTAGATATATACCCAGAACTACCTTATGACCAGCAATTTCAGTTCTAGTTTGTCATTCTAAGTCACACATTAAGGAACAACTTTTCTTCCTACCTTCCCTAAATACAGCCTGTAAAGAATATATTCTTGGAACTAGAAAGTCAAAGACTACAAAGACCAAGGTGACCTTAGATAACAGTCATGTAAAATACTGATTATAATATAATAAAAATCACTACAGGTAAAGGGTGTCAGAGAGAGTCTTATAAAAGATGTTATTGCTGAGAAAATCTAAAGGATGGGTATACATTTTCCATGCTTAGAAGGCAAGAGAAAGGACACTTCTGGCAGAAAAAAGGGATAAAAGATTATGACTTGGCTTGAAAAGAGTAGTGGGGTAAAGATAGTATAAGGATGTAGGGGGTTAACAGCAAGAATGGCAAAAATTAGTGAAGGCTATTAAAGGCCATACACCTTAAATGTAATGTTAAAGAGTCTGAACTTTATTCTTTAGTTGATGAGAACCATTGACATTTTTTGCTAGTCTAATTACCTGAGTTAGGTGATGAGAATAAAGAGAAGTCATATATTTAGGTGATATCTTGGATTTTGAATTAATAGGACTAGTTTTCTGAATAGGGAGGGGCTGGGGATGTGGGAGAGAGAAAATTACTAGAAATGTTTCTAGTTTCTAGTTTGGACAACTGAAGGGATGGTGGTAACCTATACTAAGGTGAATAGCACAGGAAGGAGAGTAGACCTGCTGAGGGGATGAGAGAGGAAAAGGGCGTGTTATGTTGGAGGCCCTGTCTTCTCTAGCATTTGTTAACAACAGATGAAGAACCAATTTACCCCAGGGTGATACCAGCGGTCTTCTCCCTCCTTCACACTGACTTTCATGGCTCACCAGAACACTGCCCCATGGAAAGCCTAACAGATACAAGCAGAGCTAATCAGCAGCATCAGAGATCATGCAATGGGGTGTTTGTAGCTCAGGCTGAATGACTAAGGAAGCCAGAGCTTTCTCTAATGCAATCTGACAGTGATATTCGGCCAAAGCTTCCTGTAAATAAATTTTAGCATTGTCCCCAAGTCATAATCACTCAGTATTCAAGAAAGCTACCTACACCAGCTTAAAAAGCCCAGCCAAATGCCCAGAGACATTATGTAGACTCTCCCCTGATGACAATTAGCATTTCTCAGCGCCTGGCATTCCACTGGTGATTAGAACACTGACAACATATGGGCCAAAATATCCTCTTGGGGGTCACTTTGCACCTGTCTGGGTGAATAGCAGTGTTGAGAAAAACAAACAGACATGGGCTGGCTGGCCAAACACCAAGCAGATACTGTACTAGAAGGGAAACTCTAAAACTTTGTTGAACCAGAACATGGCATGAAGGAGAAACACATTTTCTGTTAAGTTTAAATTCCTGTTTTATGTAAGTCATATCATTGGAAAATACTCTCATTGACCAACTCTTCTAAGGATGCTTACAATGCATGCAAATGGAAGTTCCAGGGTTGGTCAAACAGCCTGATAGTGTTTTCAACCATTTGTTGAGGGTCAGGGAATACAAACAGAAAGTAATGGAAAGTAGTAACTCTGTTCCCTTCATCAGGAATCATTAAGTAAGCTTCTAGAGGGTCATCCTTTGTTTGATAGGTCCTGGGTCTCCCCTCTAGAAAATCAGAGGAAGACGCTGAAAGGAAGAGGCATGAATGATGGATCAGGAAAGACCAGTCAGCATGTTTTGGAACACAGAGCCCCAGTATCTTCCCGTCATCCATGGCATCCCTTTTTCTTCTCTGCACTCATTGCTCTCAGTGTACAAGGAGGTTCTGCATGTTCAGCCTAGGGCCAGCATGACCCATCAAACTTTATCTGTATTCTTTGTATAAGGAGAAATTTACTAAGCAAAAAATTAATTTGAATGCAAGGGCAATTAATGTGGAGCACACACAACAAAACAAGCTATTTAAATGTAGAGCTAAAAATTCTCAGAATTGCCCATTTGGAGGGGGACCAGCAACAGATCCCCCATCAAACATTCCAGAACTGGATGCCAAGCAGATAGCTAAATGGGAAGCCACAGAGGGGCTGTTAGATGTTTTGAAATACCTTTATGAAGAGTTTGAAGGCTTTGTGGTGGAGCTCCCCTTGGCTGAACTCGGCAGACAGACAGAATGCTGGGACTTAAGGTGAAGCATTCATTTCTCTCCAATTATCCAAATGGAGTTAAATTTGCCAGAGAGGTGTAGCAGTTGATAAGCTGAATAGGAGTATTAGTGGAGTCTGGATTCTTGGCTTTTTAATTATCTGAGGAGTTTCTGACAGGGCCAGTCACCCCCCACCCTGTCAGGGGAAGGTAAAACTAAGCAGGCTCAGAAATGTAATATACCTTTTCCCAAAGACTTTTAAGGTAATGTTATCTACCATCCTGCATGGCTCAACGATATGTAGGGATATTCAACTTTGAACAAAAATTGGAAGGAGAGCAGGAAACTGGGTTCACTAAACTAGCTGAGACCACGATTATAATTGTTAGAATTGGAAGTTTTCCAGGATACACAGTGATGAACAAACAATTTTATATTTTTTTCCAGGAAATTCTGTCATATTTTTGAAAGATGCAATTCTTCAGATCATGGCTTTTCATATTATTTGAAGTCAGAGTATTTTAGGGTTTAGTAATATAATATCTATACATAAAAAAATAACTTCTTCAAGAAACTTAAAAAAAATCCACCCAAAACCCAGCTAATGCTTGACTCTGAGAATACTTTGTAGACATTTTATAGAGAGACAAAATGCATTGAAATAGGAGTCAAAGGCTTTATCATTAATAAAACCTCAGGCGTACCACTTTAACCTTCCCACCTTTCATCTCTTCATCTGTGTAATGAGAAGGTTGGCTGGAGTGACCTTTAAGAGCTGTATTTCACCTCCCACCCATCCCTTTCCATGTGTAACTACCGAAGACTTTCGTTCTTGCTACTCAGGTGCACAAGGTGCGTCCTGGGACCAGCAGCATCTTCATCACTCCCAGGTACTTATGAGAATTGCAACATCTTGGCCTCCACCCAGGCCTACTGGGACAGATTCAGCACACTAATCAGACCCCCGGTGATGTATGCACACAGAACATTCGAGAGGTACCCACCTGCAACCTGCAGACTCCTTTCTGTTACACTCCAGTTTCCTTAACCGCTGGATGGGCATATCCATTTCCTCTGTACCCTCACTTTCCTCCTCCTTCCTCCAAATACCTTTTAGGGTCCTGCTTCAAACAGACTGAGTTTCTGAAAGTGGAACCCACTGACTGGCTCTTGTCTGCCATTCTGCTCAAGTCAATTGTATGTATTTCAAGTGTTGGCCAACATAGCGGCTGTTGTGTCCATAAAGCCTTCCGGAAGTGTTACTGATAACTCTCTGATTGGCCTCTATACTTATGATATTGATTAATTTGGTGGCCAGAGTAGATAAAATGCACATGAATTCTATCTAAGTTTCGCCTTACCAGTTTTACAGTTGTCAAGGAAATGTTGCCCGTGACAAATGCAACTGAAAGTACACATTTACTTTCCTTCACTGTGAACCTTCTGTGGCCCAAATACATCAGATACAATACCTTCATCAAGAGTTAACTAAAGAACTCATATTTTCCATTTCTGAGTTTTGCCAGGAGTTTAAGATAAATTACTGTGTGAATTCCAGCTCTGAGAATTGATTCCATTGTTCTAGTTTCAAGGACAGACATCACCAGACAATCATGCTGTGATTATATGGTGGTTGATGTTCAGTTTTCAAGGTCAGGATTAATAGAATAAACATTGTGCAAACACGACATTGGCATTTTTAACCTTTTTTTTTTTTTTTTCTACTGAAAGAGGAAATAATTTTCTCCCACGCTTGCTGAGCCAGCTCTCTTGTGTAAACATAGCCCCCTCCTGTTATCAGGCATTGCTGGGAATGGAAAAGGTGGCTGCTGGACCAGAGCGGACTTGGCTACATCTGTCAGAAGTGAAATAGCTATTAGCTTGGGGACAGCACTCTGTTGCTTTTTGAGTTAAAAAAAGAAAGACTTTGTATAAGATAGAAACAAACAAACAAACAAACAAACAAAAAAACAAACAAGTGGGGCAAGGTTTATAAAGAAACATTTTTTTTTTTTTTCTGATGAGAAACTTTGCCACGTTCACTTAGAGGGCAGCCTAGGATTTGTGAGACTTCTCATCTACCTTATATCAGGCGTTAGCAAACTATACTCAGGGGCCAAATCCTAGCAGTTGTGAGTTTTATTTTTAAATTAATTAATGTTATTTTATTTTTTGTTAATCCTCACTAGATGATATTTTTCTATTTATTTTTAGAGAGTGGATGGGAGAAAGAGAGAGGAGAGGGGGGTGGGAGGGAGAAGAGAGAAAGAGAGAGAGAGAGAGAGAGAGAGAGAGAGAGAGAGAGAGAGAGGGAGAGAGAATGTTGATGGATTTTGGTTAAAACCTCATTCTACTATAATGTAAATTTATTATAGTTCCTGAACAACAGTCAAAATTTAAGACCTATTTAGCCTAAGTTCTCAGTAAAATGGCCTGACTGTCCTGGGTAAACTAACTGGGGATCCATCCTTCCGATAAATAAAGCCTCTTCAGTCACACACCATAGCCAACTTAGAAATTGAGTCTTTTGTAATAATAGCACATTTACCTTTTATTCCCTCCAGCATTCCTACATGCTCCCAATTTTCATTTTCAGAACTCTTAATAACATTCAGTTACCTTGCTGTAATTTGGCACAAATCTATCTCCTACCTTCCGGCTTCAGGGCACTGAATGTACAGGGAAGGGTGTGGTGGTGGGGCTGGGAAGGGCAGGCCCTAGAATGTTCACTTTGGATCACCAGGGAATCACAAGAAAGTGTTGTGCTATGTGTCTTTCAGAAATAGGCCGTGCCACTCATATCTCAAACCCAGATCATAGACCTCCTGTGGATCATGAAGCTCTAACTGCAGAAAGTTTGTATCAATACAAAGCCCCTGTTTCCCCACTAAGACTGCAAGAAACCTTTAATATTTTAAGTAGAGAAAGAGCATCAAGATATTACTAAAGGTGACATGAAAACATTCTTTTACCCTTCTCTTTTTTTAATTTAGAAGATAAAATATACAGTGGGTCTTTGAAGTTCTAATTGTTAAATTTCAGAGGATGTTACCTGTTTTTTTTTTCTTTTTAATAATTTTTATTTTTCATTTATAGTTAGTATACAATACTATATTACTTTCAGGTGTACAATCCAGTGATCAGACATTTATATAACCTACAAAGTGTAGTACTCTAAATCTAGTACCCATCTGACACCATATTTATTGCATATTATTATTGGCTGTATTCCCTCTGCTGCACTTTATATCCCCAAGACTATTCTTTAACTACCAATTTGTTCTTCTTAATCCCTTTACTTTTCTCACCCTTCCTCCAACCCCCCTCCTCTCTGATAACTGTCAAAATGTTCTCTGTATGTATGAGTCTGTCTCTGTTACACTTTTTTATTTTTATTTTTTATTTTTATTTTTTTTCTGATTCCACGTATAAATGAAATCATTCGCCTTGAGTCACAGCTTGGCCTCTCCTGGGCACTTCCAAGCCTAGCACAAGTAGCAGCCATGTGGAGATCCCTTTGTAGCTCATTCTGGGTGCACTTCCTGGGAGGCATCGGAGCCAATGCATCAGATAGACAGTTTCAGATCACGCAGGATTACAACCCATAGCTGAGATATCCCTCCAGATTTTTAACTGCCACACCTGCATATGGGGCCAGCCTGGTCCTCAATTCTGCCCTTCCTACCAGTCTTGATATGGCTTCTTCTTTATATCCTTAGTTGTAGGACTTCTATTCAGCTAGATATCAGGTGGTTCTGAATATTGTAATTTTAATGTGGTTGTGGAAGAATGTGAGTACTGTGTTTATCTACTCTGCCATATTGACTAGAAGCCTTTATGATTTTATTAATTACTAGGTAAAAGTAAATTAGAGTTTTTACATGTAAGCTTTAATAATCTGCTAACAGAAATAATTTTACTTCTTCCTTTCCAATTTGCATTCCTTTTATTTATTTTTCTTGCTTAACTTAACTGGCTATGTTGAATAGAAGTGGCAAGAGTGTGCATCTTTTCCTTATTCCTGATCTTAGAGGAAAAGCTTTCAACTTTTCACCATCAAATATGATATTAGTTGTGTGAGCTTGTCATATATGGCCATTTTTATGTTGAGGTACATTCCTTCTATACCTATTTGCTAAATGGCTTTTTTTTTTATAATCATGAGAGAGTGTTGAATTTTGTCAAGTAATTTTTATTATCAGGAAGAAAAACAAACAAATAAGTTTTGACTGTCCATCTTAGTGTTTAACCAATAAGGAACATTCTAAAGAAGATGGTAAGGAGTCAGTTGATAAATTAGTCACCCTTCTCCCTGAAGGATTTTCCAAGACGAAGTGAGTCTATAGACTCTCCAGAGATGGTCCAAAAGATGAGCAACCAGCTGGGTTTTCTTATGTTTTACACCTAGTGACATGAGATAAGTTTTTTTTTTTTTACATCATCTCTTTTATCTTTATATGGGTATGAAATCTCATAGAGAAAACAATAGTAAAGAAAATTTTAGCTTTAGTTAGTAAGACAAGAAAAATTTTACATAATAATGAGCAAGTTCATGGTGATAAATGAGAGAAAGTAGAACCAAGGAGTCTCCCAAAGGCAGAGTCAGGCTTGCCTCTGGTCTCTCTCTCTCTCTCTCTCTCTCTCTCTCTCTCTCTCTCTCTTCTCTCTCTCTGCAGTAACATAAATTATATAAATTTTGGGTGTACAACGTTATAATTTGATATCTGTATACTCTGTTGTGTGCTCATGACCAAAATTCTAGTTTCTTTCTATTACCATAAATTTGACTCCCTTAACCCATTTTGTCTTCCCCCACCCAAGACCCTTTGGTAATGACCATTCTAATGTTTGTATCTATGACTTCATTTTTTAAAAACTCATTTATTACTTTTTGGTTTTATATTCCACACATGACTGGCATGTTGTGGTTTTTGTCCTTTTTCATCTGACTGATGGGTCTTATTCTAAGCCTTGGATTCTGTGCAGAGTGTGCACCACAACACAGTACTTGCTAAAGCAGGGCAGCAAATTTTTCCTACAAAGGGCCAGATGGTAAATATTTGTAGCGTTGTAGGTCATGAAGTCTCTGTTGCAACTATTTAATTCTGCCATTTAACGCTGTCAAAGGAACCATAGACCATCCATAGATGAATGGGCATAGCTGGATTCAGACCCAAGGACATGATATGTGGGGCCCAGTGCAAAATTAAACTGAAGGGCTCCTTCTTAAAAATTATTAAGAATTTAAAAACATCAATAGCAGCATATTAAACCAAAGGTGGGTCTTTCTAAGTGTGAGGCCCTCTTTGACTACACGGGCTGTGTGTTCAGGAAGCCAGCCTTGGATGTGATCCAACAAAACTTTATTTACTAAATAAAGATTAAGGACTGGATTTGGCGTATGAGACAGTTTGCCAATCCCAACTATAAAGAATCAAATAATAAATAGCATTTGTCTTTGATCAATTAAGAGGATTCTGAGTAGGTACATACAGTCGATCTGCCTACTCACCCACACACATTTATGTCCTCTCGCTGAAAGTCCAAATGCTAATTTTTGACCTAGAATTGTCTCTTGGGTAGGGGTGGCCCTAATGGGTTCTGCCGTAAGCACACCCCATGCTGTTCCTTCCAGGTTACCACTGGGGGAAAAAGGTTTTTTGTTTCTGTTCTTTTTAACTTCAGATAACTTTGTGTTGATTTTTCCTGAAAGTGGCCTTGACTTCTAAAACACCTTCAAAGACCACTTTTGAAATAAACACACAACGGTCCTTTCAGCAGCCTGTCAGCCTTTGATGAGCTCTTGCTGGCTTTCTAAGAACAGGCCTCGCCACTTCCATGGAGTTTTCAGGAAGGCCTTTGTAGTGTCTGGAATATTTTTTGTGTATGTGTTTTCACTTCTCCAAATCGGAACGTGGCTCCTGGTGAGCCCCTGGCTGGCCTGCTGGTTTCCATTATGGCCTGCTTTCCTCTCTGGTGCTGTTGGTTGACTCAGCCCCTTCAGGTGCTGATCTTTTCCAGGTGGCTACAGATTAAAAAAAAAAAAAAAAACACAAAAAAAAACACCCCAAAAAACAAAAACAAAAACAAAAAAACCTCCATGGTGATAACAGTAGGAGTTCTACCTAGAGGATTTGCCCTGTATAACTGGATACCTGGCTCTTTTTTTCCCCTGTTTTCTCTCTTTGGAATTTGCTTTAATATTTGAGGCAAGAAATGGACTCATATAATGTCATAACATGGGCCAAAAACCTACACTTTTCAGGAAGCTCAAAGGTCCTTTTAAAAAAGCACCTAGCTGTGAATAAAGAGCTCAAATCAGGCCTGGGCTGGTCCTTGCCTGCCAGGGAGAATGTCCTCCATCCAAGCTTGTCTTCTCCCTGCCAGGTTCTCTTTGAAACTGCGTAAATATGGAAGGTCATAGCTGCCTTGTCTGCTAGGGGGCTGCCCCTGACCTGCAGACCTATGAGCTGGCCTTGGGCCTATGTGACTAGAAAGATGGCTGAGAAACTGAGACTGCAGCTTCTCTGTGTCAAGGTGACTCCCACACAGCTTGGCCCTTTTCAGGGCAATGGTACCCATGCTATGTAGTGAGACATGAAGCTGGTTGCTGGGCCTCTATGAGTTGAATATGAATATTTCCTGTGCTGTGTCCTTTAAAAAAACCTGTCAGTCTATTATTAGTTGAAAGCCTATGGTCCTGAGTCCATTGCAACCACTGTGGAGGTAGATTTGACTGTCCATCTTTGGATCCTGCAGAGTCCAATGGTTAAGAGCTTGGGACTTGAGTCTGACAACCTGGGTTTGAATATTGTCTCCAGCATTAACTTGCTCCATCCCATCAGGGAGATCATTTACCTCTCTGAGCCTCAGTCTCTTCATTTGTAAATTGCGGTGGTGATAATAAAATAATAGTAACGGCAAGCATTGTGAGGATAAAATGGGTTAATTCATGATGGATCATAGGATAATGACTGGCACAGAGTGGGGTAGACAGGCTGCTCAGTCAGTATTAGTTACTATTGCTATTTATGAGAAAAGCTTCTTTCATGTTATGAAAGTTTTCCTGTTGCTAATATCTACATCACTGCACACATAAGCAAAAATTTGGCTTGATATTATAATCTTGGTTTGTTCATTTTTCTCTTAATTGAGAAAGGTCTAATAATACTATTCTACAAAATAGTTTGGTAATAATTTCTGCATGATAATTTTTAAATTTATTTTTAAATTTATTAAGTGCTTTTAAACATTACGTCTTTCAATATTGATTCTGTTTCTGCTGACTTCTACGGTAACTGAATTATTCATGAATTCAGGGATTAATCATAGTATTAGTTATCTTTTCTTTCTTTTTCCCTCCCATGATTTGTTCATTATTTTATTTTATTTGTTATTTTGTTTCAACAATCTGATTTTCTGTAGCTGTAATTCTACTATTTATTGCTTTAAATTTTTATTTATTTTGCTAAATAACTAGTTATTTTCATTCTTTTAGTTTTATGGTTGCAATGGCCATTATAGTTAGCTAATAATGTATAATTAACACGTGACAGATATTTTTAAATCATAATTTTGATGTGAGATCCATTTCAGGTATTGGGTTTCCCTCAGAGCATTTCCTGCCTTTTTTGATCATTCTAATGAAAAATTTCTGATTGTGGCTAGTCTTTTTTGTTTTGTTTACTCATGTTTCCTTGTGGTTATTTTGCATATGATCACAGAGTGATAGGAACATTGGAATAAGTACCATTCTCTCTTGGTTTGTTCATTTTTTTCTTAATAGAGAAAGATCTAATGATACTATTCTATGAAATATTTTGGCTCCACAAATTTGATGATGATTACAACTGCCTGGAAATATATAGTATGATGTTGAGGAAGATTCCTGTCAGAGTGCTTCTCCTGGATTTAGGTCTGAGGACACCATCTGGAATGGTCCTATAATTTGCTCAAACAACTGAAATCTCTCCTGGAAGCAGATGTACTTCTGTCCAGCTGGTCAGTGAGAGGATCAACTTCACCCCACCTAGCCATGCAGGCTCTGCTGAGGGGACCAAAGATGGAACTTCAGGCTGGACTGGGGGCATCCTCTTCATGTGGAGGACTGTCTCCTGGCCTTGGGGTTATGGGCATGATTAATACAAGGGACCATGAGCCTGCTTTGCTCAGTGTGGAGGCAGAGCAGCTGCCTGAGCCTGACTGGGAATCCAGGGAATAGAGCTAATAACTGAGCGAAAACCCAGCAGGACAGAAAGAAATAGCTCTGAATTCCAGAGGGAACGTGCAGAGCCGTGACAAGGCATACCTGCAAGTCAGTCTGTGAACAGGGTTAGAGATGTTATTACATTTGTATCCCCCAAACACTTTGGATTCATCAGAGGTAAATCCTCTGGCTGCTGCTTGGGAGTGTGGGTTTCTGTAGTGGACAGCTTCTTACTCTCTGAGGTTTTTTAATTTGGGTACAGACTGGGCTGAGATCAGAGAGACAGGACTCACTCAGGGTTGCTCACAGGGTTTGGACAGATTCCATCTGCCAGCATTCATAGGCCCACCTGAGGAGGGAGCAGGCCAAAGGGGGCTGCACTTGGCATAGTTGCCTTCCTATCTACAGAGCCATTTTAGGTCTGTAAGCCACTGGGGGCAAACAGATTTATTTTAAGGATGAATAGCAGGCTCTCCAGCCTTGTGCTCCAAGAGAGACAAATCATCAGTGGCCTCTGTCATTGTGTCATCGGAAATCAGATCTCTGACAAGATAGAGGGTCAGTACAACTGCATTGTCTGAGTGCTTATTCAATGAAGTAGACCCAGAGCTGACTATTAGTATAACACTGGTGCACTATGCACGCATTCGTGCACATTGAAAGGAAATTAATTAGAAGTTGGCCAGCAGGGCAGGACTGGGTGAGATGGGCTGGACATGCCCTGGAGCCAACCTCTTGTGGTCCTTCCCCAGTTGGCCGCACCTGGGGTGGCACCATGCACAAAGGGCATCTGCAGAGTGAGCAGAATCACTCCAGCAGGTAGGGTCCCTCATTCTGGCCTGTGGGGATCGAGCTGAAACTGCCTCTCCGACATCCCTCAAAGGGTCCTGGATTGCGAGAGGGTGGATCTTGGGTGATGCACCCCAGCATGGGGCTCCCTCCTCTCTGGTTCTGGGGTGCATCACTTGAGAACTGCTGCTGCCAAGTCACCACAGCTTGGCAGCTCCTGCATTGAGCACCTGTCCCCTGAAGGTCATCGCACATCATAGCTACCCGTCGCTTAGCCTTTTATATATATAGATGAGTGGGAGAGAAGGCAGCAGTGGGAACAACCTGGGGAGCTTGGTGGGCAGCAGTACTTAGCTTGCCCTTAAGAAGAAGGACTGAGTGGACTAACGTTGTCCAGGAAAAGGAAGCTCACACCCTTCAGGGTGCACTTAAAGGAGGAGAGAGGAAACATGTCAAACTGGGACATTTTGGGAGAGAAATGCCTGGAGACAGGTAGGCTTGGAAGATAAAAAGCAGCAACAATGAGGGTGTGTGGGAAGAGATCAACCAATGAACTTGTATACATATGTGCATAACCTGTGGACATAGACAATGAGGTAGTGAAGGCCTGAGCAAGGGGATTGGGGGAGGCAGGGAGGTGCAATAGGAACAGGCTGGAAGAGGTTAATGGGGGAAAAGGGAGGATCTATGTAATACTTGATCAACCTTTCCAAACCAAGTCCCCAGGAGTCATTTACCTGGACCCTTGTCCCCTCTCCTCAGTCTGTTGAGTCTAGGCCTATAAAAAATATCACCGAGGCCATGATCATGACAATAATGATAGTGACATCACACCATACAATTTCCTTTAATTGACATGTTTCTGCATATGTGGCAAATAGATTCCTGAGGCACAGAGTTAGGATTTTAGGCATAAGAGAATAAAACAGTTATGGTCTGCTTAGAAATAGCTCTTCTTCATGAGAAGTGTATCAGAAACATCTGCCAATGAAATAACAATGATAGAAAGAATAAGAGCTAATGTATTTATAGTTTTACTGGGGACCATGTATTCTTCTAAGAACTTTTTACTGATTTAATTTTAACTCACTTAATCTTTACAGCACCAGATGTTCCTATTCTCCATGTTTCATATCTATGAGGGTCCCTGTTTTATATCTGAGACCCAGAAAGCTCAAGTGACTTATCCAAATCCACACAGAGTATAATATTTGGGGCAAATGAAATTTGAACCAAGGTAGAGTTTGTGCTCTAACCACTGGACAGTGCTCCTCATGTCAGCCACTTGACCTTAGGCCAGTGAAGTCTTCTCTAAAATGGGGCCCTCAAACTTACCCTGCTGAGGTTTTGAAAGGGTTTTCCATGTGGAATGCAATCAGGACCTGGCACATGGTGGGTGGGAATCTCCCTTCATCCCCCTTTGCTTTTTTCTTGACTGAATAGGGTTTTGTGGCAGAACAGGGGCAACACAATCAGAGGTATGTGACTGCTGAACTTTAGAAATTGGGCAATTGAAAATGCTTATTTTTAATTATGGTAAAATTTATATAATATTTGCCCTTTTTAAAAAAATATATTTTATTGATTTTATACAGAGAGGAAGGGAAGAGAGAAAGTTAGAAACATCGATGAGAGAGTCATTGATCAGCTGCCTCTTGCACACCCCCTACTGGGGATATGCCTGCAACCAAGGTACATGCCCTTGACCAGAATCGAACCTGGGACCTTTCAGTCCCCAAGCCAACGCTCTATCCATTGAGCCAAACCGGTTTCGGCTATTTGCCCTTTTAATAACCTTAAGTGTCAGTGCCATTAAGTACACTCACATTGTTGTGCAACCATTACCATCATCCATCCACAGAACAATTGTCAGCTTGCAAAATTGAAACCTTCTATCCATTAAACAATAATCCCTGTTCTCCCATCCCCCAACCCCTGGCAACCACCATGTTGCTTTGTGTCTATAATAAATCTGATTACTCTGGGAATCTCATATGAGTGGAATCACACAATATTTGTCCTTTTGTGATTAGGTTCATTCATGTTGTGGCATGTGTCACATGTGTCAGAATTTCTGTTTCAAGGCTAAATAATATTCCAACTGTTTTTAATCACCTGGTATATACCACATTTTACTTCTCCTCTCATTCATCAATGGACACCTGGGTTGCTCCCACCACTTGACTATCATGAATAACATTTTTATGAACAGGGGTGTACAACATCTGTTTAGGTCACTGCTTTCAAAAGCTTCGGGTATATACCCAGAACTAGAATTGCTGGATCACATGGTAATTCTATTTTTAGTTTTTGGGAACTACCACACTGTTTTCCATAATGGCTGCATCATGTGACATGTCTACCAGAAGGGCACACGAGATTTAATTTCTCCACATTCTTGCCAACACTGAAACAGGGCAATTTTGATGATTACTGCTAGTAACTGAGATCCCTTTTCATGTGAAGGAAAGAAAAGGCAGTGAGAAGAAACACTGTGTGTACCCTGAAAAGTGACAAAAGCCCGGGGCAATTGGACTGTTCTCCCAAGAGGCTCCCTGAGGAACTTCCTGAGTAGAGTGGGAGGGAAGGCAGATGACAGTGAGAAGACCAAGGGCCCCCAGTATTTGCTGCTGTGCAACCATGTGGCTTTGCAGAGTCACTCCTCTCTCTGGCTTCTGATGGAGCTCCCTTCCTCCTTGAGAAGCCTATGTCTTCTCCAGAAGGGGCCTGGAGCTGGAGAACCCCCAGCTTTGCTGGAATTGGATACTGGCTCGCAAACTAGACACCACCTGCATCACCCAGCCGCTGTCCAACCTGGCTCTGAGGCCACACGGAGTGCAGGAGTGAGGCGGCCATGACAGATGGGTGAGCGAGCGCAGGTCCTTTCTGAGGGGGCGTGGCCTCTGACCTGATTGCTGACTTGTGGGAATGTTGGCTCATGTAGCCAAACTCCTGATTTCTCTACAGAGGCCAGGCATCCAGAATTCTTTTTCTTTCTTTCTTTTTTTTTTTTTTTTTTTAAATATATTTTATTGCTTTTTCACAGAGAGGAAGAGAGAGATAGAGAGTTAGAAACATCGATGAGAGAGAATCATCAATCTGCTGCCTCTTGCACACCCCCTACTGGGGATATGCCCGCAACCAAGGTACATGCCCTTGCCCGGAATCGAACCCTGGACCTTTCAGTCCGCAGGCCGACGCTCTATCCACTGAGCCAAACCGGTCCCGGCCAGAATTCTTTAGAGTGAATTTTCCAATTCTTAAATTTTGGCAATTCACAACTTTCAAGAAACCTGGCAAGAGCCAAAGAAAGTATTCTCAGGCCAGAGTTGGCTTAAAGATCACTGCCCCTCCTGGTCTCAAGCAGGAACTGCACAAGCAGGTCTGGGACTCAGGGTAGACTGGGAACAGGCCCCTCTAACTACTGAGGTTTTCCCCAGTCAAGTCTGTGATTCTTACCCGAGCTCCATGCTATGCAGCACACAGACGCGGTGGACTTTGAGGGGTCCCCGGGGAGCCACTCTGGCAGCAGCCCTCACTGTGTTTTCCCTTCTCTGTCAGAAGCCAGAGCTGTGGCCAGCCATATGGAGGTTGTGTTTGTGAATTTTGTTGTTGTTTGTTTTTTGCAGAGTTCAGTTTCCTCACAATATTCCAAATTGAGTGAAATAGCATTGTGTGTTTCCTCAATTTTGAACCTATACCTATTGGGCTTTGTGTGTGTATATACCTAAATATTTTGACAACAATAGTGCTGGCACTAGTTGACATTCCAGTGACACTTCCTATGCATCATTGGGCCTAGATCCCCAGGCTGATAAACTCATTAGCACTTGCCTGATATATACATTTTCTGTGTCCTTCTTTTTTAATGTCCTGTATCTCTTTCTTTTGTGTCCCATTAGTAATATATATATAACTGGATTTTTAAGAAACCCAATTAATGAATCAATTTCTATGATTTGCAAAGTTCAAATAAATTTTTGCTACCGTATTTTGTTTTCTATTTCCCACCATTCTTTCTCTGCCCCCTTTAATTCCCTTGAATTGGTTGAGCACTCTTTATTTTCCCACTTCTGGACTTGTGTCTTTCTGAACCTTTACCTCCTCCCACCTCACCCCTAACAATACTCTTATTTCCCCATTCTCCTCACAGCCCCACATTTCATTTTGAGATTGTCTGAGATTTTGATTTCACATAGTAATTTGTTAACTGTTACGCCCAGACTTCATGATCCCCAAGGACCACCAGGAAGCTGAGTCCGATGCAATAAACAAAAGAGCCTTTTCCATGCTAGCATGGGCTCTGTCCCACTCACGCTGGCAGCATGGCGGAAGAGAGCGAATTTTGCCCAGTCCAAGGGTTTTACTTTGGTTGGTGGTGATGTCACTGCCTCGGCTAACCCTGATTGGTTTGGTGAGGGCTAGGGTTCAGTTACAGAATGGAGGATAACTCCACCCTGCCCCACAGTGGAGTCAGGAGCCCATCCTCGCCCCACCCTGCCCTCTCATTAACTGAAAACACTTTTTGAATCAATGATGACACTGAGTGGCCAGATTATTATGCATTCAGAGATCATAATAATCTGACCTCTCTCTCTCTCTCTCTCTCTCTCTCTCTCTCTCTTGCATGAATTGATGAATGGGTGGGGTCTGACCAGCCTGGCCAGGGGGAGGGGACATGGGCGGTTAGCCAGCCTGCCTGCCTACTGATAAAATTCCTGGTTGAGGGTGAAATTTGCATATTTGCCTTTTATTATATAGGATATACACTGAATGGCCAGATTATTATGCATTCAGAGATCATAATAATCTGGCCACTCAGTGTATTTATACTTAACTATAAGTTTTAATGATTTCTTTGTCTTCATGTATTTCTTTTTTATCTCACATCATTTTCTTGTTTGAATTCATGTTTTCTAGTGTATACTCATATTTTTCAGAGATATTTGGTGAGGAGATAAATTTATGAATCCTTGTATTTCCTGATATAGCTATATTTTATTTTACTCTTGACTATAGCAGTCCCCCTTATCCACAATATTGTATTCCAATACCTCCAGTGAATGCCTGAAGCAATGGATAGTACTTAACCCTATATATACTATGTGTTTTTCTATACACAGATATGTTTTCATTTAAAGAAAGCACTTCATAGCTTCTCTTTGTCATATCAAAATTGCCAGCATCACTACTCTTGTGCTTTGGAGACATTATTAAGTAAAATAAGTGTTACTTGAGCACAAGCACCACAGTACTGAGAGGAATTTTAGAGACAGGATAAGCAGTTAGGGAAAAAGGGGCTCCATGGGAGAGGAATGCATATGTGATGGGGCAGAGATGGCTTGGGGCTGCCAGAATGCTTATCTTACTTTCACAGAGGACAGAGGAATGTTACAAGATAAGGGGAACAAGAAGAGGGGGATGCAGGGTGAGCTTTGAACTTTGAAACTGAGACTATGCAGGAGAGTGACCAATTAGGAAAGCACAGGGGACATAAATTAAGGGAGAGTCCAATTAGAAAGGGTGATGAAGAGACAAAGAGCCGCCAGCCTTTATAAACCCATAGACAAAGGAACTCAGAGATCAGGACTGCTTTTTTCCAATTTTAGAGAGAGAGCAGGTTTTTCCCACTTGGGACCCCTTTTAGTCGGTGAATTTTATTCTTCATACTTCATAGGTCAAGAACCCACAAGGAAAGTCCACTCACCAAACTCCACGTAATAGTACCATGATAGTCAGTCTGATTAACAAGACAGTTATTAAGTGACTGGTTGGCGGGGGTGTGGTTGGGGAAGGGTGGTGGTGGTAGGGGGTGTGTATAGTGGGGATACGCTGGACAAAGTGAGGACTCATGACCAGTGATGAAATTTACACTGTCCCTATGAGGGATAGGGACAGTGTGAGGTTTCATCATGCTACTCAGAACTGGAGTGCAATTTAAAGCTTATAAACTATTTATTTCTGGAATTTTCTATTTAATCTTTTTGACCATGGTTGACTTGCAAGTAACTGAAACTGCCAAAAGCAAGATATTGGCTAAAGGAGGACTACTGTATTAGTTTGTGTGGATTTAGGCATTTAGGTTCAAAATAATTTCCCTCAGAATTTTGAAGATTTCCCTTTTTGGTATCCAGCATTTCCAATGAGAAATCTAATACCAATCTGATTTTCATCCTACTCTGGGTGATGTTTTGAAAAATGTATGGGTGTTTTTAAGAATATTATATTTATCATTGGTATTCTGAAACCTCACTGTTGTGTTCTAGGTATGTGTATTTTCACTTGCTGAGAGTCTTCAGTCTGAGTATAATCCTTTCTCAATTCTGAGAAATTTTATATTTGTTTCTTTGATTACCTCATTCACTCCATTCTCCCTGCATTGTCTCTTTGGAGCTCCTATTGAATTGAAGCTAGAAATTTTAGTAATATTCATGTTCCAATCCTCCCTGACACTTTATTTTGCATTTTTTTCTAGCAGTAATGCCACATGACAAGCCATTAGATGATTTAGTGGCTTAAAATGACAACAAGGTATTGAATGTCATGTGCAAGTATCCCCTCCACATCCCATGTGGTTCAAGGTTCAGGTTTAGGGTTCGGGCTCTGGAGGAAGCCGCACACAAATGAAAGAGACTATAAAATATTAATTTGGAAATATTGGGGGCCAGACGGGAGCCCAGCTCAAGAGGAAGAACTCCACCCTGCTCTGGCCTTGCTATCCATTTTATTCAGATTGTGGGATACACCCATAGCCCTTAGGCAGGCAATTCCAATAATAGCCAATCAGCAAGGATTTACATAAAACTAAAAGGTGGAAGTTGTTTTAGCAACTAAATAGTGGGTGGTTGGCTCTGACCTTTCAAAACTTCAAGGTTGACCAGCCTTCTGGGTTCCTTATCCATACCTCTCTGCTAGTGAAGCAATGGGTGGCTTTCAATAGTCATGATTCTGGGTTTGGCAAGGCTGAGTTCCTGATCTGTTCCATGTTGACTGGGGTCATCCATGTGGTTACATTCAATTGGAAACTCAGCTGGGGCACCCAGCTTCCTTCCCTGAAGCGTCTTTCTCTATATGGACTCATATTCCAAAGTGTTTCTCTGTGGCCCTTGTCTCAAAATGAGTAGCCTGAACTTCCTTACAGCATGGCAGCTGGCTTTTAAGAGAGAACACTCCAAGGGGAGAGTTTCAGTTTGCTTCGATTTTGCTAATGTCTCATTGGCCAAAACAAGTCACATGGCCAACCCTAAATCTGTGGGAAGTCAATCTACATGGGCATAAAAGCTGAGGGGTAGGGTTTTTGGAGACCAACAATGCCAATCAAAGTTGGGGTGCTGATAGCTCATCTTTGGAGTGCAAGATTTTGACTGTCTTTCTGAGGTTTAATGCCTGCATGAGGTACTACATAGCATACTTTAGGGGCCCACAATCTCTTGTCTAATCCTCTGGAACTGTCTCTGTTACCTACCAACTGGTGCTGGTAGGAGGATAAAATGTGCTCACCTATTAGCTACCTTGAGTTCAGCTTCTCAATTAATCTTCTCATTGAATACTTTACAGGCCCCTCACTCTACTATCATTTGTCTTTCAGCCCCATTGTGTTCCAGTCTTGACCTGTATTGTTTTATGTGTCAGTTTCCTTCTCCTTGGCTGCAGCCTTCTGCATTTTCTCCCTCTTCTCTCACATGGGCAATGCAGGTCAGAAATAGGTTTACCTTTGTCTTCTTCTCCCCACCCAAAGATGTTTCACTAAGTCTTTATGATTTCTACAATCACATTTTAATTACATTTAGCAAATCAATTGTTTCTCATGGCAGCTTTTATAAAAGTCAGTTTTCTTAGCACTTCACAAACAATCTGTTGTGGTCTATGCAGTGCTTAATTCTACAGGCTCATCTCTCTCATCTCCTGCCTTTAATTGTTTTCTCTCCTATATTAGAAGCAATCTTTATTCAGCTATTTGTACCCCCATGTCTCTGTATCCCTGCATAGACTGGCCCTGGGTGCAGGCTGCCCTCAGGGAGGCATAAAGTCAGGCAAGGCATCAGAGTCAGTGGAAGTGCTTCAGTGCATCACTGGAGCCAGAACTTCCAGCAGGTGGTGAACTGAGTGACTGATGTACCTGATGTCTTTGGGGTTGAAGACTGACTCCATAAACGTTCTTTCATTAGTGCTATTCTTAGGACACTTGATTACCTAACCCTAACAGAGCGGGATAAGAAAAAGGTCAGAAAGTCTTTGTCTTTCTCTTTTTCTCTCTCTCAATTCAGGGCTTCTGGAAAAGCAAGGCTTTGTACTGAGAAGAGTTTTCTTTCTAGTCAATTCTAATACATCCTTTAGGTTCAATTTCTTTGCAACATCAACCATGACTTCCCTACATTGCCAAAGCTGGATTAAAACTCTGGTGTGCTTTAATATTCTCCTAAGAACTTATTATTTTGATGTGTAATTGAACATCTATTTTCTGGCCCAACAATTGACTGTAAATTATAGTGTTACAGAGTTCCCGAACAATCAAACAATGCAGGAAGAGAGTTTGGAGAGACTTACTTTATTCATCGCACAATGGGCTTAGAGAAAATGATTTCAAATTCTAAGCAAGGCTACAAGCAGAACTTCCCTTTTTATTAAAGAGCCAGCCCTATGTGCATTTAGTGGTTATCTCGATGCTGGCCTTGAAAACAATACAGTTCTATCCAATTAAAAAGTGCACCTGGCATGGCATTGAGATTATGGCATATCTAGTCTCTGGCCTACAAGGTCATACAGCTAAGTTTATCTTCATCATTCTTCAAACAGGCTAAAGCAGACTAGAAAGCAACATTTTATCTAAGAAAAACAGCAGAAAATTCCAAACAGCAGTTTGTTACAAATAGGGATTTCCTTCTCAACAGGAGATCCAGGACCATACTGGTCATCCAGCCCATTGTACACTTTTGAGCATCTTGCCTCATACGTGTCTGGCACATGGTGGACACACAAGGACCATTTTCTGAGCAAGTGATTCCATTAACGTACTTCAGAAGACTTTACAAAATTTGGAGAAAAATGTCCATTATTAGCCAATATTTAAAAGTCACAAGGAACCTGTTTAACACTTTCATATACTAAGGTTTGAAAGGAATTTCTAATTGAAAACAGAGTTCTGATACTGAAAAAGTTTGAAAACCATGCCCTGGAACAAGGCTTGCACTTCACAGATACATGATGGATTTCTGCATGGGAAGTAACTTACAAATCTCACATTTTTGTGAATGGCAGAGCTGGAATTGGATCATCATACCAGCTCTCCATGTGACATAGCCTCTACGATCGGTGTATGACATTGTTGTGCCTTCTGACTGACCTTGACATGCAGCCCTAAATGTTCTTCCCATAGTCCTCAAGCTGCTACCTAACTTGCGATGAAGACTGACTCCATAAAAGTTCTTTCATTAGTGCTATTCCTAGGACACTTGATTATCTAACCCTAACAGAACTTGACAAGAAAAAGGTCAGCAAACTATTAATATCATGTTAATACTTGGAAAAGGCCCAATATTTTTGTGGGCCAACCTTGCTTTGTGTGTATCAGGAACCTCACATGCATTTCTCCATGGCCAAGAGAGGAAGGCAGGTGACTTTTGTCATTCTGACTTATAGCTAAGGAAACTCAGACTAAAGATTGACATGAACTGAACCCAGATAGTGAAGGGCAGAGCCAGGAAAGAACGGGACTCATTACTGTCTTTCCTGGAGATCCCACTGCTGCTAACTGACCAGCTAGCAAATACTGGATATTACCCCTTGAAAAGAGGCAAATTAAACACAAGACAAATAAACACACACAAAAAAATAAGTTCTCCTTTCTGGAGCAAGATGTTAAATAGGCTCCTCCTTGTCTTTGACATTCATTAAGGTTGCCCTTCCCAAGCACCCCCCCCCCCCCCCCCCCCCCCCCCCCCCAAAATCAGGACTGAGCCACTCAGTTCACCAGCTGCCGGGAGATCTGGCTCCTGTGACTCACCGAAGCATTTCCACCAACTGAGGGAGATGCCTCACTCAAGTTTATGCCTCCATGATGGCAGTCTGCATCCAGGACTCAACCAGATTCAGAACTCCCTGGCATAGCAGCTGATGGCTGTTCAGCTTCTTCACAGCTCATCCTGCCCCTTCACTTCTTTACAGGCATCCCTCCTGCCTGCATTCCCCAATGAACTTCCCCCGTGAACATCTGTTTTTCAGAGTCTATTTCCTGGGAACCCAGCCCATGTGGTGTTGTCAATGAATTAGGCCTTCCCCTTCCCCCATGCAGGAGTGAAGGGGCCTTCTTCCCCATCAAGCCAAGAGAAGAGCTTCAAGGTAGCACAAAGACAGCACAAAATGTACGCCCTAGATTTTGGAGAAGATGGAGTTTTAGACCTGTCCCACACTTGAACAAGCTTACAGGTGGGAGGCCTTCTGGGCTAACCTCTGATGGGTGTGCAGGGAAATAGGAATGTGAATGAGCCGTAGATGTGGGTCCTTTGGAAGTGAGACATATTTCAGACATCTTGAATGTTCTTCACCCAAGAGGCTGTCCTAGAGGGGTGAAGAGACGCTTTTCTGGTGGATTGTCAGACCTGGGGGCTCAGGGCACAGTCCCATTGCTTAGCTAGAAGAGACAATGTCCATGCCAGTGATGTGCAGGCAGGATGTCTCTGGCATTGGGGATCTCTGAAGAACCCCCAAGAGTACCCATAGGACAAAAGAGTCAGTGTTTGAGGATCTGCCATGAGTAAGGACATTTAAAAATCTCAGAAAGGACTGGAGATAGCACCAGACATATAAGACACTTTGGTGTTCCTTATCTTCCCATGCGTCTTCTTCCTTCCGCATCATCAGAGGAGCCAGGTGCCACATAGTGTGTGGGGTAGTGGGGGTGAGGTGGAATAAATAGGCCTGGGAACACTAAAGGAAAAGGACAAAGAAAAAACAAAAGCCTCCACAGCCCATTCTAGGTTTCTTCTTTGGTCCCTGTTGTAGCAGTTTGGTGAGAGAAGTTTTAAATTGGATGAGAGATTGCAGTTTTGATATTCCAACAATCAGGATTGTTTTGCATCTGAACATGAGCCACTTGTTAGTACCTGGGAATGGCTGAGAAAGCTCTGGGACCTGCCTGGGATTTCATTCAGGGACATACAATTTGGTTGAGCAGGTAAAGAAGAGACCTGATGAGAGGAAAAAATTGATTTTCATCTTGAACCCTACTGAGTCCAGCTCATTCAATAAACAGGTTACATATAGCTGCCATTGGTGTTAATCTGTTGGGACTGAGCTGAGGGCAGAAGGTAGTGTAGCAAGTGTTTTTGATCTGGAAGATTTTCTCAGCACAGCACTTTCCTGAGTTCCCCTCCCCCCAATTCTGTATGATGTTAATAAGTCCTAATGGAAAGGGGTTCTTTGTGGTCAATTAATTTGGAAACAACTGGGCTAAAGTTCAAGGTATTCTTTATTGCAGGCCTTCTCAGAGCCTTTAAAGCACTATTATGCATTGCTTTCTCCATCGAAACTCATTTGATAACTAAATCATTTTTCTTATGAATATCTCTTAGGTCTAGTGACTCTGGAAATACTTAAGAATTGATGAATTTTAGGAGCACACCTCATAGTACTAGTATGTTAGAGAAGTGCTTTCTTGTCACAAATGTGAGACAGGATAATATGTTGAGGTGTTGTCTTAGCCCAGCCTGCTGTAACAAAAATACAACAGACTGCGTGGCTTAAACAGCAGAATTTAATTCTTACAGTTCTATAGGCGGGGAAGTCCAAGATCAAGGTCCTTGCAGATTCAGTCCAGGTGAGAGCCCAGTTCCTAGTTCATGGATGACCATCTTCTTGCTGTGTCCTGGTATGACTTAGAGGAGAGAGTGCTGGGCTCTTCATCTTCTTAAGGGCATCCATGACATCATGGGAGCTCTAACCTCATGACTTATCTCCCAAAGATCCTACTTCCAAATACCCACATTGGGGATTAGATGAAAAAAATATGAGTTTTGGGCCCTAGCTGGTTTGACTCAGCAGATAGAGCATCTGCCTGAGAACTGAAGGATTCCAGGATGGATTCTGGTCAAGGGCATATGTTCAGGTTGCAGGCTCAATTCCCAGTGAGAGGGTGTGCAGGAGGCAGCTGATCAATGATTCTCTCTCATCATTGATGTTTCTATCTCTCTCTCCCTCTCCCTTCCTCTCTGAAATCAATAAAAAAATAATAATAATTAAAAAATAATGAATTTTAGGAGAACACAAACATTCATTTCACAACAGATATTGAGAAGTTGTGGTTTTCATCCTTGTTTATTAGCCTAGATATACCTTAGAGCAATTTCAAGGCTGCTCTGACTCATGTCCCTGGGTATGGGGTTTCCTCTAGAAGGGGCCACCATATATGTTCTCATAGGACTACACCTCAGAGCAACCCCATAGCAGAGTTGGTAGTGGGAATCCACTGGACCTGGGCAGTGGCATGACCCATTTCCCTGTGAGCCTGCACCCTGGCACAGCTCCTTCTGGGACATGAGGTCAATGTCCTTCTGCTTCCACATCCCAGACCTGTTTAGGATTTTTCTGCCCAACATCTAAAGGCCAATTCCATCTTAGCAGGATTTGCTGCCTCAGCATTGTGCATCTTCTGGTCCTTTTCCTGGGATACACTCTCTAGGTCCTGGGGGGTAGTCACCTGTCCTTTTAGAGTGAAACCTACTTGAGTTTGGGGAGTGGCTCAGGGCACCCACTATTCTTTTATGGGACACAGAATCTGCCTGATTCAGCCAAGGGCAGAGGCAACACTAGGAGAGAAGTAGGTCACCGATGGGAACAGTGGCATCTGTCTCTGAGACAGAGACCCGGAGGAGATAGTGTTTGGCTAGGAAAATTCTTCTCCAGGGGCACTTCATGATTTTCTCAATCCCATTCCTGTAACTCTTGCCCTTGCTGTAGAAATCCTATTGGTGTATAATAAAGCTTTGTTCATGGAAGGGAAATGAGGGTGATTGAGTTGTACTTGCTGCTAATATTTGGGGTAGTTTGGGGGATTACTATGGAAAGCCTGTTCCCCCAGCATTCCTGTGGGGAACGATTCCAGAAGACAGGGAGCTTGGATCAGCACCTCCCTCATCCTCCACAAGGTGTCTCACCTTCTCACAGGTCCCTGTGCTCCCAGAGCCGCTGGGTGCTGCAAAGGATAAAAGAGGAGAATATAATTTGCAGGATGTAAAAAATCCTGCCAGCATCTCAGCAGAAGGACAGGGTACCTACAAAGGAGAAACATGTGCTCACCTCAGATTTCACTCCAACACAGAACTGCTATCTCCAGAGGTTTAGCTGAAGAAGGTGGTGACCCCAGAATTCTATGCTCAGCTAAATTGTCGTTCATGTGTATCGACATAAAAAGACACTTTCAGAAATGCAGTGGTTTTGAAAGTATGCCACTTTCTTATTCTTCCTGGAAACTGCTCTAAGATATGTCTCAGCTGAGTAAGAGATAAATCAAGGATTCAAAAGTGGATGCTAGTGTAAGCTGCAAAGAAAACCTGAGTGTGTTCCCATGAGAATAACATAATATGAGCCACATTTTCTGACTGGGATACAATAGAAATTTTAAAAATTCAAAATAAATGGCAAAAAGAAGTAACTTTTAGCCCTAACCAATTTGGCTTAATGAATAGAGTGTTGGCCTGTGGACTGAAGGGTCCCAGGTTTGATTCTGGTCAAGGGTACATGTCTGGGTTGCAGTCTTAATCTCCAGTAGGGGGCATGCAGAAGGCAGCCAATCAATAATTCTCTATCATTATTGATGTTTTTATCTCTCTCTCTCCTTTTCCCATCCTCTCTGAAATCAATAAATATATCCTATTTAATAAAAGGATAATATACAAATTAACCATCACTACATCACAAAGATGGCAGCACCCATAACCACAAGATGGCGGCACCCAGTCCTCTCAGCCCTGCTGGAGTCCCCCAGTCTGGGGGAGGGAGGGTGGCTGCTGAGAGCGGGCAGCGTGAGCAGCCTGGTGGAATGCTTTCTCTGTTGCCACGGTGAGGAGGCAAGCTAGCTGCATCCAGCTGCAGATGAGCTGCTGGGCCACAGAGAGCCTCTGGGCAGCTGGTGTAGAGCAGACATGCCTCGCAGAGAGCTACTGACACATGGATTCATGCGCAGGGCTAATAGTATCCTATCTAATAAAAGAGTAATATGCAAATTGACGATTCCTCTGCTACACTCACAAGCCATGCCCACCAGCCAATCAAGAGTGGGCATGCAAATTAACCCAACCAAGATGGCTGCAGCCATGGAGAGAGCAGGAGGCTTGTGTTTTCCCACCAATGGAGGAAGCTAAACTTTCAGTCTTCCCTGGAGGGCCCAGGCCTCCATTCAAGGCTACAAAGTTTCAATTATAGAAGATAAATAAATTCCAATGAAAATGGCGGCAATCACAGAGCTGGAGAGAGAAGCAGGCTTGAATTGCCCCAGGCGATGGAGGAAGCCAAGTTTCTGCAGCCCTGGCCTGCCTTAGCCTCTGCTTAAGGCTACAAAGTTTCAATTATAGAAGATAAATACATCCCAGATACCAGGGCCTCTGCTTGGGTCACCTGCGGGCATGGACAGCCTGCTAACCACCAAAGGCTCCTCATCCAGGCTGTCCCACACCCCAAGGGAACTCCTGCCCTGATCTGGGACACCCTTAGGGCAAACTAGCTGGCTCCCACCTGTGCACCAGGCCTCTATCCAATCTAATATTCCTATATAATAAAAGAATAATATGCAAATTGACCATCACTCCAACACAAAAGATGGCTGTCCCCATGTAGTCAAAGATGACTGAACTCATGTAGACACAAAATGGCCACCACAAGATGGCCTGCAAGGGAAGGCAATTGTGGGCAATGAGGCCAGCAGGGTAGGGCAGTTGGAGAGGACCCAGACTGTCAGAGGAGTGGTTAGGGAGTGATCAGACTGGCAGGCAGAAGTGGTTAGGGGCAATCAGGAAGGCAGGCAGGTGAGCAGTTGGGAGCCAGCAGTCTTGGATTGTGAGAGGGCAGTTGGACATCCCTTGAGTGTTCCCAGATTGGAGAGGGTGCAGGTTGGGCTGAGGGACACACCTCCCCATGCACAAATTTTGTGCACCAGGCCTCTAGTATAAAATATATATATACCGTGTTTCCCAGAAAATAAGACATCCTTACAGGTTTCCTTCTGAGTGAAATATAAGGCATCCCCCCCAAAATAAGCCCCCAACCCTCCCAGGCTAAACATGAGAGATTTGGTCCACTGATTCTGAAAGAAATGGAGTCACAAGAAATTCACCAGGAAATTCAGGAATTGGATTGTTATCATGATGTTCCAGAAGATGATGACATGATTGTCATTGAATAAATGAGTAAATTCTTGATACTATAGGATTCAGTTTGTCTGGTTTGTGTTGACAACTACCGTACTACCGTACCGTATACAGGTAATAAATTTCCTTTATTTTCATTTAACAATAAATGTGTACCGTATTCTTCTTCATGGAAAAATAAGACATGCCCTGAAAATAAGACCTAGTGCATCTTTGGGAGCAAAAATTAATATAAGACACTGTCTTATTTTCAGGGAAACAGGAAATTTCTCTCTCTCTCTCTCTCTCTCTCTCTCTCTCTCTCTCTCTCTCTATATATATATATATATATATATATATAAAGTAACTTTCATAAATGATTACTGGATGAAAGATGAAATAAAAATGCTGCAGTTATAGTAAGTAGGAACTTGATACAAATGAAAATATGTCATAACTTAACCGTAATCATTTAATTCATGAGTGAAAAATTGTTAGAGTGACTGTCACTGTGCCAGAGAAAGGGTGAAACCAGTACAGGTCCCCCCCTTCCCTGAGAAGGAAATGATGAAATGTGAGCCACCCACCAGGAAAAGCACTTGTCACCCAAACTGCCTCTGCAACAGGAAAGTCTTCAGGGAAGGTAGATGAACTCATTTGATAGGGGTTAGCTAATGAGGAAGACAAACAAAGGGATGCCTTACTTGGGGGTAAAGACACAGAGGCAGAATCAAAAACAGCAGCAAGATAGAGCCTATAAAATAAAAATAAGAACAAAGTTGAAGGAATCACAAAATCATATATCAAGTTATATGACAAAGCCACTGTGCGCAAGACAGCATGGTACTGGCACAAGAACAGGCATATGGATCAATGAAACACAACAGAGAACCAAGAAATCAATTCAAACCACTATGTTCAATTAGTATTTGACAAAGGAGGCAAGAGCATACAATGGAGCAGGGACAGTCTCTTCAATAAATGATTTTGGGCAAGTTGGACAAGTACATGCAAAAAAATGAAACTAGACCGCCAACTTACACCACACACAAAAATAAACTCAAAATGGATAAGGGACTTAAATGTAAGACAGGAAACCATGAAAGTCCTAGAAGAAGCCATTGGCACCAAAATCTCAGACATCTCTTGTAGCAATATGTTTGCAAAAACCATCTCCTAGGAAAATGGAAACTAAGAAAAAAAAAAATGGGATTACATCAAAATAAAAATCTTCTGCACAGCAAAAGAAACCATCAGTAAAATAACAAGAGAGCCCACTACATGGGAGAACATATTTGCCAATGTTATCTTTGATAAGAGTTTAATACCCAAAATGTATAGGGAACTCATACAACTCAATGAAAGTAAGACAAAAAACCAATTAAAAAATGGGCAAAGAACCTAAATAGACACTTCTCCAAAGTGGACATACAGATGGTCAAGAGACATATGAAAAATGCAAATCAAATGACAATGAGATATTGCCTCACACCTATCAGAATGGCTATTATCAACAAGCTAACAAACAAGTGTTGGCGAGATTCTAGAAAAAAGGGAACCATAATACACTGCTGGTGGGAATGCAGATAGGTTCAGTGACTGTGGAAAACAGTATGGAGTTCCCTCAGAAAATTAAAAATGGAACTCCCATTTGACCCAGTGATCCTACTTCTAGGAACATACCCTAAGAAACCTGAAACACTCATCAGAAAGAATGTATGCACCCCGATGTTCATCGCAGCACAATTTACAGTAACCAAGACTTGGAAACAGCCTAGTGCCCATCAGCAGATGAGTGGATAAAAAACAAACAAACTGTGGTACATCCACACAGTGGGATACTGTGCAGCAATAGAAAAGAAAGAACTCTTACCATTTGCAAGAGCATGGATGGACCTGGAGAGTATTATGCTGAGCAAAATAAGCCAGTCAGAAAAAGGTAAGCATCATATGATCTCACTTCATATGTGGAATCTAATGAACCAGATAAACTGATGATCAAAAATAGACCCAGAGTCATAGAAGCATGAGCAGACTATTGAACCTCAGAGGGAAGGTGGAAAGGGAGGGTGGGTGGGAAGGGATCAACCAATGAACTTGTATGCATATATGCATGCCCCATGGACACAGACATTGGGGTGGTGAGGACCTGGGTGTGTGTGTATGTCAGGTGGGGGGGAGGGGAGGTGATTAAAGTGGGCTGGAAGAGGTTAATGGGGGGAAAAGGAGGACCTATGTAATACTTTCAACAATAAAGATTTCAAAATAAAATAAAATGAATTTAAAAAGGAAAAATTACTTTGCATTTTTACTTAGGACACTGTGATTTGCTAATAAAAGTTTGAGAATAAAATGACCGAGTACTTAAAAAAAAATAAAAAAGAGAAAGAGCCTAAGAAATGCCGGCAGATCTTGGGGTGTAAGGAATCCAGATTCAAGCCCATATCCCTGTTCACAGTGAGCTTGTCTGCATTGTAGGTGCCCTTACAAAAAGCTGCCCGCCTGATGCGTTGGCCCTTGGCTGCTTGAGGAGATCGCTGTGGTCTACCTGAAGCCTTGTGCTCACCGCCTTTCGGAGCTCCCCCAGGGCAGTGGTGGAAATGGCACCCAACAGAGCTGAGCAGTGGCACCGCCCACTTCCTTGTGAGGTTGCACTCCCCAGAGCTTCTGGGAAGGAAAAGTGGCCTATGAACTGCTTGCTCTCACATCCGGGTGCCATTTATGCAGCCTTGTGCTGTGAAACGTGAAGCTAGCCCACGCAATGTGGAGGCCAACTGATACTTTCTGTGGTCCAGATCCCCAGGGGAAGTAAGAGTGCAACTGAGGAACAGAACACTCTCCCCTGAGACAAGTACAGGCAGGGCTCCTGGCTGCACTGGAGGTAGCCCGAGCGTGTGCAACCAGGGCCCAGCCCCCCTCTTCTGCGGCGGCTGCAGCAGCTCCACCTGCGGCTGTGCTGCTGGAACATGGAGGAGCCCAGGCCCGCTGCCCCGCCCTCCGCTCTCCTGCCTGGCTCACCAGCACCGCTGTCTGGCCTGCCCATGCAGCTCTTCTTTGTCTTCAGCCTCATACCCTCTCCTTGACCTTCTGAATGTCAGCCAGAGGGTGATTTTTCTACCACACAAATCTGACCATGTCTTCATCCTTTAAATTTTTCGGGGCCTCGCATTAGTCCTTGTGATAATGCCCAGAGGAGACTACATGATTCCATGTGTCTTTTCTGGGCTTACTCTGCTCCTTTTCCCTCTCAAACTCCCCTCTAGGCTCTCAGAATGGCGTGGTCTTCCCTGCCATGGGCTGTTGCTCACGCTCCGTGTTCTGGCCAGGCAGCTCTGCCCTCTTCATCTAGGGGAGTAGCTTCTTCTCCTGCTGCACGTCTTGGCTTAGACACCACGTTAGCAGGAAAGCCTTCCCGCGTCCCGGAGGCCCTGCGCAGGCGCTGCTTTTGAGCTCTGGAGGCACGGTCTCCCGCCCCCACCCCCAGCAGATTCACATCACGTTGCATTTGCTCATTTTCTCATGCTCTCCCAACAGACCATACATTCGCTTGGGGCAGAAGCTCTCTTCTAATTGTTTCTTGTTTTCTAGTTTGTTTGCTACTCGTGTGCCCAGCATGTAACTGGTGTTCAACAAATGTTTGCAGAATCTCGGGACTGAGAGCATGCTTGCTGACACCCTCCTGGCTATTGCACATGCCACAGGAGAATGGCAGCACGTTAGAGGCTGCCCAACTCCTGTCAGCTCCAGAGCCCGAAGGTAGCTGGTCACATGGAAATTTCCTGCCACCTGGGGTGCTGAGAAAGTCCAGTGTTGACTAAGGACTGCCAGAGGGAGGAGGGCATGTGAGTGGCAGTACTGTCACTTAAGTGACTCTCGCTTGTGGAGTGCCTGGGTGTGACTGCTTCCACATCCAAATGCTGTGGGTGGGCAATAAGGACCCACAGGCAGGCCAGGCTCACTCCTGAGCTTGACAGGATCAAGCGGGGCTGACTAAAATATGGAATAATTTGTCTCTTTTTGTTTTTGTTTGTTTCAGGTGGGCAATTCCGACCAGGCAGTGGGAATCAGGCTAGAGAAGTTAGTCCTGGCCACCCTTTAAATTACACGTGGCTAACGAGTATCTAAAGAAACAGAAACTATAGCAAAGGACCTCAGGTTTTCAGCAACTTCCTTCTCTCCACCTTCCCCACAGGACACACAGCTTGAAAACGTTTCTGTCTCCCTTGCAATTAGGTGAGCATTTTGGCAAGTGGAATATGGGCGAGAGAGATGGGCCCAGCATCAGAAATGCATTCTATGGGACAGCTCACTCTTGCCTTATTCAGCCAGATGCAGAAGATCCAGTGCAGAGCATCCAGGGGACGGAGGAGCAGCTAAGTGGAAGGAGCCTGGGTCCCTGAGGAGTGTATAGAGCACAGCAATTGCTGCTTATTTCCTCCTTCCCTGGTGACTCAATGTGGTGTGTGATGTGAGCAAGAAGTACAGCTTTGTTGTATGAAGCCACTGAAATTTGAGGTTTTCTGTCAAAGCACTGTGCTTACTCCAATCAACACAGCAACCTTCTAACCTTTTCCCCTAGCTTCTTGAATTTCCTACTCCAAGGACATAGAAGACTAGGTTAAGAGCAGGCAGAGACCCTGGTGCAGGAGAGTTGATGTAGATACTTGCAGTTCAGAGAGAAAGGGGAGCCTTGTATGTTTGCTGTCCATAGGGTTTCTCTGCTACTGCGATGTACAATACCAGGACCTGCAGGAAGGTCTCTCCTCAGGGCATGGCTGCTGCTTGCATCAGCATCGCTGGCACATTACCTATTATTACCAGAATTATTTCCTTACTGCTCAAGGACAACAAGGGTTTGTCAAAACTGGGCCCTCTCTTTCCTGCAGACCCCTCTGTCCCTGCACACCTTGTCCTTCCTAGGGCCACTGAGCTGCTGGCAAAGCCACAAAGGAAAGTAGCAGCTTCTTCTCTGTTGTGGTGAAAAATTCCAGCTTGCATGTCAAGCAGGTGGATTTGAGGCTTTGCTCTGATATTTGAGCAACACTGGAAATCTTAATATCTTTGAGTGTCATCTTTTTACTTACGCATCTATCTAAATAATCTATAAATTTTATATACACACATATACATTAATCTATCTAATATATATTTATATATATACTTATATATACATATACATATGACATCAATCTATATCTTTTTTTAAAATATATTTTTATTGATTTCAGAGAGGAAGAGAGAGGGAGAGAGAGATAGAAACATCAATGATGAGAGAGAATCATGGATTGGCTGCCTCTTGCATGCACCCAACTGGGTATCCAGCCTGCAACCTGGGCATGTGCCCTTGACCGGAATCGAACTCAGGACCCTTCAGTCCACAGGCTGATGTTCTATCCACTGAGTTAAACCAGCCAGGGCAGTATCTAATCTATATCTTTATATGTAAGTATTTTTTTCTTCTATTGGTTATTGATCAATAGCTAAGACAGTTAATAAAAATAAGATTGTTTTACATAGTTCTCATATTGTTTAATAAACAATATGTCCTAAACATGTTAGCTCTGTGTATGGTAAGAAATATAATAATAATGCCACTTTCCAAAGTGCTCTATTATTTCATTTCATCCTCACAGTAAGCCTCTGATTTAGGCTCTATTATTAGCTCCATTTGACAGATGAGGATGCAGGCAGAATTACGTGTCTTCTACAGCTCACCCAGTTCTAGTGTTAGAGCTGATATCAAGCTCACACATTAAAAGTCCCTGCTTTCATCTTCAGGTCATGAAGATGAGGGGGAGGACAACGAGGGTGTTCACCCTCCTCTGACTTTCCCACCCTTGCTGTGGGGCCCTTTACCACAGGTGAACTTCACTGAGGCTGTGAGACTCCTTTGTCTCTGGCTTCCATGGCTCACACCTTGGGCAGCTGAAGGGTGTTCAGATGTGAGAAAGGGCTGCTCTTGGCTCAGCCAAAGTGCCTCTACATGCTGTTGGCCCTGCATACACCATCAGTGGCACCAGGTAACTGGCTCTGGAAGAAGAGCGAGACACTCCTTGTAAGGGGCACTGTTTTTCCTCCCACATCACCTACACCTTCTATCAGGAAATGTCGGAGGAAGTGCTACTCCTGCAGGGGTGTTTGGGAGGTCAGAAAGTCTTCCCGGTCACCGCCTTATCACTGCCATTTGTGAACCTTATTGGCGAAGACAAGCCTTTCCTTGACCATTGCCCATAGTTCACTGTCTTATTGCTCTATGATCAAAACAGGTTTCTGTGCCAGCAACTCAACATTCTGTGAGCAGCCTTCCTGGGGCCTGCCCAGCTCCTCTGATGGTGCTGCCAACTATAGTGTTGCCAGTCCTGGCTTTCAGTGAAGGCCACATTGCATGTGAACACTGATGATGGACATCGATCTTGGACAATGACCTGGGTCTGTAGGCCCACGCCAGGAGGCTCACAGCATCATTTGGAAGTGTGGTGTCTGCCTCTGTCTCAGCATCACTCGATACACAGTAGGGCAACGGTTGCCTCCTTCCAGCTGTACTGACCATGGCAGCTGCTCAAGGTGAGGCCTCCTTCCAGTTGTCATGGTCAGTGCTAATGCAGAACATTCCAAGTGTCCAGACAATCATCACTACTGCTTGGACTAATCTGTGTCTCCTCAACTCATAGATTGAAGCGCTAACCACCAATATGACTACATTTGGAGATAGGGACTTCCCAGAAGTAATTAACTTCAAGTGAAGTAGTCAGGACAGGGCCCTGATCCAGCAGAATTAGTGTTCGTAGGAGAAGAGGAAGAGAGCCAGCAGTTTCTCTGCTTCCATGCACACACACACAGGATAGGCCATGTGAGTACACAGAGAGAAGGTGGCCATCTGTGAGCCAGGAAGAGACCATGCTGGCGCCCTGCTGGCACCCAGATCTCAGACTTCTAGCCTCCAAACTGTGAGAAAATATATTTCTGTTGTTTAAGCCACCCAGTCTATGGTAGTTAGTTTTGGCAACTTGAGCCATCAAAGACAACCTTCCTCTTCACCAGGAATTCAGTGTTTGCTATGATGAGTGTCACTGTTACCACCTTACTTACCCCTAGTATTTCTTGCCCCTAGTCCCAGGCTTATCCATTGATGTCAAAGGCCTCTCCACTGAGCTTGTCACTGTGCCATTGGCCATGCTTTCTGCTGCACACCCAGCTTTGTGCTCTCCCTGAAGACGGGTCACTGAACTTAGCTGAGGAAGCTCTTCACCTCTGTGACCAAAGGAAGAAGCAAAAACTCCACAATGCCAATGACATCTCAGGCTGGCCTGAATTAATTTCCCATGGATTTATTGAACATTAACTCTTCATGCAGGCACTATGGTCATGGTGAGGCAATGATGAATGAAAGAGACAAGGTCTCTGATTTCATAAAACTGATGTTCTACAGGGAAAGACAGGCACATGGACACAAACTAATGGGCAGGTTTATTTGGATATTGCTACGAAGGAAAATAGATGGACTGGTGTGATGAGAGTAACTAAATGTCTTGTGCTTCAGGTGGTCAGGAAAGGTTTCCTTGAAGAGGTGATATTTGGGCTATGACCTGAACAAAAAGGGGCTAGCTGAGCTAAGATCAGAGATTGGAAAAAGCACATGGAAATACTTTAAGGTAGAACTGAGCTTGCAGAGCTTGAGGCTGACCTTGACTGTGCACCGACAGAATCTGAGAAGAGTCTTCATTTCCTAACTCCTGTTGCTCCCTGATCTTTCACCATGATGCTGAGGGCTGACAGTACCCCTTGCTCTCACTCAAACACAGGCTCTAAGAAGGCTATGAACTGAAGTGCTAGGATGAGGACCTTGAGGCAGTCATAGGCATTGGGATTCAATTATATGGCCTTTGGCAGACTCTGTTTTCTTCCTAGGATTCATCCTCAAATACTTCAGCTAAAATAAAATGACTAGATAAGGATAACTTAGAAATAATAGAACTAACCAGTCTCACCCCTGAGAAGGCCATCAAAAAACTGAGCAGTTACTTCTTTTCTTTGATATTGATTTAGAACACCCAGGGGCAAAGGTGAAAGTAGAGACTATGACCTTGAAAGATTTCCACGAGTGCCTGAGTTTTCCAAAGCACATAGTGAGTGGGGTCCAGTCCCTGCCTCCTGATCTTAGTTGGCCCTAAGTACTGGAGGCTGTGCACAGAGGGCTCACTAGGGGAGGAAGGTCTCGGAGCCAAGGAAGACCCCATCTGCATTGTGATATGTTGCAGACAGTGTTGTAGTGGAGGATGGGGAGTTGAGATACTTGCTCTCCTCACTGTGATATTGATGGTGTCAGAATGAAATGGGCCCCAGGAGACCTGCAGGAGCTTCAGGCTGTGGTCTCAGGAGGGACTCACCACCAGGCTAGATTCCTCCTGCCTGGCTCCCTGCCTCCTCACTTAGTAGGACTGTACTACAGTCTTGAGCCCAGGCAAGTTCTGAGTGCCACAATCTTCCTTTGGTTTCATATGTGAACCAAACACCATTGAGGGGTTAGAAAGACCTGAATGCCATCTCTGAAAATAGCTGTGTGACTTGGGAATGCCACTGAACTTCTCAGAACCTCAGTGCAGTTCTCTGTAAATTGAAAACTGTGAGGATTTCAATAATTTGAATTGCCTATTGTGTGTGAGCCACCTTGTGCCATGCATAGCACACATGTCTTTCTGGGACTGTATGCAACTTAACCCACCACCGGCAGGCCACTACTGTAACACAGGACCTAACTGCTGAGAAGGTTTCCAGTTTCCTACAAGAGTCATCAGCCTGATCAGAATATAAATGATTTATATCCTGCGGATATGACAATGGCTCCAGGGCCTCCCTGGTTGTTTCCCACGTGCAATAGCAGACTGACCCCTATCCCCTTTCCTTGCCTGGTGCTTAATGTGTGCTATCTTGGGAGAATTCTGTCAAGTCAGGTGGCTTCTCTGACAATAAGTCCTGTGACTTGGGGCAAAAAAAAAAAGAAAAAAAGTATGGATTCTACTCTTCAATGTGAGGTGAGGTGGGGTTGCCTAGATATCAGAGGAGCTGTCTTTCCCCCATTGTCAGAAGGTCACAGTCAGCATGTAGTCTATGATGACCTTCAGGGCTGGCAATTACCCAACACAATGCCCATTCTCCCTCAAGTTTAATGCAGAAATCAGGTGTGTTGTGAAAGGGCCGGAAAAGGCTTTAATTTTCTCAGCCGTGTAAGGCTCCTTGCTGACTGGAGTGTCCCTGGCACAAAAGCAGTGTCCATCATGTGCTTTGCTGAATACAACACTTAGCCAGCTGTGCAATCTCCCCAGACAGCTCAACAATGGAGCTCAATCAAGGCCCAGAACTTCTCCTCCCATCTGCTCAGACCCTCGCCTGCTTCCCTCTTTCTGGGAGGAAGAATGAGTCAATTGTTGGGTGTCTCTCTGATGCTTATCGCTGGCTGACAGGCGGTATCTGCTATTGCTTGTGACCACTGAGTGGTGCTCCATGACCTTGCAACTAAGTGTTCTTGGCAAGGGGGCTCTAGGCTGTCGTCACATTCTCTAGCTCTCTTCCCCCTTCTAGCAACTGAAGTGGGAAAGCTTTCCCTTTGGAAAATTTGAAAATTTCTGTTTAAATTGTCAACCTGTGAGACTTTGAGGTCCATTAAACCTTTCCTCTAGTCTTAGAGATGAGTAAGAGGAGTTTGGCCATACAGGTGTTAACTGGGAATTGGGACTTAAATGTCCCATTTTAGACACACAGCTGCACAGATGAGGGCTGGCTTTGCAGGCAGCCGCCAGTAACTCAAAGAAGCCCTGAGCTGGATGTGCCTTTGACCTTCCTCGGTGGGGCCTGGGCAATCACCAGGAGAGTGCTTTAAAAGAAAAGAGCTTCCGTAAGGGATCCAGGTGGGCAACGTTTGGTCTATTGTTAGAACACTGCATTTTCTGAAAAAGTTGTCACGACTCAGGTGGGCTTAGCTGCCAGGCAGGCTGGGCTGCTGTGGAGCCAGAGGAATCTAGTACTGGGACTTGGGGAACTAACTGAGCTTCAGGGCAATGCCCCAAAGTGGACTCACCAGTTTGTTCATTCTGACGGACGTGCGGACTGTGGTCTGCCTGTGTGGGAGCATCGGAGTCAGGCTGTGTGCAGGGAGGATGCCAGCTGGGGTTTAAAGTGAGGCAGAGTCTAGCTTGGGCCGGTGAAGTGGGGACTCTTATCTCAGCAGGGGTTGAAAGCCAAGACATGAGGGCAGTTGTTTGAAGCTGGAGTGCTGGACTCAGTATCAGATGGACTGAGTCCTTGAGGTGTAGATTAGCTGTGGGACATGGAGGCTCACTGGAATCAAGGACCTGTTAGGGCTGGCGAATCCAGCTTCCTGACAAGTTAGCGCCTTGGGTAGCATTTGCCGTGAGGTGTTGTGAGCCTGGTGCTGCAGGCTGAAGAGGGGCTGGGCAGGCTGGATCTAGCAAAAACAGAAAGCTGTCTTTTTTATACAGAAGAAAAATATTAAAAGCCAGTTGGCATTTTCCTGGAGAATAATCTCATTCTGTCATGACTGCATGCAATTATAGCATTGCACGTGTGTTGATGGCACCCAGGATTGACTGGGTTTGCAGCATAGACTAATAGTCCTTAGAAGCTCATGTTTTCTTACCATTGATTTTTGCTTTTACATTTCTGCTGCGTTCTCTGGTCATGCTTAATTCTATCCCCATGCACCAGCTCTGTGCTAATTATACCTCTTTCTTTTCCATTTTGCCTTTTATCTTTACCCTTCATTCTAATTACTGCTGTGTAACAGCTCCAGAACTCAGAGACTTAAAATAACAACCATTTTAATTCTCTACTGAATTTTGTTGCTCAGGAATTTAGAGAGGACATACCTGCAGAGGTTTTCTCTGCTCTGTGATGGCTGGGGCCTCTGCGGGGAAGACTTAGGGGTTGGGGTGACTTAATGATTAGGAGTTAAACTTACCTGGAAACTTCTTCACTCACATGTCTGCTGCCTGGGCTGGAACGGCAGAAAGGCTGGACCCAGCTCAGCTCATCTTGGGAACCTATGTGAGCCCCATTAGGGCTCTAGGACAAACGCCTGAGTGTGGCGGTTCTGGCCCAGCTCCCAGGGACAGGAACGTAGGAGGAATATGCTGAGTCTGAGGCCATGTTTTAAAACCACCATGCCCTCTGGCCTTGGTATTTGCTTGGCTGTTGCTGCTTCTAACACTCGCCTGCTTTCTCTCCTCTCATTGTGCTCCAGCAGGCTGCTCCCTACCCAGACAGCCCCCTCTCGGCTGCCTGCGCCTACCCGTTCACTTTAACAGTTTGTTCGTGCTGTGTGCTTGCAGGGATGGGGCTACCCTTTATCTGTCCTCTAGGAAAAAAGCTGTCATTTGGCGGAATTTGCAGCAGGGACACCAGGAAGATCGCTCACAGGGAAGCATCACTCATGGTGTCTCTAAGATGATTCCGCTGCCTCCTCTGTGCCCAGCAGAATTACTAAAATTCATGCTTTCATGGGAAATAGAGATTACAGAATAAGTCATCAAGTCTCAAGTGTCTTCCTGCTTTTTAGTAATCCTCTGCATGCAAATTTACACATCCAAGATTTTTATCATATATGCTAACTTCCCCCCCCCCCCCCCCGATTGTTTGCAAGCTCGCTGGTCATAGAGTCTCCTTAAAGAGGTGGGGGAACAGCTGTTGCAGTTTGTTTGTACTCACCCACCAACATCAGTGCCAGCAAAGCAGTCCGCCTGAAACTCAATAGGGGTAATTAATTGGCGAGGTCATGCTCAAGTTTACTTCAGTGTGATTCAGATTTTTGTTTTGCTTTTCTGCCTCATTGACCTAACAAAGTAAGTGTACAAACTAGGTATAAATGAACGACAGCTGAGGAAACTCATGAGCCTCTTTTCAGAAAGGACATTCACGTGTCAAAGCAATGTGGCCTCATGGTTTGCGGCACTACAGTCGACTCTGGAACAATGCAGGTGTTAGGGGTGCTGACACCCTCAAATAGTCAAAAATCCATATATAATGCTCAGACCCTCCATAACTTAATTAGTAATGGCCTACTGTTGGCTGGAAGCCTTGTCAATAACAAAAATCTTATTATCACATATTTGTAGGTGACATGTATTATATACCGTGTTCTCACAAAAGTAAGCTAGGGGAAAGAAATGTTATTAAGAAAATAAGGAGGAAAAGATACATTTACAGTATTTATTGCAAAAGTCCATGTATAAGTGGACCCGCACAGTGCAAACCCATGCTGTGCAAGGGGCCCCCATGGTCTTCCCCACTGTAGGGGTGGGTAGAATGCACTGGACTTGGGGTCAGCCCACCTCTGCTCCCCTGAGAGTTCTAGGACCTTGGTACATCACATTTTCATTTTAAAGCCTAGTCTCTTTAGCCATAAATGGTAGGAATAGAACCCTTTATTTACAATTAAGCTTAAGTAGTGTCAACTTTTTATGACAAGAATTAAATAAAATAATCTACAGAAAAGTGTTTATAAAATGTAATTATAAAGGTTTGTGATTATTTACTAACCGGCTAATTCAGGGTTAATTCAAAGATAGACTTGATTTAAAGGGGAAAAGCTACCCCTGAAAAAAGAGGGAGTGGGCAGCTGCCATGTCTGAAGATGGGGTCTCTGCACTCTCAGCTGATCCTTGCCCAATGCAGGCACCAGTGGCCAGACTTGATTCTCCCAGAAAATTAGAGCTTCAGAATTTTATGTGGACTCTTTTTATTTTTAAATGTTTGTTATTCATTAATAATTAAATATAGACACGCATATAAATGTAGTGTGAAACAAAAATACTTCTGTAACTCATCCTTGTCTTATACATTGCCAATTTAAAATTTAGTTCAAAGATGGGGCTGAAGGCAGACAGATGACATGAAACCATTTCTCCTTGTCCGTCTCTGCTAAGTACAACCATGAGGCAACCAAAGGAGAACTCTGACCAGAGGAAGGTGGGCTGAGACAGAAGGAGCACAGAGTGGCAGGGTATTTTAGCAGTCCCCATTCAATGGCAGCAAGGGACCAGGCCAGTGCCTCCCATCCCCAATCTAACAAAAGAAGGTGACTTGAGTAGGTTTGTTCCTCTCCTGACCTGAGTGGGAGTCTCCACCTGCAAGACCAGTGGCACTGACAGAGATCAATGGGGATCCTTACTAAGGATCCTTCACTATTAGCCCTGAAACTACTTACCATCAGTACTAGACCTAGAACCCCCATCTCCCACCTAGAGACATCGGGGGACTAAGCAGCATCTATAAGTTGGAAGAGTCCTGCCACAACCAATGGCCTGACCTAGGAAATGCTTTTTATCCCCGCTGGATCTGAAACTTGTCTTCCTCACCTAGGTACATGGGGTGGCCAGGTGATTTTGGTGGGGGGATCCTAAGAAGCCTGTATCCTGTAGCCCAGAGATCATTTTTTAGGCCAGTGACTTAAAGCAGACGGTGGCACTGGTGGGGGGCATCCTGACATAACAAGTGTCTGGCCCAGGAATACTCTTCATTCTCCAACATATGAGCATCAGGTTGTCCAAATTGGGAAAGTTTTAATTTCTCAGGTAACATCAACAGGGACCAATGAAAGTCCTAGTAACCCCAGATAAACCAAGAATACTAAAATAGCTCCCCAAAGACTCTGAAAATTGAAATGTAATTAGACCTACAGTCCATAAAATTAGGCCAGGATCCACGTGCTGATCCTGAAATGGGGTGGCTGCATGCTAAAATAGTGTCATGTATTGATAAACAATGAGAATATGTTCTAAGAAATGCATCATTTGGTGATTTCCTCATTGCATGAATATAATGTGTGCTCTTATACAAACCTAGGTGGTATAGCCTATTATACACCTAGGCTATATGGTATAGACTATTAGGCTACAAACTTGTGCAGCATGTTAATGCTCTGAATACTGTAGGCAATCACAACACAATAGTAAGTATTTTTGTATCTAAACATACATACACAGAAAAGGTACAATAAAAATATAGGATAAAAGATAAAAAATGGTACACCTGTATAGGGCACTTACCATGCATGGGTGGAGCTCGTAGGATTGGAGTTTTCTGGGTGAGCTAGTGAGTGGGTGGTAAAGGAAAGTGGAGGTCTAGGACATTACTGTCCACTAATGAAGTCTTTGTAAACACTACACACTTAGGCTACACTAAATTTATAAATTGCTTTTCTTTCTTTAATAATAAATTAACTTTAGCTTACTATAATTTATTTTTTACTATATAAACCTTTACATTTTTAAAACATTTTAACTCTTTTTAAATATACTTGGCTTAAAATAAAAATATGTTAAAATGCTTTATGATTACTACTACATCATTAGATTATATCTTATGGGGCCACCATTTTATATGACTTAAAATGCCATTATGGGATGATTAAATAAAATAATGCAGGCAGGAATCAGAGTCTCTTAACATAATAGACAGAATGTTCAGGATACCATGATACCATGAAAATTGTCCATCATACAAAGAACCAGGTAAGTTACAACTAGAATGAGAAAAACAAAGTAAAATTATAGAATGAAAAAATGCAATAACTAAAAAGAAAATCTTCAAAGTTCTGATGTGCTCAATAACAGAGCAGAGATAACAGAAGATAGAATCAGTGAACTTGAGGACAGATCAATAGACTTTACTTACTGAAAATAAACTGGAAAAAATGAATTGAGTCTGAGAAACAATAAATAAATAAAACCCAACACTTGTATCATTAGAGCTCAAGAAGAAGAGGAGAAAAGAGACTGAGAGATTATTTGAAGAAATGACCATTAAAAATTTCTCCAATTTAGGCTAAATATATAAATTTACAGATTTAAAGAGTGGAGCAAAACCCAAATAGAATAAGCTCAAAGAAATCCATGGCAAAACTAATCTTAAATTTCTGAAACTTAAAAACAAAATATTGCCGAAACCAGTTTGGCTCAGTGCATAGAGTGTCAGCCTGTGGACTGAAAGGTCACAGGTTCGATTTCAGTCAAGGTCATGCACCTTGGTTGCGGGTACATCCCCAGTAAGGGGTGTACAAAAGGCAGTTGATCGATGTTTCTCTCTCATCGATGTTTCTAACTCTCTATCCCTCTCTCTTCCTCTCTGTAAAAAATCAATAAAACATATTAAAACAAACAAACAAACAAACAAAAAAGATTTTTTAAAGTAGTGGTAAAACTGAAATATATTTTCCTTAAAGTTAGGAATAAGACAATGATGCTCACTCTTGCCATTTTTGTTCAACATAGTATTAAGAATCCTAATCAGAGCATTTAGGTGAAAGGCATCTGAATTAGAAAGGAAGAAGTAAAACTCATTATTTGCAGATGGCATAATATTTTATATAGAAAAATCTAAAGACTTCATCAAGAAACTGTTAGAATGAATAAACAAATTTACTGATGTGACAGTATACATAATCAATACACAAAATGCTGTTACATTTCTCTACACTAATAATAAATTATCATAGAGAAAAATTTAAAAAGTTCTATTTACAATTGTATCAAAAGAATAAAATAAATAGAAATAAATTTAGCTAAGGAAGTAGGTGAAAACAAGACATTAATGGGAAAAAATTGAAAAGGACACAAATAAATGAAAATTCCATACTCATGGATTGGGAGAATTAATACTGTCAAAATTTTTATATTACTCTAAGCTATCTACAGATTTAATGCAATTTCTATCAAAATTACAATGGCATTTTCACATAAATAGAACAAGCAATACTAAAAGTTGTATAGAACCACAAAAGAACCCATTTGCTGAAGAAATATGGAGAAAGAAGGACAAAGCTTAGGATATCATGCTCCCTGAGTTAAAATTTGATCACAAAGCCATAGTAATCAGAACAGTATGATATTGGCATAAAAACGGGCACAAATTAATAACAGAAAGTGCAGAAATAAGCCCATTCATCTATAGTCAGTTGCTTTATGACAAAGGAGCCAAGAATATATGATGGGGGAAGGGCAGTCTCTTCAATAAATGGCATTGGGAAAATTGGACAGCCACACGCAAAATAATGAAGCCGGATCACTACTTAATACCATACAAAAATGTACTCAAAATGGTATAGGGGTGTCGAACTCAATCAGAGAAGGGGCCAAAATCTAAAATCCAGCCTAAATCGCGGGCTGAATGGTTTACTGAACAGTCATAAACTGACAATGTCATAAACTAACAGCGGAGTGCAGTGATGACAGCGCGGTGCGGGCCACATTGCAAGGCCTGGCCGGCCGGATTTGGCCCGCGGGCCTTGTGCTTGACACATGTGGATTAAACACTTAAATGTAAGACTTGAAGCTATAACACTCTTAGAAGAATTTATAGGCTATAAGCTCCCTGAAATAGGTCTTGGCAATTAAAAAAAAATTAATAAACAGCATGAACTGATGAACAAAAATAGATCCAGAGACAGAAGAATCAAATCAACTGTCCAAACCTCAGAGGGAAGGTGGGGGAGGGTGAAATGGGGGCTGTAAGAGATCAACCAAAGGACTTGTATATATGCATATGAGCATAACCAATGGCACAGATAGTAGGAGGGATGAGGGCACATGCTTGGGGGTGAGAATGGGCAGGGAGAAGTCAATGGGGGGAAAAAGGAAACATATAACACTTTCAACAATTAAGAATTTTTAAAAAAGGCAATTACTAAAAAAAAAAATAATAATAATAAAAAAAATAAAAAAATCTGACACCTAAAGTAAAAGCAACAAAATATAATAAAAACACAAGTGGGACTACATCAAACTAAAAAGCTTTTTGTGCAGCAAAAAGCATCAACAAAATAAAATAGCAACATATTGAATGGGAGAAAATAGTTGAAAATAATATATTTGATAAGGGATTAATATCCAATATACATAAAGAATTCATATAATTCAATAATAAAAAACCAAACCAGTTTAAAAACGGGCAGAAGCTCTGAATAGACATTTTTCTAAAGAAAACATATTGATGGCCAACTGGTACATGAAAAGATGCTCAGTGTCATTATTCATCAGGAAAATGCAAATCAAAATTACCATGTGGTCATCTTATACCTGTTACAAAGGCTGTTAACAAAAAGACAAGAAATAACAAGTGCTGGTGAGGTTGTGGAAGGAAGGGAACACTAGTGCATTCTTGGAGGCAATGGAAATTGGTGCAGCTAATATGGAAAAACAGTATGGAAGTTTTTAAAAAAATTAAAAATAGAACTGTCATATGATCCAACAATTCTACCTCTGGGTACTTATCTAAAAACAATGAAAACACTAATTAAAAAAATATATATATATATGCACTAATGCAGCATTATTTACAATAGCCAAGGTATAGAAACCGCCCAAGTGTCCACTGATGAGAGAAAAAAAAAGTTACATATACTCATAAAATATAATTCAACCATAAAAAATAAAATTTGCTATTTGTGACAATGTTTGTGGACCTTGAGAGCATTTTGATAAGTTAAATGAATCAGAGAGAGGAAGACAATTATCATGCTATCTCTCTTACATGTGGAACAAAACAAGCAAATAAAAAAAACAAAACACACACACACAATAAAAACACACACACAAAAAGATAAGCTCACAGATACAGGGTACAGATTGGTGGTTACCAGAGGCAGAGGGGATGAGGGTTGGGAGAAATGGGTGAAGGGGGTCAAAGGTTAAAAACAAAATCTTTCAAGCAGTTGCAGAGAAATGATACATTACCTACAGGAAAACATTTATTTGAATAACTTTGAATTTTTCATTTGAAACTATGGAGGCCAGGAATAAATATCACAACATTATTAAAGCACTGGGAGAAAAGAACTGCTAACCAAGAATTCTATGTCCAACAAAATGACTCTTTAGAAATGGAGTGGAGCTCTCTTCCCCACCTTGGGAGCATGCCCATGCCTTTCTTCCCTCTCAGGAGTGCATCTTCTAAACTCGAAGGTCCCCAGGAGACTTGCAACCAGGGCAGTACTGGGCAGCAGCAGCTTGAACTGGACTCACCTCTGAACCTGTCCTCAAAGCCCCATTTTCTCTGACTTCCCCATGATCCAAAGCAGCCCTGCCCAGGCTCATTTCTGTTCTATAGTATTTCTAGGAAGCCAAAGCAGCACCCATTAGGCTTTTCCTGTTGCTTCTTTTACCTTAGTCCTTCCTTTGTTTCACTGTCACCAGCTTTAATAAACGTACTTTCAAACCCATCTGGACTTGAACTGTAAAATCTTTCCTTCATTAAATCAAGGTAAAAAAACAAAACAAAATAAGAAATGGAGTAGAAATAAAGACGTGCTTACATGAAAGAAAACTAATAAAAGGAAGTCACTAGCAAAATCATCCTTAAAGAAAGACTAACAGAGTTTCTATCATTTTATTTCAAACAGAATGAAACCATTAAAGAAGGAATCTTGGTGCACTAGGATAAAAAGAACAATGGAGAAAACCAAATATATCCTATATAATAAAAGCCTAATATGCTAAGTGTCCAGTCATCTGGTTGTCCGTTCAATCAATCAAAATGTAATATGCTAATGACTGCTAGGGCTGCTCAACCACTAACTATGATGTGCACTGACCACCAGAGAGCAGATGCTCTTACCAGGTAGGTTAGCTTGCTGCTGGGTTCCGGCTGATTGGAACTGAGTGAGGCAGGCTGGACATGCCCTGGAGCTCTCCTATGGTCCCTCCCCACCTGGCTAACCTCCTGCAACCTTCCATAGCCCCAATTGTGCACCAGTGGGGTCCCTCGGCCTGGCCTGTGCCCTCTTGCAATCCAGGCTGAAGGCCATCCACCCTTCCCCCACAAGTGCACAAATTTCATGCATTGGGCCTCTAGTAGGTAAATAAAACAGACTTCTCATGGGTATTATAAATCATAGGTAATGATTGAAATATAATTTATAACACTGATATTCAAGATATTGTATTTAAAAGTGGGATAGGTAAAGTCACCTAAATGAAAATAAGGTTTCCACACTTCAAAGTGGCATAACATTGATACCAGAGGATTAAGTCATATATGTACATTGTAACACACAGAACAACTGCAACAAAACTATACAGCAATAGCCGAAACCGGTTTGGCTTAGTGGATAGAGCGTCGGCCTGCGGACTGAAAGGTACCGGGTTCGATTCCAGTCAAGGGCACATGCCTTGGTTGCGGACACATCCCCAGTAGGGGTTGTGCAGGAGGCAGCTGGTCGGTGTTTCTCTCTCATCGATGTTTCTAACTCTCTATCCCTCTCAATTCCTCTCTGTGTAAAATCAATAAAATATATTATTTTTTAAAAAAACTATACAGCAATAAATAAGTTAAGATAGAAAAAAACAAACAAAAAAAAACCAAGCAACCCACAGGAAGGCAAGGAAAGAAACACAGAAATAAAAAACAGAGTAGATAAGCACATGTAAAAACATTCAGTATCATTAGCCACCAGGGAAATGCAAATGAAACCACTAGGTGATATTAGCACCTATTTATCAGAATGCTTAAAATAAAAAATAGTGACAACACAAAATGCTAGTGAAGATGCAGAGAAACTTGACCACTCATGGCAGGTGGGAATGTAAAACTGTTTATGCATTCTGAAAAACGGTCTCACCATTTTTATAAAACCCAATTTGCAATTACCACCTGACCCAGCAATTGCACTCTTGGATATTTGACTCGGACAAATAAAAATTTATGTTCACACAAAAATTTGTACATGAGTTCTCATAGAAACTTCATTTTTAATAGCCCAATATGGGAAACAATCATGATGTTTTACTATGGTTGAATAGTTAACCTGTGGTACAGATACACCGTAGATTACAGTTTAACAGTAAAAAGGTGAAAAAAATCTATTGATACACACAACAACTCAGAAAAATCTCAAGAGAATTTTCCTAAGTGAGAAAATAAAAAAAACTGCACCATCTCACCTGGTTTCCATAAAAAACCTGTCAGATAAAAATTATTACTTGTCATCATTTTATGGGAGAGGAAACAGAATCTCAGATAAGAAAATGGCAAATATTAGGACTGTTGTCAAGCATAGAGCTTGAGCTATATGTAACTTCTGATTTCAACCCCTACCGTCATTTTGCTGTGGCACTTTACAGGATATTATCTTCTGAGAGAATGCCTAACATGTTAAAAGGAGCGTGCTTTCTCTCCCTCATGTGCCCTGTGTGTTTCTCTTTTCCTTATGTGTGTGCTCACAGAACACAAATGTAGAGAACATGTGTTTCTGTGAACAGCGTCATACTCCTTACATGTATTTGATTACTGAGGTACGCAGGGGCAGTTGAATAGGCTCTGTCAACGTATTCCAGGCAACAGAGGAGATTTTGAAAATCTTTACATTCAAATATTTTGTATTTTACACAACAAACTGATATTTACCCTGGAAACATTGGATCATATGGGTCAGCATAAAGGATAATGAAATGTCTTCACTATACACAAAACAAAATTAAAACCAAGCAAATCCTAAATCCACTTCACAGAATTAACCAGTTTAGTCTCAGTGTAGAGATCTTTAGATTTTATATTTTACCAAACCACCCAAGTTGAAAAATAATATCCTAACCTCTACAAGCAAGAAGTGATCCGAGAAAGCTGATCAGGTCTCAAGGAGGGCATAGTCTCCCACTGGCATTTCAAAGTTGGCTAAGAACATCTGGAGGGCAGAACTAGGATCCACAGAGTAAGTGACAAGAGAGCTCATTCCAAACATAGGACACAGGCACAATAAAGAGTTTCCATTTCAAGTTCCATTCCTCCCAAGACATCACAAAGTCCATTTCACTGGAATTTAGAATTGTAATGAACTCGTGATTCTGTGCCTCCCATTCTTCTACATTCTGAATGGAAGTGTTATAGTGTTCCTGCCCTCATTCCACTACTGCATAATGGATTCAAGGAAAAGGCACAGCTCGGGAGAGACTGTTGCCAACACTTTGAGTCCTGGGACTTGATTTAAGTTCAGGGACTAGATACTGCTTTAAACTTTCTCTCTTAGGAAGGAGGTTATTGTGTGAGTGTGTGTGTGTGTGTGTGTGTGTGTGTGTGTGTGTGAAAGAAGAATTAACCTAATACTTGAGGACTAGAAGATTAGCTTGTAGAAGAGGTTTCCAGTGCTCACTAACACTTGATTCTTTTCTTCCTGAACCCCTGAACCCTTGGGAAAAACATGAGTGTTCAGCCCCTTGCAGTTAGGCAGGGTCGTGCAGCTAGTTTTACCCAATGAGCTATAGTTACGACTGAAGTGTTTCACTTCTTGTCAAGGCATTGAAGAGCAGGCATCAATTGTCCATGCTTTCCTGTCTTTGGAACAGCGAACCAACTCCCTGAGCCCTACCATCTCCTGCCTCTCTGGACTGCAGCCACCTTGCCCTTAGTTCAGCTAAAGTCCACCATGCTCCCTGAGGTCCAGGATGTTTCCACAGGGTAGCTCTTCAGCTGGTGCTCCTGTTATCTTTCAGGCCTCTTTTTGAACAATCCAGACTCAAGGACCCCTTTGCTAACCACTAAGGTTAGGTCATATGCCCTACTATAGACTCACATAAAACTAAGGCTTTCATTCATAGCAACATGTGGTATGCAATTGCATGTTTGTATATATTTTGTTTTTTTCCAATATCGTAGCCTGGAGTCCATATCTACTTTGATTCATCAATCCATCAATTCATCAATCCAGTGCCTGCATTATGTCAATACTTAAACTAACCTGTAGCAATACACTGACTGTATTTTTTCTGCTGTTTCTTGTTTGTCTTTTTCCTTTTCCTTTCCACTGAAAATAAGTATAAAGCTAGACAAACTATATGAAACACTGGACACTGATACTACAAGATGCTGATCTTTGAGAGAAGGGGAAACAAGGTGAGCCTCATAATTGCTAGGGCCTTTTTGAGTCACTTTCCTGACACAAAGAAGAAAAAATAGTCCCAAATGGAGCAGCATTCTCTAGGATTCTGAGGCTGTTGTAATTTTCTGAGCAGGTTAGCTGAGGAGAGGGAGTTGTGTGAAAATGGATGGGGAGTGCTTGAGAAAGCTACATGTGAATATAGCATGACTATTTGGCCATCGGCTGAGCTGCACATGTACTGGGAAATACTTTATGAAACCTAGTACAAATTGCCTACTGTGTGTCAAGAGCTGAATGGTGATATCAGAGAACAGAGTAGAAGATACTGAATTTCAGACCAGACATAGTGTAGAGATACCTCTAAGTTTCATAGACTTCCAGTTGAAAACCTGGAAATATAATATATCACAAGAATGAGGACAACATGCCCTAGGGTTAAGGATAATATCCTCAGGATTAAAAGATAGGCCCTTACTTAATAAAGCATAACATCATGACTCATTTGAAGTCAAGGAGAAAGAGAATGGGGCAAAAACATACTTAAATAAAAAAAAGGCTCGAAAATTCCCAGGTTTGGTAAAATACTAAATTTACAGATTCAGGAAGCTCAGAGTACTTTAAGCAGGAAAATATAATAAACACTAAACTTATACACATAATAGGAATATTGCATAAAACTAAAGATGAAGAGACAATCTTGAAACAAATTAGACAAAAAATATGTTGTGCTACATACAAAGGAATGACAATATAAATGGTAGCTGATTTTCATAAGAAAGCATAGAAGCCAAAAGATAACAAATTACATATTTACTGTGCATTGGAAAAGTCAATATGAAATTTTGCATCCAGGCAAAAAGCAATTTATAAGAGAAAATGGATATTTTCAGATAAACAAAAACATAGATATTTTTTTGCCAGAAAATCCACACCACAAAAATGTTAATGAAAATTTCTTGGATCTTTAGGAAGAAATAAAGAGCACAGAAACAATTATTATGTGGGTACATATAAAATACTTTATTTCCTAATTTCTGTTGAAGGCATATGACTTTTAAAAGCAAAAATGCATAAATGTTACATAACATAGGCATATGTAATATACATGATAACAACACTACACAGTTAAACATATGCAACTACAATGTTAAACATTTCTTAGATTTTTATGCAGGGGTAAAAAACTGAATAATTTTAGGATACATGCTACAATCCCAAGAACAATCATTAAAATAATGTTAAATGTAGCTACAAAGCCAACATTAGGAATTAACAACAACTTTTACAGGTAAGTAGAAAATAAAGTGATCAGCTGACAGCAAGGAAGCTTTGGGATATCTAGAGAGAGAAGGAATAAAAGAACAATCTCAGAGTGCCCAAAGATTGTCTAGTAGCAACAAAGTCAGACTTATGACTCATGGTAAATGTAGTAAGTCTGTGCAATGATGTGTTTTTCTCCAGCTATGTCCAGGTCTTATCTCAGGGCCTAGAAAGATGTGGAGGGTACATGCACAATTTTAAATAGGGTGGTCAAGAAAGTCCTCTCTGATATAGTGATAGTTCAGAGGAACCAACAAAAGTGAGGGAGTGAGACATGTGGCCCTCTGGAGGTAAAAACATTCCAGACCAAGGAAATAGCAAGTGCTAAGACCCAGGGTAGAAGCAGTCCTGAGTGTCTGGCAAAGAGTGAGACCGTGAGGGCTGAAGTAGAGTGAACAAGAGGGAATGTGGTAGCTGGTGAGTTCAGAGAGGAAGTGAGGATATTTTTGAAATATTGATACAGTAAAGACTAGATTTTATTGTCAGTAACTTGACAAGTCCTTGGACAGCTTTGAATCAAAGAGTGACAATATTTGACTTATAGGAGTCATTCTGGCTGTTTTGGTAAAAGCAGATTATGCAGGGGAGTGAGGCAAAAGCCAGACAAAGAGACCAGCTGAAGCAGGAGACATGACAGTTAACCAAGGGGAGATATGATGGTGGCTTGGGATAGAGAGAATTAATTTGGTGCCAGTGGAGAATGACAAGTGTATCAGACTATTGATATTTTGTGATGATAAATACAAAAGGATTTATCACAAACTTTTGCAGAAGATATGATATTTGAGAGAAATGATGCATTAAAGGTCTTTGACTCTCACCATTTTCTAAGACTGTTGGGAAAGAATAAGTTTAGTAGAGGGGGAAAATCAGAATTTGGTGTTAGGTATGTTAAATTTTATACCTTGAAAAAATCTAAGAGGATATATCAAGTAGTAATTTGTCTTTCTTGTACTTCAGACAAAAGATCAGAGCTATATCCGTGAATGATGCATATGGTATTTAAAGGAATGGAATTGGATGAAGTAATATATAGAGAGAATATTGAGAACAAAGAGATTACAGAAATGGTCCCCAGTACCTCAATATTTATAGGTCAGGAAGATGAGCAAGAATCAGCAGAAGAAACTGAGGGCTGGTTAATAACATAGGAGGAAAGATAACAGAATTCTCCTGGGGGCTTGTGAGATAATAGAAAAAAAAGTATAGCTTGGTCTCTGCTCCTGGGTTTTGGCACAAAGCTCTTAAAATCCTTGTTATTTCCTGTGATGCGAGTACTAGGAGCATCTTTTTCTTAATGTTTGGTCTTAGACCCAGTTCCTGATTAGGTTCCTAAAACCCTTGTGAATCCTAAGTCAGTGGTCAGCAAACTGCGGCTCGAGAGCCACATGTGGCTCACGAGCCGTGGTTTGCCACTCTGTTGACTAGTGAGTTTGCCGACCATTGCCCTAAATGATTAGGCGCCAGGAGCATCTTTTGTTCTATGAGTTGGCTCTGGGTGGACTCCCGGAAGGCTCCAAAACTAGATCAGGGTTGTTTCAAGCCATAATGTTAGAACCTTGGAATTTTTAGTCCCCACCCCATTCTCTAGGGGAGAGGGGCTGGAAATGGAGTGAATATTAATCACGCCTATGTGATGAGGCCTCCATAAAACTTCCAATAGGATGGATTTCAGAGAGCTTCCAGGTTGTTGAACACTTCCCCATTTTACCATGGTAACAGAAGCTCTGCTTAGGATCTTCCCAGACCTCTTCTTATGCACCTCTTTATCTGTCTGTTCATTTTATACTTTATTGCATCCTTTAATAAACCGGCAAACTTAAGTACCTATTTCCCTGATTTCTGTGAATCACTTTAGCAAATTAATAAAACCTGAGGAGAAGGTTATGAAAACTTTAGAATTATAGCCAATGGGTCAGAAGCACAAGTAAAAAACCTGGACTTGCAATTGACATCTGGTGTGAGGGGCAGTCTGGTGGGACTCAGCAATGAACCCGTGGGATCTGACGGTATCTCCAGGTAGACAGTATCAGACTTGAGTTAAATTGTTTGTTTGTTTTTTTTAATTTATTTTTTTTACAGAGAGGAAGGGAGAGAGACAGAGAGCTAGAAACGTCGATGAGAGAGTCACATCGACCAGCTGCCTCTTGCACACCCCCCACCAGGGAGGTACCCACAACCAAGGTACATGCCCTTGACTGGAATCAAACCTGGGACCTTTCAGTCTGCAGACCGATGCTCTACCACTGAGCCAAACCGGTTTCGGCCAGACTTGAGTTAAATTGTAGGACACCCAGCTTTTAGTGGTGCAGAATTGTTTGGTGTGGGGAAAACTCCCCATACATTGGGTGTCAGAAGCATTGAAAGTGTGGTAGTATTGTGTTAGAATAAAGGAGAAACATGAGAAAGAACTGAGTGTTTTCTCAATACCACGCCACCATGTCAAAAGTGGCTGAGAGGGTGAGTAAGAAGAGGATGGAGAATTGGCCTTAGATTGATGAGCTTAAGAGGGGATGCTTCATTAGAGCCTGGGGGTGGAGGGGGTGGGGATTTGGTAGGTGTAAGTTTAAAAGAAAAAGGAGGAGAAAATTTTGAGACAGTGAGTATAGGTATTTCTTTTGAGGATCTTTACTTTAAAGAAAAGCAGAAACTGGGGGGTTGGTGTCTGCAGGGCAAATTGATTGATGGGAGGGAATTATTTTAAGAATGGGAGATATCATAATGTACTTCAGCTGGTAAATATGACCCAGTAGGGTTGAAGGTGAATCTTGAGGAGTTTCTCTTCTGATGGCATCCGTTTCACCCTGACATGACAAACAAGGCTATCAGTGGGAGTAAGAGGAAAAGAGACACGCGATTGGAAAAGATGTGGATTTCTTCTTTTTGAAAAGTGAAGGTTTTCATGCAGCTGGTGATTGTTTTTCATCAGTACACCCAGACTTTGTGGAAGACTTTTCATTCAGTATTGAGATTTGAGATGGCTTCTATGAGAGTTTATGAGACACTGTTCATTTAACAATGTAGGCATGGAAAGGTCAAAGAGGACATTTAAATAATCTGTAGGTGTTTGATCTTATTTGCTGTTTCCATGGGATTTTATTTGGCTTTAAGATGGAGAGAGTGAGCCTCCAGGAAAGTGGTTCCACAGCAGAAAAATTTTCTAGCTCTTTCCAGGCCTCTGTAAAGATGGACGAAAGGAAGTATTTTTATTTACAATTGCAGTCTCTTTATGATTTGAGCCCATACTTCCTTTATCTTGTATCTTACTTAGTTTGGGCTCCAAATAGGTACCACAAGACTGGTGTCTTAGAAACAACAGACATTGTTTCTTACAGTTCTAGAGACTGAATGTCTGAGGTCAGGGAGCCAGCATGGTTGGGTTCTGGTGAGGTCTCTCATATAGTTTACTGATAGCCGACTCCTTGTATTCTCACAGGGGAAACATTCTCTCTTATAACTCTTACTAGAGGCCAGTGCACAAAATTTGTGCTCAGGGGGGTGGTGTCCCTTAGCCCAGCCTGCACCCTCTCCAGTCTGGGACCCCTCTCACAGTCTAGGACTGCTGGCTCCCACCTGCTCACCTGCCTGACTTCCTGATTGCCCCTAACAACGTCTGCCTGAGAGCTTGATCACCCCCTAAGCACTCCCCTGCCAGCCTGATTTATGCCTAACTGCTTCCCTGCCAGCCTGTTTGCCCCTAACTGCCCTCCCCTGCATGCCTGGTCCCCCCTAACTGCCATCCCCTGCAGGCCTGGCCCTCCCCCGCAACTGCCCTTCCCTGCACGCCTGGTCATCCCAACTGCCCTCTTCTGCCAGTCTGGTCACCCCTATCTGCCCTCCCCTGCAGGCTTGATCATCCCCAACTGCCCTCCCTTGCAGGACTGGTCCCTCTCAACTGCCCTCCCCTGCTATCCATCTTGTGGTGGCTATCTTATGTTCACATGGGGGGCAGGATCTTTGACCACCTGGGGGCAGCCATCTTGTGTATTGGAGTGATAATCAATCTGCATATCACTCTTTTATTAGATAGGATAGAGGCCTGGTGCATGGGTGGGGGACAGCTGATTTGCCCTGAAGGATGTCCCAGATCAGGGTGGGGATTCCCTTGGGGTGTGGGGCAGCCTGGGCAAGGGGCCTGTGGTGGTTTGCAGACTGGCCACGCCCCCAGGTGACCAAAGTGGAGGCCCTGGTATCTGGGATTTATTTATCTTCTACAATCAAACCTTTGTAGCCTGGAGCAGAGCCAAGCCTTCTGCTTGCTCCGTGGTGGCAGCCGGTTTTTGTTGGGATTTATTTATCTTCTATAATTGAAACTTTGTAGCCTTAAGTGGAGGGCTGGGTCAGCAAGGGCAGGTGGAAAGCTTGGCTTCCTCCATCTTAGAGGAAACCCAAGCCTCCCTCCTGCTCTCTGTGGCTGAAGCCATCTTGGTTGGGTTTATTTGCATATTTTCTCCTGATTGGCTGGTGGGTATGACCTGTCAGTGTGGCTTGTGGGTGTTCAACTTGCATATTACTCTTTTATTAGATAGGATAAGGGCACTAATGGGTTTCATATACAAATCATTTTAAAATACAAGCAGTGCCTTATCTCCCCTTTGGAGATCTATAATGCATACTTGAATATTAAAAGTTCTGAGAGGTTCTACAGAAAAGAAACCAATTTTTTAATAACCAATGTTTTGTAAACATTTCACTTATTTTTTTAAAAAAGTGTACTATCTGTTAACTTCCCATAGGACTAGAGAGTGGTAAAACTGTTTTGGAAGATGCTGAGCTAGAAGGGGCCTCTCATTCTTCGGAACTCCTGTAGTCTTCTCTCTCTCTCTTTCTCTCTTTCGTAAGGCACTTTGCCGTCTCTACTTTGTGTATATACATGTAATTAGGGCCCATACCAAGCTGGGTAGTTCTTAAAGGCAGGCCTGATGATGAAGTCAGGTTTATTTCTGATGCCCAACATTGTGCCCAACAGTGCAAGTGTTCTCTAAATGTAGGTCAAAAGTGAACTGTTTTAGGTCATTCTGCCTTCAAGGCAATATTACCTTCTATTCATTTGTTCACATGTGTTATTTCATACAGTCCCCAACATCACATTGTGAGATAAACCAGACCACATTAATTTCCTCATTTTATAGCAAAGGACTCTGAATCTTATAGAGGTTAAGCAACTTGCCTATCATTTTATGGCAAGTACTAGTATATGGCAGAATGCTAAAAATCAGGTCTTTTTGCTTCTTTTCACTATATTTAGTGTCTTAGTTCAAGAAGTTCTTAACTTTTCTTCTCTTGATCATGCCCATTCATTCTCTTTTGGGAGAAAGCATGAAACCAAAAAACTGCATCCCTACCACAAAATAATCACTGCTTTCAGTGACTGAAACAGATTTTGAATGAACTCTGGCCCCAGGAAAGTTTGATGAAAGAAGTAGAAAATTTAGCAAAAAGAAAATTCTATATCTGTGTCTAGAAAACTCACTAAAGTAATGAAGAAGTGTTTAGTTGCAATAGAATTTCTTAGTCCAACACTTTTTCTTGAGGAATCTATTGCTGATGTGCCTGGGGGTTCAGTTTAGACCAGGCCTGTTTCTTCAGTTAGCCACTAATGTCCTTACCTAAATAGAGAAGGGAAGGTGTGAGATTCCAGGACCTGCTGGACTTGCTCAGATCTTAGTAATTAAAACATTATTAAATGACCTATTGTCAGATAATTAAGATTTTCATCTCTAGATGCAATGTTCAAAGGGCTTGGTTATTAATAGGTTTATTTAATATCAACAGGCCCGGATCCCTTAATCTGTCTAGGATCATCCAAATAATACTCCTGTTTCAAAATGAATTTAGCTCACACACGATTTCATCGCCTGCCTTTATTTTGGACCAAAGTGAGAAAAAAACAAAATGCTTTAGTGTATGTTTGGATTTGTCATTTCCTAATCCAAATGGGGAAACAGTCCAGGTACTCCTTCCCCCAATTTGATCACTTTGTTCACAGCTCTTAGACCGCCTGTGAAATGTATATTTACAACTAGCATACTAAGGTTTCATCCTTAGGTTTTATCTACTTCATCAATAAAAAATGCTTCTGATTCACTTTGCAAGGAGAAAGGTAGGCTTGAGCTTGTATTTAGGATGAGATAAAGCTTAACCAATGTTCGTGTCATTTATGAGTTTACTAGAGGCCCGATGCACGAAATTCATGCAAGAGTAGGCCTTCCTTCCCCAGCAGCCACACCGGCTTCCCTCTGGCCCCCCGGGACTATGCTTCCCTCACAGCCCTGGCTTCATCCAGAAGGTCGTTTGGAAGGATGTCTGGTCTAATTAGCATATTATGCTTTTATTATTATATATTTCACTTTGGGCTTTATGTCCTTTGCACAGCCATGATTGCTTAGGTGTTGGACTTCCGTTAGAGCACATCTTGTTCCTCAGCTACACTGGAGTGGCCAGTTTTCAGCTTAGATCCAACCACTTCATCATCAGCCTCTTAACACAGCCCTAACTACAAAGACCCAAGGCAGTGCCCATTTGGGGCCAGCTATTCAGGGAATGGCTTTTCTTTCAGTCAATGTTTGAACATAGCTGAATAAACAGTTTTGTTTCATTTGGGAGTTCTTGACCATGGAGTATTTTAAATTCATTTGTTACGCCCAGACTTTGTGATTCCCCAAGGACCACCAGGGAGCCGAGTCCGATGCAATAAACAAAAGAGCCTCTTCCATGCTAGCATGGGCTCTGTCCCACTCACGCTGGCAGCATGGTGGAAGAGAAAGTGAATTTCGCCAAGCCCTGGGGTTTTACTCCGGTGGTGATGTCACTGCTTTGGCTAACCCTGATTGAGCTAGGGTCCAGTTACACAAAAGGGAGGATAACTCCGCCCTGCCCCACAGTGGAGTCAGGAGTTTATACCCACCCCACCCTGCCCTCTCACATTCAGTAGTTATTTCTTTTTCACCTAATGTGTGTTTATCCCATTTGTATCAGTATTTTGTTATTTAGCGTATTCCTTCAAATAGCCATCATTTGGAGTTGCTTTAAATTCACATTGTGAAGATCTGTTTATAACTAAGCATGCCCCCTCCCCCTTTTAGCTCTGTGTAAATAATCCTACACATCCATCAAGTCTCAGAAGGAAGTAAATGTACCAATTAATTTTATGAAGTCATTGTTACCTTGATTCTAAAACCAGACAAAAGGTAGCACGAAAAGAAGAAATTGCAGCTTAATTGTGAACAGAGAGGCAAAAATCCTAAATAAATGATTAACAAACTGAACATAAAGGAGAGAGAGAGAGAGAGAGAGAGAGAGAGAGAGAGAGAGAGAGAGAATATCAAATCACAGTCATATCATGAACATATGCTTACTATGTAGGTTTTCCCAAGAATGTAAGACTAGTTTTAATTAAACTGTATCCAAAAATCTTTCAAAACAGAAATAGAAGGAAATGCCTCCTAGCTAAAAATGCATGAACTAAATGCCTGCAGCATTTATCACATTTACTGGTGAAATACTAGAAGCATTACTTTAAAAATCAGCAGTAAATCAAGTATACTCTCTACTACTATTCCTATTCAATATTATGTTGGAAGTTTAAGGTGGTATACTAATATTAATTTGAAACACATAAAATTGATGATATTCATGTATTTGTGACCAAAAATCTAACACAAAAGAAGAAATAAGGTGCACAATTTTAATATGTTTTTATTGATTTTTTTACAGAGAGGAAGGGAAAGAGATAGAGAGCCAGAGACGTCAATGAGAGAGAAACATCGACCAGCTGTCTCTTGCACACCCCTTACTGGGGATGTGCCCGCAGCAAACGTACATGCCCTTGACCGGAATCGAACCTGGGACTTTTCAGTCCGCAGACCGACGCTCTACCGCTGAACCAAACCAGTTTTGGCAAGATGCACAATTTTATATGTCTATGAATTAATAAGAAAAAAACAATAGAAGAATAAAAATGGACAAAATATACAAATGAATAACTCACAGAGGAAGTAGTCCAAGTGATCTCTCCCAAGAAAAGAATAAGAAAAAGAAAAAATTAAAAATATTCTGTCTCTCATCAAGGAAATGTATATTAAAATAAAAATGAGTTTTTTTTTCCTTATAGAATTGTTAAAAATGATTGACTAGCAACAAGTGTGATGAAAATATACACAAAATAAACTCATACATTGCTGGTGGCAGTGCAAATTGATATAAGCAATTTCAGAGAACAGTGCCACTTCCTCATAAAGCTGAAAATCAGCATTTCCTAGGAACCAGCAACTTCACTTCTAGCCTGGAGAACCTTTGGTGAGAATATAGAAACACCTTCATTTAAACACTTTGTAACAGCTTAAACGGTGGAACAATAGACCGGTTTCAGGAAGAAAATGGGTGAATATATTGTGTTTATACAATCCATGGAATACTAGCACATAGTGGTTTAATGAATCATTTAAATTCATATGCATCAATATAGAGGATCTGGTTAAATATTTAAAACTCTGTCCTTTGAACAATAGAGTTATAGAACTTTAAGTAGAAATTGTGATATGCCTAAAACTTATTTTTGGAGATGAGTATGTGTGTGTGTGTGTGTGTGTGTGTGTGTGTGTGTGTGTTCTGTGGAAAGAATTATCACTAGACTTGTGTTCTGTGGAAAGAATTATCACTAGACATGGGACATTTAGAGGATGGGTTGACCCAGAGGAAACCTCACTGTACCTAATGGAGGATTGGAATTTATAAATTGTGTTGACCAATCCTATGCAAATCAGATCCCACCTGAGAACAAGTTATGGTTGAGCAAATCACAGTGCACTTGAGTGCCTGTTTTGGGGAAATGCAAATGGGAGAGATTGAGCAGTAACTACTAACTGAGATACTGAATTTGCTGTATGCCAGGGGTTTGGTCTGATTTCACAAATCATCAGCCAGAATTTCCTTCTCAGAGAGAGCACATTTTGGCAAGCCCCCTTCAGCTGCCACCCAACAGATTCCTGTGGAAAACACCTTAGCCCAGCAGGTTGAACTCAATTAAGGAAAGTTGGCAGCTGTCTCTGGAGCCCAGCAAGCAAGCTGTGATTTTTGCCAGATGCATTATTAATTGCTTGGGTAAAAAAGAAGGCCCATTTAAGTCTCCAATTCCACCAGGGAAACTTGGGGCTTTGCAGGAGAAATAAGTGACATAGGCTGCAATTTCAAAAGTTTGGAGCTGGCTCACAGCTCACCATTTCTAACTGAAGGGAAACACCTCAAATCAGATTAATTAACTTGCTCCTGGGGGAGCCTAAAGGTTGAAATAACTCTGTCCCTTGCATAGTTAAATAAAAAAAAAATAAAGAAGGCAGTTTTTTAAGAAAAAGAACTAGGAGAAAAGAATCAGGCTTCTATTCCTGTGTGCCCCTCCCCAATATGTCCCTGAAAGAAGCAAATTCTGCAAGACATTTAAAAGGCCAGTTACCAACTTAGCTGCACTTTATCACCCTGTTGGGGGTTTGGGGAATTTCCTTTTTGATTCACTGCCCTTTGCATAAGCAGCCTATAAACCTCTCCATTCTAGTTACTTAGGGAATAATGAAGATCATGTGACTTTACAGTGCTCATGCTAATGACTGTCAAGATTATAGGGTCTCTGATTACATGTTGGTGGAGCAATGGGAGTGTACTTGTTAGGAAGAGAAGGTGTTATCAGTGAGGTGCTCTCTGTGTCCCCACCTCTTACTGGTGGAATCAGAGCTCTTGGGGGGCCATGGGATCAAGAATTTCCTAAGGCCCCCATGGGAGAATGAGGTATTGTGGAAAGCTTAAAAATGTTTTTATTGATTTTTTAAATTGAAAGAGTGAGAGAAACAATGGTGAGAGAGAAACATTGATAGGCTGTTTCCTGCATACTCCCTACTGGGGATCGAACTCAAAATCTGGGCATGTGTACTTATTGGGTGTGCAATTTGTTTGGAGACAGTGAGGGTAAAGTAAGGGATATGGTGGAGGTTGAAGAGACTAATCATTTTGGAGTATTTACAGAGTGCCAAGCCCCAGTGTGGGTGCATTGCTAACTAAGACTACACTGGGCATATCAGGAACCCTGATTGTATCATACTACTTATTCTACAGATTAGGAATCCAAGGGTGAGAAAGGGTGAGTAATGTGCCCCAAATTACTCAGATTGCAGGTATGGCACAGCCAGCATTTGAAGCCAGGACTGCTGTGTCGAAGTCTTGTATCACTGTGTTACACTAATCTTTGTATAGTTTGACTAATGATAGATCACCCATGTCTTTTAGTAAATGGATCATGAAACAATATCCTGGCTGAGTTCCAAGGAGGGTACAGAGAGGCCCGGATGGAGGCTGGCCTCACCAGGAGAAACCACCTGGGAGAAAGGAAGGTAGATATTGAGATAAGTTTGGGGAGGCTGGCAAGAATGTGAAGGGGCATCTCTGCCAGTGAGCAGCAATTAGACCTTCCCTCCACTACTTCATTCATTTCGAAAACTGCAGGCCTGAGCCCTGTCACAGAAGGGGCAGAGAGATTAGTGGAGTGGGCAGGAGTGGAGGGAGAAGAGGTGAAAGGGTGATGGGGAACCAAGGGATGTGTCTAGAAAAGGAAAGGCAAGAAGTATGGTATGAAAAGAAAGGAGGGAAGAGAGAGAAATAGAAATGAAAGTGTGGGAGGAGGTGGAAAGAGTGAAAGAGAAAGGAGCCGGAACTGGTTTGGCTCAGTGGGTAGAGCGTCGGCCTACAGACTGAAGGGTCCCAGGTTGGATTCCAGTCAAGGGCATATACCTTGGTTGTGGGCACATCCCAAGTAGGGGTGTGCAGGAGGCAGCTGGCCAAAGTTTCTTTCTCATCAATGTTTCTAACTCTCTATACCTCTCTCTTCCTCTCTGTAAAAATATCAATAAAATATATTTTTTTAAAAAAAGAAAGAGAAAGGAAACAATAACAATAGACAGAAAATATGAGATAAATAAAGAGAAAGAAGGAAGAAATAGAACAGAAAAACAGTGCCTATCGTCCTTGCTGCTCCAGGCTTCAGTGGTGACCGAGTACATCCCCACCTGCTAGCGAGCATTCTACTCTGCTAGTGAGCTAGAGGCATCCCTCCTGTAACAGCGATTGTTCCCCTTTGATAGTAAAAATTCATGGTCAAAGTATGAATGCTATTTCCAACAGCGGCTAACCTCCCTTCGAGGAAATGCTAAGTGAGGTCCAGCTTCTGTTCCAGAAGCAATATGCCTGAGGAGCTTCTCCTTGCAGGCTCAGCCCAGTGCAGCTGAGTGCCCAGACCAGGGCTCACCCAGCCAGGTACATAGCAGGTGGGCTCGACATTTAGTCTGGCAGCCAGGACATGATGATGCCTGTGTTTGCCTAAATCCCCAGCACCTGTAAGCTGCTACACTTGGACCATCCTGAGCTTGCTAGTGGCCTGTCTTGCATGCCAGGCTGATCCAGCCTGCTTGATTGGCACACTGCATGACAGTTGCCAACCTGGGTTCCTGGCAGAGGTGCTGACAGATACTTGTGTGTCCCTGGGAGCCAGAGTTCTACTGCTTATAGACACCTGTGGTTGTCCACCCCCTTCTTTGTAAATGCTTCCTTTCACGCCAGATCTGATGCCCAGGGCCACAGACACCTGCTGAAACCAAGGTACAAGCCAACCCCTTCCCTCTGGTATTGGAGCGAGTGGGGAAGCTACCTATCTCTTTAGGCTAGCCTGACAGCTGGACAAAAATAAAAAGATATATAAACAAAACACTGCATGTCTTCTGTTTTCTCCCCTGTTCCTTTCTAGGAAGAATGTGGGAAATCTAGCAGGAAACATATGGGATAGGGAACTGCAGGCCTCCAATTGTAATTAAACATTATTCTCTGAAATGAAGGGGAATTAGTGAAAGACCATAAAGAGGGAAATGCCATGATTGGGCTGGTTCAGAGCTCTGACAGCAGCTGTTGTATACATAAGGGAGGAAAGAGGTGACAGGAGGCTAGGGGGTCAGAGGAAATGCTGTGGCTACATCTGCATGGCAGTGGACACCGAGTGTGCCTTGAGACAAATGATGGAGGTGAGAGGTCCTATGAGACAAGTATCACCTTTGAACTTTGTTTTGCTCCCTCAGCCCTGTGTCTAAGAGTTGAATGTCCTTGCTTCTTGGCTGTTGGAATATTTTAGGATTAAAAACTGTATTGTCCATATAAGATGAAGTATAATACATGGGGTGTTCATTATTTTGTTGCATAACAAGATATCCCAAACAGCTTTAAACAACAAAATACTTATTATTAAATAGTTTCTGTGGGTCAGGGACCTGGGAATAGATTAACTGAGGAGTCTTGGCTCAGAGTTTCTCATAAAGTTGAAGTCAAGCTCTAGGCCCAAACTGTAGTCATCTCAAAGTTGGCAAGGGGTGGATCTGCCCCCAAGGTTTCTCAGATGACTGTTGGCAGGAGGTCTCAGCTCCTCACTGGCTGTTGGCTTGAGACCCTAGTTTCTTGCCCCATAGACCTCTCCACTGACTATCTGAGATTCCTCATGATATGAGAGAGATGGAAAGAACACAACAGAAACTTTTTTATAACCTAATCTTGTAAGTCACAATCCTTCATGTCTGCCATTCTATGTTCCCACAAGCCAACCCTGCATAGGTGTATGCGTAACTAACTACAGACAGGTGTGAATGACAGAAGTCAGGGATCATAGGAGGGCATGTGGAGCAAAACCTTATGACATAGCTGACTGTCTCACCCTCCTAGCAGGCAACAGGCAAGGGGCTAAATAGTGATGAGATGAACTCTACCAGAGGAAGACTGGGTATAAGTGGCAGGTCTTCTAGTGATGACCCGGCCCCCACAACTCCAGGGAACCTACAGAATGTCCCTCCCAGTATCCCTTTGTTAGATCCCACATTCAATTTCCCTGTCTTTTTGTAGCCAGCTTCATCAGAGGAAATCCTCAGGATCCCAGCACTGTCCATCACCACTCCTACTGTTTCTCTCCTCTCCCATTCTTTGAAATCTTTTTAACCTCAGGAAAATTCCTGTCAAGTTATGTTTCTTCAGAACTGCTCTATCCACTTTATTATTTCTTTTCTCCTCAACTATATTATCCTCCAGTTCTTTTGTGAGAGATATCGAAGGCCCATGAAACACAGAACCCAGTCATTAGTAACCAAAAACTAGTTTCTTTTTTTCTCAAGAGGCTGGGGGAGCTCAGTATGCAAAGCCTCCCAGGAAGTAAGGAGGTATAATTACATTAAATACTCTAAGTGTCAGGAAATTAGCCAAATGGATGGACCTCTTGTTTCCTGATTAAACTGTCTTACTGACCATATTCTTACATGGAGGGGTACAGAGACATGGGAAAATGAGGAGTCAACAGGACATCCAAGGGGCTAAAATTAAAGGCACCATTGGCATGAGGAGAGTCAGGAGAAGTTTGAGAAAAGAAGCCAGTGAATTCAATTGGCAGGTCCTGAACTAGAAGTGGAACAATTTACCACGTGGTTGGTAATACTGAAGATTGCCTGGGGCAATGGGTATGGAGATGTGTTTAGTGGCACTGGTAGTATAATTAGCTTGCTTAACATTATTGCTCAATGCTCCAGCTATACAACTCAGCATGTGCTCTCACTATAATCAACTATGGTGAAACCAGCTCCCATTATGTGCCAAGTTCTGTGCCAAATGCAGAGGGCATGGATTAAAGTCAACACCCCTGTGAGGTGCTCTTGTCCCATCAGCAGAAGCTGACTTTTACACAAGCATGTGATGCTCTACTGAAGTGGGTGTGTAACCAAACCCAGGTTCAGCTGCCTGCTGCAAAGAAAGTCAAACTCATGACACAAGTGCTGGTGAGAAGGAAAATAGTTTATTCAAATGCTGGCAACCGGAGAAGATGGGAGAGTCTTAGCCCAGAGCCCATCTTAAAATCTCAGTGCAGGCAGGGGTTTTTATTAGGAAGGAGAGGGAAAGCAGAACAAAGAAATCAGGGGGAGGGGAGTTGAAAGTTTTCTACATGGAAGTTAACACAGTTCATTCCAATAATTATCTTAAAACCAGTCAAGCAGAGGTCCAATTTTTGTGGTTGAGAGTCAGCAAGTTTCCTGGAGCCAGAACATCTGGAGCTGGAGTTAGCATCCTTCCCTGAAACTAGTTCCTGTAATATGCTAACAAAAGGTTGTCAGTGAGTTATGACAGACATAACTAACCAAGCCTTTGTTTTAAGCATATATCCTGCCTGATTTGGGAATAAGCATTGTTCATTATATGTTTTTTAATCAAGAAAATTATTTTGTTAGTAAGTATAAAATTTCATACATCCTCATAACAGGTGCTCTTAAAGTAGGCTTATAAGTCATAGACTCTTGGAGCTTAGGGCAGGGGAGAGAAGGTTTAAGAGGCTTTGCCATATGAGATAATTTAGAAAAGTATACGGTAGACAAACTTAGTTTCCATTGCTGCCTTTGAACTAGACTTGTGTTGGACTCATCAATGGCCACTACAATTACCAGTAAAGCCAACCTCAGTATTTCCCATAGGCTTTTGCTTTTCCATCGGAGCATAGAAGATGAAAACTACTGCCCAAGGAGCCCTCACAGATCCCCAAACCACCCTCACAGACCCCCACAACATAATGGAGGGACTCAGTCTGGCAGCCTTCCCCTTCCTTTGACTTTGGGGCAGTTCCATCTTCATTGCCTCAGGATCCCTGGGCCTTGTTGCATTATTAGCTCTCTCCACTTTCCCCTGGACTCCTCTACTCCTCTCTTCTAGAATTGCCTCCTCTAATCCTATCAAGAAGGGTTTTTTAAAGGTATTTGTATGTTAATGAAAAAACCTGTAAATGAAGATAGTTTTTTTTTTTTTTTTAATGTTCTCTGTTTTGTTTTAACAGATGATTATTTTTATTGTCTGGGATTGATCAGAGAAAAGCATAGCAAAGCTCTTATTGAAAATTCATTTTTTTGAAAGTGGCAAGAGCCACAGAGCAAGAAATAAGCACAGCTGCAGCCAATATTCAGATCACAGCAGAGGTAGCAACATTCCTGTCCCAACTCTTATTTTCTTTTCCTGCCCTTTGAGGCTGCTGTAATTTATAGGTGTTAAAGTAGACTTTAAAAATCTCATTAGAATACACTCCCACATCTAGTCCCCAGGTCTCATCAGAAGATAATGTCCTAGATCCCAAACAGGATGCTGCTGGTCTTTGGCAATGTTCTTGGCAATTCAGTTTCTGATTTAGGCATTTCTGCTTTGGATTCTTACTTCATGCATACTTTTACTAATGTTTCCCTCTCCAACAGCTACATAGAGACATATTAAGTTGCTTTCCAGTTTTTCCCTGCCAGTGATAAATCACTCTGGGTTTAAGGAAGGAGAGAGTGACAACTTCACGCAAGACCTTCAGGCAATCTCTAGTGGAATTATACTTTCTTTAAGACACAATTCATGTGACACTTTCTCTGTGAAGTCTTCCTGTTCACTGGCACATAAGTTAATATTTCCCTAGATGTGTCTGTCCATCTCTCTCTCTTTTTTTAAGCCCTCACCTGAGGATATTTTTATATTGATTTTAAGGGAGAGTGGAAGAGAGAGGGAGAGACAGAAAGAAACATCCATGTGAAAGATACACATCGATTGGTTGCTTCCCACACAAGTCCTGACCAGGGCCCAGTCTGGGGAGGAGCCTGTAACCAAGGTACATGCCCTTGACTAGAATAGAACCCCGACCCTTCGTTCCTCAAACTGACACTCTATCCATTGAACCAAACTGGCCAGGGCTGTACATCTCTTTATGAATACCCTCATCACACTGTATTGTCATTCTCTTTTATCATATCTGCCTATTTCATGAAACAAGATTCACAGACTTAGAAGTAGGGATAGGATCTCCTTCTTTGCTTCATCCAGAGCCATGGCTTAGCACCTGAGTGTTTATGACCATTAAGTATTTTTGGATGAATCAATGAGCTCTAAAAGTCCCAAACCTTTTCTACTTTCTTTTTTTCGCCTTCACTAGCTGGATGCCCCACATGCATGGTATAATCTTGCACCATTCACTTTCTCTTCTGTTAATGAGGACTCCATTTGTGAAATCCCCATGACTTCAATGCTGATTGAGTCCCATCAGAAAAGGTGTTTATAGACTCAGAGCCTGACTTAGGGCTGGGAGCCCCAACTTTCCACTGGGGAAAAAAAAAAGGTTTGAGCTATTGTCATTGTTAGCTACAGGTTAGTGGCTATTTGATTTTATGGTTCTTTTAAGGATATGTGTGTTACCAGAGGGGTCATTTGCAAACCACAGAAGATCAATAAACAGGGAATCTGCTTAGCTGTAGGCCTCTCCCCACACAGAAGAAGAGCTATGTGAGCTTGCCTTTAGGTTATGAGGCAAGAATCCAATCAGCTAATTCAATGTTGACGTTTTCCCCTTGGGTGTCACCTGGGTCTAGAAACAACATCTTTCTCAGCAGGAATGGCACTGGGGACACCTGGAGTGCTAGCACTCAGAAGGAAATGTGATTTGTTTTCTTCAGTTTAGTGGCTTTGAGGTTTAGAGCACTCATAAGACTCATGAAATAATTCTCAGCTGTTGGCAGCCAAGCAGTTTAGCTGAGAAGTAAGGTAAGTTATCCTGCATAGAATCAGCCAGAGTTCCCATTGAGGAATCAATCCCATGAGCCGTTTACTGGAAGGCCTTATAGGTAAAAGCATGTGCTCTCTCTTGAGACTTGAATTCATGTTCTAATGGGGTTACACACTGGCTGTGAGATCTTTGGCAAGGAACTTTACCACTCTGAGGCTTCATCTACCAAGAATGATAATATAAACATTTACCTCAGGAGGTTTTTGAAGATTCGATAAGATGCTATATGAAATTTAGGCCTGACATATAGTAGCCTCAATAAAAGATTATTATTATTATGATGATGATGACAGTGATAATAGTGATGATGATGATGGTTGTGATCATGGTGGTGGTGATGATGATGGTGATGGTGGTGATGATGATGATGAGCTGGCTGCCAGCTTTCCCCAAGCTTGGAACCAGTGTTGGGCTTGGAATCAGTTCCAGCTGGTAGGAAAACTACAAATTTATAATTATTATTTCAATACTTACAGTTATATACTCACTTTCCAAATTTATGGGAAGTTTCTTGAATGGTACACAGTTGACATCAATGTGTTTGCTACCATGATATCACTCCATTTCCCCCAAAATCATGAAGGAATCTTTTAAAATTAAATGTATTGGGGTGATATCCTATATAATAAAAGCCTAATATGAAAATTGTCTCCTCGACTGAGAGTTCTGCTAGGAGTTAGACTATGATGTATGCTGACTACCTGGGAGTGGCATAGACCATTGGCATCACTGTACTGGTAGTGGGTGGCAGTGGAGGTGCTGCAGGCCCCAATGGGCTCCAATGGGAGCAGGACAGGGGTGGAATGGTGGAGCAGGTGAGTGGGTGCCACCACTCACTGGTCACTGGTCACTGATTGCACCACTGATCTGATTGCCTCACTGCTGCTGGGCTCCCAGGTTGGGCGATCGGGTTCCCACAGGCAGTGACCAGCAGCAGCAGCTGGAGGTGGGTGTTTGAAGGAAGGGAGGGAGTACCCAGCCAGCAGCCAGTAGCCACTAGGGACCCCACCAGTGCGCGGATTTTGTGCAATGGGCCTCTAGTTGGTTAATAGGGCCATATAGGTTTCAAGTGCACATTTTTATGATACATGATCTGTATTGTGTGCCCACCATCCAAAATCAAATCATCTTTTATCACCATATATTTGGCCCCTTTATACTTTTACTACCCCACCACCTTCCCTCTGGTACCACCATACTGTTGCTATTTCCATGAGTTTCAGTTTTTATATCCCACATATAAGTGAAATCATATGGTTCTTAGCTTTTTATGACTGGCCTACTTTTAGCACAACATTCTCAATGTCCATCCATCCATATTGTCACAAATGTCAGTATTTCATTTTTCCTTATGTCTGAATAGTATTTCATAATATGTATGTACCACATCTCCTTTATCCAATCCTCTATTGAAGGACACTTTGTTGTCTCCTGTCTTTGCCACCAGGAATAGTGCTTCAATGAACATAGGGGTCCATATATCTTTGTGAATAAATGTTTTTGAGTTTTTAAGGTAGATACCCAGAAGAGGGATTGCTGGGTCATATGGTAATTCTATTCTTACTTTTCTGAGGAACTGCCATCCTGTTTTCCATAGTGGCTATCCCAGTGTACATGAAGGAATTTTTAAGTTCATTTTACATGTGAAACAACTAATGTTCAGAGTGCTCAAGGTTATATACAATGTGGCTGAGGCAGAGTCAGGAGTCTCAGATTTTTTTTTTTTAACTCAGTTCTCCTAATTGGGCAGTTTACTTGCTCTTTGTAGATAATCTGAGGAAAAGTCCTGATACTAACTTACACTGTAATATAAATAACTTATATCTTCTGCTAAAGGTGTTTTCTTCTTATTAAAATGATAGGTCGTAGGGAAACACAGTTAGAAACAAAATGTCCCCTGCCTTTGGAAAACTCCCAGGCACTTACCTAAGCTGTGGCGCTCCAGGGAAGATCAGGTGTGTGTGTGTGTGTGTGTGTGTGTGTGTGTGTGTGTGTGTGTGCGTGTCTGTGCAGCAATTTGGAGAGGGTAGTGGTCCATGCAGCCTTGAAAGCTCTGTATGGGTCACTTTGCTGGAACTAAATGTTGTGATTTCTAAGAGAGCTGAAATGGAAAGGCATGAAGGAGGATGCAGAATAAGCATCCTGGCTGAACTATTAGGATGATTCCTGTCAGGCATTCCATGCATTCCTCTACTCAGTGTGGCCCATGTATCCTGGGAAGTTGGCCATCCTGAGTCAGAGGGAACCAAGCGAGGAGTGTGCTGGCCAGACTCAGGGAGCTGTGGCCAGCATATCTGTTCAGAGAGATTCCTGGCAAGCCTGTGAACTATGACTTTTCACATTAGACATGAACACACACATACACTCCCATACATGTATACATATATTCCTGGCTTGGCTGCCTCTGTCCCTTGCAGATGGGCACGCACTGTCTTGCCATCCTCACTGGCATTCTTCATTGCTTCCTTGAGCTTACTCTTCCTAGGTCTTCTTGGCATCTCCATTGTGCAGTCCTCTGTGACCCGGAGTTTCACAGGTTTTCTCTGCTGTTGATTGCTCCCTCCACCCGGAGAGGCTGTTCTCCCCCCGCCTCATCACAGATGCCTGTGGGGAGTTCACCTATTTCAGGTGCTGAAGCTGCTTAAGTCCTGTCTTTGGAATCAGGGGTTGCTCTGCCTCAGCACCAATCCATCTCCTGGCGGTTCCAGCTCATTTGTTATTTCTCACAAACTAGATGGTCGCAGCATGGTCTCCACTATTTTCTTCACCCCCTGCTTATTACAAAGAAGCACAAAAAGGCAGTGATGCATTTTAGTTATGAAAACACACTCAGCGGATCTATAATTCTGCTTCAGATGAAATTTAAGTCTCCATTTCTCTTTTTGACTTTTGCTAATGTTGGGGCCCTGCTCCTTATGATTAAGCTGCCTTTTGCCCATGGAAAATAACTTTCCATACATACTGAGGGCCAACTTCATAAAAATGTGAGCACGGCTTTTGGCTGCAGAAAGGACAGGCTGGGAAAAGAGAGCTTTGAATTTTAGGACAATTATTTGCAACTGTGTGAACTTGGTCAAATTAATTAGCTTCCTCAAGTCTTGGTTTATGAAATGGATATAACAACTTCTTGACTGTTTGAGGATTAAATGTGATGATGTATGAAATGGACCTGGCTCTTAGACAATGCTTGCCTCAGCTCCTTTCTTCCTACCCTATGTGATAATGCCAATGTGTGTTTGGATAAAAATGTCAATCAACGAATGATGTCATGGATTAATGGATCATTTGTAAAACCCCAGTAGAACAATAAACAAGGAGTCTATCTAGATAGACCCTGTGCATTCATATCTGCTGACACAGAGTCAGAGAGCAGCATCGAGATACATGTGCCTCTGTTCTGTTTGGACAAGAATCCAGCTGTTTCTGGGGTGCTGCCAGGGTCCAATAGTGGTGTATAGAAAGCAACCTGCATTGTGTCTGCATATATAGGTGTAAGTTTATCTCAAAGCCACAGGACTGCACGGTGCCTCCAGGCTCCTGTTGGATTTCTGGGCCGAGAGTGGTCATGTGTCATAGAACTGCCGTGGGAGGCCAGCTCCAGCAGATGTCTCTGTGATACAGGCTTCCTCCACTCAACAAACAGGCCCTCAGGATTGCTCCTGGCTCCAGGGAGCAGAACTGCAGGCTGCGACATTTGGGCATATTGTCTAGCTAGAGGATATTTACAGAGGCTGACCTGGACAGGGCCTTGGGTCTGAAATTGATAAGCACTGCTGGGGTTTGAGTTATATTAAAGGACATTGAATAAAGAAAAAGGAGAAGGGGGATATTTTTCAGCATATTCCTATCTCCAGAACAGAGTGAAGGGAACACTTTTAGATTAAGTAAGACAACATATTTAATCTTGATTAGGGTTTGAGACTTGAGGGAAGTTTACATATTGAATTTGAATACTAACACTCTTCACTTTCTATTGTTACATACATTTAAAAAATATATCTTTATTGGTGAAAGTATTATAGATCTCTCCTTTCCCTTCCTCCATTGATCCTTTTTCCTCTCCCTGCCCCCAAACCTCTGTTTCCCATACGCCCCCCCCCCCCACCCCAGACCTTCCTTGCACTCTTTTTGGTCTATGGGCTAGTTACATACATTGTTAATAATCTTTTTATGTCACTGGAAATCTAAGGTATGTTTCAGTGGTTGTTTTTAGGATCCTTTAAAAAACAATAACTATAGTCATGCTCGAATCCTTCTTTTTCTTAAAAGGGAAAGTCCTTCACATGGCTTTAGAATTTAGAGAAGCTTCAGGGAGTTGCAAGATCAACTTGAATCTTAAGTAACTCTCCATGTAGAGCTTCTGATGATGGTACATATATAAATGTCTCCCTTGGGGTGTTCTTTGCCTGCACATCCTAAGGTTTTTGGTTGAAGATACATGCAGCCACTTAAAGTTGTGGATGTTGCCATCAGGGCATTCATTGATTGAGACAACAACAAGATGTTTCCAAGATAAGGAGCCAGAATTGTAGCCATGCAGATAAAAGTGGAGATTCTGGCTCTGAGCTGACAGTAAACCTGTTGCCCTTTTTCCCTAGAATATCTAAGTTGTGGGTCTGTGCACATAGCTTCAGATAGAGCAACTCTCCTGATCCATTATCACTACCAACCAATCAATGTTTGGTGAGCCTATGTCATAGACTTGGCAGTGTGGGGCTAGGGAAGACACAAGGGAGGATGAGGAAGGGTTGCCATGGTTAAGAAGCTTACTGTCTCTTTAGCCTCTTGAAGTGACTAATAGGTTAGCAGATGCTTAAAAACCCACTGGGGAGACTGAAACTCAAGCTAAATGACCTATAAGAATCATCTGTGCTTGAGGAGCTTGATGTGACCTGGAAAAGATAGACAGGACTTAAAGCAAGGCAGGGCGATTGTTAGGCTTTGAAGTATATTTGGGTTTGGATGAGTGGAAAGTGAGGGTATAGTCTCTAGAGTGGAGGTGAATTGTATGAAAGGGACAGAAATATGTATTGTGTGGGTAGATAGTGCCTGGAGCATCACAGCTGGAGCCACCAGGTATGGATTGCAGAGGAATGAAGTGAAGTTGACAGTCAAAACAAGTAAACTAAAGCTTCAAATGCCCGATAAAAAAGTAAAAAAAAAAAAAAAAAAAAAAAAAAAAAAAAGCCAGCAGTTACATTTGTAGGTATCAGGGCACCACAGTGGGAATCTCTTTTGGGAACGTGCCCAAGAAAGGCACCATGGAGCTTGTGGCCCGAGCCAAAACCAAAATCCCTGGTTCATTCTTCTCTCACTATCTCTGAGCTCTACAGTTGACTGTTCTTTGGACTTCACATGACTAGCAAGGGGCTGGGACAGGTCAAAGGGGACCAGTGCTGGTTGAAATGGGAGGGGACAAAGAGGAAAGACTGGCAGGAAGGCTCTCACAGCAATTTAGATATAATATGACTTGGCCCTGACCCAGGGGTTGAGAATGGCGATGGGAATATAGGGGTCACTCTGAGAAATACTACAGAGGGGCGATTGGAAGACCCAGGCCAGCTGGATGCAGGGGATGATGTGAAGAAAGGCAGCAATAATAACTTTCTCTGAAAAGGGTTTCAGCCTTGACACCCAAGAACATTGATTGGCCCCTAAAAGAAATGAAGTGGACTTTGAAGTGGAGTCAATTTAGAAGGGAAGGTGAAGAGTACAGTTTGACATCTGGAGAGGTTGAAATAATGGTACAACACAATGTGAACATTCAACAGGCATTTGAAAATGTGGAGTGTGTCTCTAGGGAATGGAGTCCTGTGTTTGGAGACCACTAAGGTATGAGCTATAAGCCTGAGACACAGTGAAGGCAGAGAGCAGAGAGAAGGCAAGCACAGGTCAAGCAAGGACTTGGTCCTGAAGGAGCAACTTGCCTGTGACCAGGATAATCTGAAGAGAGATCCTCTTCCATTTGCTGCTATTCTGTCCTTGGTGTCCCAAGCATTTTTCTTAGGGATACAAAGGCCACACAGCTCCCATCTGGGTCTGGGAGGCATGTTGCAACTTTTCAGGAGGCTCCTGGTAGGCACTAACTGACTGGATATCATCTAGTCCACCTGCCTCATATGACAAGTAGAAAACTGAGGTCTATAGAATGTGGGGAAATGACAAACCAAAGCTTTTCAGTTAGAAGGGCAGATAAGACTCTAGTCAGCCCAATGCTTGCCCTTCCACAGAAACAGTGGGGGTCACTGTCTAAGAGCTCAAGCACTGGTGTGAGGCAGACCTTGGTTAAATCATGTCACCACCCGTCCTAGATCTGAGCCCTGAGACAGGTTAGTTTATCTCTCTAAGCCTCAGTGTCCTCATCTGTAAAATGCAGATGATGAGATCACCAGCCACTCAGGTCCTCATATAGACTGGATATGACCTAGGATGCTGAGCACATTGCCACCTGAAAAGTCTTCCACAAATTCAATGATACATGAACTCAGAAATGATCATTAGCTCCTGGTATCAGGAATGAAATATCATAGTAAAATCAGTACTGTGTCTGCCTCATAGATCCTACAACCTAGAGAACACACATTAATCGAGTGACAATAGAAATGGATAGTTATCAACTGATAAGGACTATCAAGGAAAAGTGCAGGGCACTACAAGAATAACTAATAGGGTGGCCTTGTCTAGTCTAGAGCTCAGGGAAGAGCTAAAATATCAAGGATTACCAGGAACCCACCATGTGGAGAGAAAGGTAGTGGAAAAAGTCTACACAAAGGCCAAGAGGTGAGAGAGAGAGAGAGAGAGAGAGAGAGAGAGAGAGAGAGAGAGAGAGAGAGAGAGTCAGGGTGGCATAACTCAGGGGTGTAGCCCCTAGTCATTAGGTTCCCTTGCCCTTCAGGATCTCCCTGGCCCAGATCAACCCTTGTGAGGACAAGGATACTCCTATTTCTACCAGGTGAAGGTAGATGTATCAAATTAGAGATGTATCAAGTTATTTGGTATTTTAAAAAAACTATGTTTTATTGATTTTTTACAGAGAGGAAGGGAGAGATATAGAGAGCTAGAAATGTCGATGAGAGAGAAACATCAACCAGCTGCCTCTTGCACACCCCCTACCGGGGATGTGCCCGCAACCAATGTACATGCCCTTCACCAGAATCGAACCTGGGACCTTTCAGTCTGCAGACCAACGCTCTACCACTGAGCCAAACCGGCGTCAGCCTATTTGGTATTTTGAATATCTTGGGGAAGCCCGGGATACCCTTAGAACCCAAACTGCCCTAATCTCTAGTTTTGCCAATTTGGGATTCTTTTTGGCCTCCCCTTCTTTGCTAAATAAGAACCCTGCCTATACCTCTAGTCACCACCAACAGGGATGGGCCCATTAGTACACCTGCTTTTTTAGCTGGGGTCCCAGTCTGAGTATAGTGATCACCCAGAATGTTGAGGCCAAATAGTGATAAGTTAGCCACAGGGAGAGCAGGAACAGGGAGGGTCATGAATGTTTTTATTAGGTTAAGCTGAGAAACATGTTGCTCCAAGACAGCTGCAGCCTGCTTCCCTGGAGACAGGCACCCTTGTGTCCAAAAAGGAGGCATAGTACTGCCTCCCGAGCATTACTTACTGACAGTAATTCCTACCTGTGTACCGACAGGAGCACCGAGTGGAAAGAGACAGCAGAGCAACACAGGCTGCGCAGCCAGGAGGAATGAAGAGGTCAGCTTGGGTTAAGCATTTCAGAATTAGGACTGTGAAAGGCATGTGGCTCTGCTTGACCTTCATGACCCTGATCATCGCCCTGGGCAGGGAACACCCTGCAGCCCTGCCTCAGTCACCAGGTTGAATTCTGAGAGCAGGATCTGCTGATGGTAAAACCTGCTCCATCACACCCCAGCACAGGACAGATTTGCAGGCCCTGGACAAGCTGCTTCATCTCTGACTCCTTCACTCACCGCTTTCCACATTTTTAACCCTCTGAAGTCCCCACATGCCTTGTAGTTATACTTTTCCAGCTTCTACCCTATTGTAGTCTCTCTGGGAACCTCCCAAACTCTCAGTGAGGATTGCTGAGTGAATGCTGATGTGGGAGTGTCTAGGCCCTGCACAGCTTAAGCCCTTTGCAGAAGTGAATCCAGTTATCATTTTTCATTCTCAGAGACTAGAGGCCCAGTGCACAACATTCGTGCATGGGGAGGAGGGGGTGTCCCTCAGCCTGGCCGATGCCCTCTCACAATCCGGGACCCCTCAGAGGATATCGGGCCTAAACTGGCAGTTGGAGATCCCTCTCACAATCCGGGACGCTGCATGCATCAGTGACTATACTTTTCATACAGGTGAAAGCCATCTTGCTGTTGTATGGGCAGCTACATTTTTTTTGCCCTGATTATAAAAAGTAGTACATAACATGGTCCTTCTGAGGCAGTAGTACCATTTCCCCACCTTATGGGTGGAAAAACTGAAGCAGAGAGAAGTTAAGTAATTGGCTTTGAAACACAGTTATGTGTCAGAATCAGGGCTGACCACAAAATGTGCAAGCCAGAGTCCATGCATGTCATTGCTGCATCATCCTTTTTTTTCAGTGTTAGAGTAGCCTTGCCAGGTTTCAATTTTTAAATATAAAAGACTGATCCTAATATATAGGGTAGGGACCCTATGCCTGGCCGGTGTTCAGGGCCATCTGTAGGGCAACCGGAGTGCAGGGCAATTGGGGGACCCCTGCTGTTACCCACCTTGGCTGGTGGTCTGGTGCCCACTGGCTGGCCCTACCTCCAATTGCTGCTGCCAGTTGCCTCTCCTTTTGGGTAAGGGGGAGCAGTGCACATCATAGCGACCAGTTATTCCACTGTTCGGTCGATTTGCATATTAGGCTTTTATTGTATAGGATCCCATGGGCACCAATGAATCTCACAGCATCATTAGAAGTGGAAGGACCATTAGCCTCTTCTTTATTTGATGACAGCCAACAGATCCTAGAATTCACCTTGTTGGTGACTCTCCAGATCATAAACTGAATAGAAAACACTAAATACAAGGAACTTTCTTACAGGTATAGCATTATGTGATATTTATTTTGAAGTTAAAAATGATCTTAGCTTCAATGCAGAGATTTTTGAGGCTGAGGAACAGACTTGACAAGGGAAGGCAGGGGATGCTCCTTGCAGCAGGAGGAAGGCATAAGCATCCGTGGGAAGTAAAATAGGAACCCAACATAGAAGTAGGCATATATCATCAATTTTTCAATGACTCCACAACTCTAAGGTCTCAGTTTTATAACATATTACCTCATTTCCTTATCAACTGGCAGAGCTAGAATTTGAAACCAAATTTGTGAAACCAAGCCTTCACTCACAGCTTTAGTGGTTGTTCCACTAAATCAAGTTGCCACATATTTATTTATTTGTGCATAGAAGCAATAACATCAGAAAATATTTTTCACAGGTGCTGTATCCTGAAGTTAAAAAATAATACCCAAACGTAACACTCTTCAAGCCTTGAGAACTTGTCATCCTTTATAAGCATTTCTCAATGACATCCAGTTGCGCCTGTCACCCTCCTACCTTGAGGACGATGAAATGAGAATTTCTGTGAAAGATTTATAGGCCAAGATCAAAGCGGAGGCAGGGTAAAGTTCAAGCTCTGGTCCCCAAGGTTCCTTTTGTTCTGTGTGCTAATAAAACAACAGCCCCAAAGTAGTTACAATGCTTTGTTCTCAACAGCATAGAAGAGCTCACCTGTGGCTCCATGTGTCCTTTAGTTCACATTTCAATCTCCGTCTATGAGCTGGCTGTCTCATAGAAGGGAGCTGATCCCTGACAAGTAGCAGAAACACAGATGTAATTGAGTCATTACAGAGCAGTGTGGTGTTTTGTTTCAGAGCTGGGCACATGGACGAGGGAGTCACTGACTCTAATTGGTGCAGAAGCTCCTTTTGGGAATAAGTCTAGTTCAGTGAGAAGAAACATGTGCACAGAGTACTTAAAAATGACAGGTGTGAGATGACCTTCCAGGGCCTCTGTGTCAGGTTAGGGAGTTTGTAACAATCTCCTGTCATGGAGAGCTGCTGAAGGTCTGGCTTGGTCCAAAATTCTGCGCATTTCTGTAGGCTCACATCCAGTCCTCAATTTCGGCCCAGCCACACTTCCAACTCCAACAAGGGGTGACTGGCACTGAAGTGAAGCAGGAGATTCTCAGAGCTCCCCGTTGCTGGTCTAACCTGACCAGGGTCCCATATTGCTATAACTAGGCTTCTTCTTTGCAATTTTAATCTTGTTCCAATCTGCTTGGGTCTGGAAGGAGACTCCATTCTCAGGGGCTACAGGATGACCCCTATAAACCAACTCAGTGTCTGATAATGCTATTTTTGCCTTTTTGGAGCTGAGTATCATTTAGTGTAAAGTCCTGGGGTCTGCCTGACTTTTCAGGTACTCCTTTACTGTATCCTGGGCCCTCCCCTTTGGCCAGCTTTTTGCTTAAAGTGGTAAGGGAGTATGAGGGCTATTCCATCTTTAATATCTGGGCTCAGTGCCTGCACGTGGTTTGGCTCCCCAGATCTCTACCTGACAGAGGTAAGTAGATAGCCTGAGCCTCACAGTAGTTTACCTTTTAGCTCCATGCAGACATCCAGATGCTATTGTGAAAGGCACGCTTGGTTCCCTGCCTTTTTGTAGATCACTGGGCAAACCTGTTCAAAGCTTAGTGTGGTATCAGAGGGAGTAATTCTTGGTAAAAATTTTCTGACTAATTAATATTGTGGACTTTTATATCCCTTGGGAAGAAAAGCTGTGGTACATTTACACTATGGTACATTATGCAGCAGTAAAAAGGAAGAATCTCTTACCCTTTGAGACAGCATGGAGGGATCCGGAGTGTATTATGCTAAGTGAAATAATTCAGGCAGAGAAAGACAAGTATTACTTGATTTCATTCACATATGGAATCTAATAAATATAATAAAGTGATAAAACAAATCAAGAGATATAGAAACATGGAACAGACTGTCAAATCTCAGAGGGAAGGCAGGCGTAAGTAGGTGAGAAGAGATCAACCAAAGAATTTGTATACTTATATGCATAACCTAAACCTATGAAAATAGACAATGGTATAGTGAAGGCCTGGGGCAAGGGGTGAGGGCGAGCTAGAAGGGATAAATGGGGGGGGGGAGGGGGAGGGGAGAAAGAGGGTATATGTAATATTTTCAACAATAAAGATAAAAAGAGGTTTATATAATGTTAATATTTCAGTGCCATTTGGCTATTTAAAATACATCTTAAAAATTATATATTTTTTTTACAAAGGCTAATAATGTGGAATAATTTCTGAGACCTTAAATATCTGAGACATCTGTCTATGGTATTTCAGAGGGAAGAGAAGGTGGGAAGAGATTAACTGATGAACTTATATGTATAACCTATGGACAGACAATAGTTTGGGGGAAGGCCTGGGGAGGGGCTGGGAGAGGAGTGTAGGGAGGTTAATGGGGGGGGGGGCAGGGGACATCTGTAATACTTTCAACAATAAAGATAAATTTAAAAATATTACATAGGTTTAAAGTGTACAATTCTTTGATACATCATCTGTATATTGCATTGTGTGTAAAATCTTTTCTCATACCATTTATTTGATGCCCTTTACTCTTTACTACTCCCCCACTCCCCTTCCCTTTGATAACCACCATAAGGTTGTCTATGAATTTTTGTTTGTTTTTTTCACTTGTTGCTTTCAGTTTTATATCCCACATATGAATGAAATCATGTGGTTCTTAACTTTTTCTGTCTGATTTATTTCACTTAACATGATATTCTTAAGATGCATTGATGTTATCACAGATTGCAGTATTTCATCTTTTCTTATGGCTGAATGGTATTCCATTGTGTACCACATCTTCCTTATCCAATCATCTCACAGAGGACACTTTGGTTGTTTCCCTGTCTTGGACACCATGAAAAATGCTGCAATGAATACAGGGTTGCTGGATCATATGGTAACTGCATTCTTAATTTTTTGAGGACCTTCCATACTGTTTTCTATAGTAGCTGTGCCGCTTTACATTCTCACCAGCAGTGAATGAGGGTTCCTTTTTCTCCACAACCTCTTCAACACTTGTTATTACTTGTCTAACTGGTGTGAGGTGGTAGTTTTGATTTGCATTTTCCTAATAGCTAGTGAAGTTGAACATCTTTTCATATGTTTTGCTCATTTATATGTCTGTTCAGATCCTCTGTCCATTTTGTAATTAAAAAAATTTTTTTTTGGGTTGAGTTGTATGAATTCTTTATATTTTTTGGATATTGACCTCTTGTTAGAGCTGTTGTTTGCAAATATCTTCTCCCATTTGTTTTTTTTTTTGTCAGTTTTTTTTAATTTTGTTTTTAGTTTCTTTTGCTGTGCAGATTTTTAGTTTGATATATTTCCATTCATTTATTTTTGCATTTCCTTCCTTTGTCTTTAAAATCAAATTCATAAAATGTTCTCTAAAACCAAAGCCCATAAGTTTAGTCTCTGTTTTCTTCTATGTTATTTATTGATTCTACTCTCCCTTTCCCACTCACAAATTTATTCATTCATTTCCTCTCCCATCTCAGAGTAGTCTATCCCTCTTCTAGCTCACTGTAAATTTACTGTAGTCATTTTGATATGTCTCTTTATCTCAAAATAAATCTAAAACATCACAAAACATCACTGACTACCTTCACAGTATATTCCTAATACAACTATGTCTCACTACCTCTACCTTATCACTAGGTCAGAGCCACCCATCATCACTTGCCAGAGTGACTGCAGAAGTCTCCTAACTTTACACTTGCCCCACGTCAGTCTATCTTCTACCTACAAAACAGATCAGGGCTTTTAAAACTGAAGCCACTGTATGAGCCCTTTGTTCAAAATTCTCCACAGTCTTCCACCTCCCCAAGGTAAAAGTTCATGTCTCTGTAAGGCCTTATTTGATCAAGTCTCCTGTTACCCTTCCTTCTTGAATCTACCTCCATCTATTTGTTCCAGCTATGTTGGCTGTGAGGTTTCTCAAACATTCTAGGCATGCTTCCTTTCTAAGATCTTTTTGCTGGATTTTTTTTTTCTTTTCTGAAAACATTTTTTTAAAAATATTTTTTAAAATATATTTTATTGATTTTGTACAGAGAGGAAGGGAGAGAGATAGAGTGCTAGAAACATCGATGAGAGAGAGTCATCGATCAGCCGCCTCTTGCACACCCCCTACTGGGGATATGCCCGCAACCAAGGTACATGCCCTTGACCGGAATCGAACCCGGGACCTTTCAGTCCCCAAGCCGACGCTCTATCCATTGAGCCAAACCGGTCTCGGCTGTCTTCTTGAAAGTTTTATTCAATGAAATCTTCAGGAGGGTATCCGTGGTCACCCTCTTTAAAATTATAAATTGTTGTTTACCATGGCTGCCATTCCTTATCCACCATAGTCGCTCTTTTAAAACTTCTGAAGGGTAATATTAACTTTTTAAAATATTAGGCAATGCATTTATTCATTGTGTCCATTTTTCATTTTCTGTGTCCCAGCCCCTCCACTTAATGAGGGCTCTGTGAGGACAGGGATTTTTGTTTTGTTTGTTGACATATCTCAATTTTGTGTCTATAGCTGTTGCATATCAGTTGCTCTACTATTTGTTGAGTGAATAAATATTCTACTAAATCCCAACAAGAATGTTTTGTTCTAAGTATCAACTTACATTAGAACTCTGAAGAGTGTGTTACTGATGAAGTTTGGAGTTCCAGATTTCATTAGTCTAACTTGAAGTCTGATAATGCTGTCCTTGTCAGTCCTAGGTTTGCAAAAAGTCATCAGGATAAAGGATTATCCAGTTCCCCAAAAATCCATCACTAATCACATTGTTCACTCAGATGCCCACACCCCGACCAGGGCTCCAACCCGAAACCTGGTATCATGTGCCATGACTGGGAATTGAACCTGTGACCCGTCAGTGCACAGGATGACACTCTGACCAACTGATCCACATTGACCAGGGCAAGATGTTTTCTAATTCCTGTTTTGATTTCTGTTTTGATCCACTGGTTTTTAAGAAAGTGTTCATTTCCATTTATTTATGCATTTTCGAGTTTCTCTTCTATTACTGATTTCTAGTTTTCTTTCATTGTGATCAGAGAAAATAATTTCAATCATCTTGAATTTATCAGTACCTGTTTTGTTTTTTTAAAAATATATTTTATTGATTTTGTACAGAGAGGAAGGGAGAGAGATAGAGAGTTAGAAACATCGATGAGAGAGAGTCATCGATCAGCTGCCTCTTGCACACCCCCTACTGGGGATATGCCCGCAACCAAGGTACATGCCCTTGACTGGAATCGAACCTGGGACCCCTCAGTCCCCAAGCCGACGCTCTATCCATTGAGCCAAACCGGTCTCGGCCAGTATCTGTTTTTTAATCTAACATGTGATCTGTCCTGGAGATTGTTCTGTCTGGGGGTGGGGGGTGAGACAAATGCATATTCTGCTGCTGTGGGCAGCAGATGTGGTAAATCTCTGTTAGTCCTTTTCATTTTCCTTTTTCCTTTTTTCTTATTTGTTTGTTTTTCTTTACAGGAGAAAAACTTCAAGCAGGGACATTAGAGACCCAACTTGGAGCATATGGAAAGTAGATACAGGAAAAAAAAATGATGTAAAACTATCAAAACAAAATGAGAACAAAATGCTTTTTACTAATGTTTGTGAGTAAACTGGACTGAGGAAGTTAAAAGTGCTCAGGCTGACTGGCTGGTGGGGCTCAATGGTGGAGGATTCTGATTTTTAGTTAAGGCAAATGCCTGAGTTTCAGGCTCAGTTCTCAGTAAGGGGTACCATATTTTCCCGCTTATAAGACGACTTTTGAAAAGAAAAAAAGTCAACCGAAAATCGGGGGCAAAAGACCAAAATTGCACAAAAATTACCTCCAGATCTTGACGGCCAAGTAAGTCTTTTCTTTGAAGTGGGGGTAGTCTTATACAGCGAATATAGGCCTAAACTACATTTTAACTGTAAAATTGAAGGGTCGTCTTATACGCCGGAAAATACAATATGTAAGAGGCAGCTGATCAATGACCTTTCTCTTATCCATTCCCCTACCCCTCTCTCTAAAAGTCAATAAAAACATGTTAATTTTTTTAAAAGAAAGTGCTCAGGCTTGCAACCCTTTCCCACCACAGCCTGTTCTTGCTGCCTGCTAGTCAGGCCTTACTTGGGCCTCAGAGCTGCATAGCAAAACAAACCTCTGCGTTCAGTTCCCCAAACCTCAGCAAAACCCCACACCCTTCAGTTGGGCCATTTCATATGTGCCACCCTTGGTTGAAGCACCAGTTGGGCAGAAGGAGCTTCTTGCAAAAAATCTCAAAATCTAGTCACTTATGTAGGCAGATGAATCATTTTTAGGCAAGCCAGAAAAAGGAAAAGATGTGTGTGGCACATGTGGATACTAAGGTTTGTTTCTGTTTCCACAGAAAACAGTCAATGTTTTGTCTGAAGCCTGTTCTGGGAGTATCACAGAACTCGATTCTTTTTTAATTTTTTATTGCTGACACTATTACAGACCCCCCTGCCCCCACCCCACCCCTGACTACCTTCTCCCAGCCTCCACTCCCTCCCTTGGCCATCACCACCCTTCTGTCTGTGTCCATGGGCCATGCATGTATGTTCTTTGGCTAATCACTTCACCTTCTGTTCTCTTTTGCCTAGGGATTCATTAAGGGGATTTACAGAAAGTTGAGCATCCTGGATAGATTTTGCTGGAATCTCTGCAGAATATCAATAAAGATTCCCCTTCTGAAACCATATGCAAAACATGCGAGGATCCCATAGGAATGACACAAAATTTTCATTTTTCACAACTGACATTTTCGTTCCTCTGATTATTAGAAGATTTGCTTCTGAAAGCAACAGTTTCTTTCCCTGATGTCTCTTTGCTAACCAAATGGATCCAGAGCAGATTGAATTTCGCCAGGGAACTGGGGTGGCCCACACATGTGTAAATGCGCACCGTTTGCATTGATTCTGTGTATTTGGTAATAGCTACATCATTTGTGTCTAACTTAACTTTAATGTCCCCAAAGGCAGAGACCCCAGAAGATTCAAGCGGGCTTGGGGTTTCTTTGCTGGCTGATTCCTCAAGGTGGCGAGAAACATGGGGAGTGATTGATTAACAGATAGTGAGAGCCTGGAGGCAGGGGCAACTGGTCACAGGACACTTTGATGAAGGGAATCCACAGGTCTTAAGATCCCATTCAACACCTGGAAGGATGACTCGCAGTAGGCAGCCCCTGGATTTCCACCGGAAGCTTCTTTTTACAGACTTCCTGAAGTTGTTATCAATGGAAAGTCAGCCCTGTGGCAGGCTTTAGATCTGCCAGGACCCATGGTGGCTAACCTCAAACTCTCCGCTCCCACCATGTCCACCACAAAGATCCCTTATCCCCTCATGGTCCCAGACAGGAGGCAGCCCCTTTCTGAGCCAGTCTCACCAGACGACACCACCAGCCTCTGGCTGCTTCTCCCGCAGCACTTGTTGCCATGGGTCCATAGCAGTGCGCTCCCCAAGTTGGAGCTCCTTCTAGTTATGCCTCCATGTGTCTCTTCTTATGCATGTTCATGACACACAAAGCCTCAGGGAGGTTGATGTGAGCTATATTCAAGGTGAACAAGCTGGCAACATGTTGAATCCTAAGCTCTTCATTCTACCTACAACCCCAGCATGGCCTGGGTGTTGCTATTCGAGTTCCTGCTGGTGGGAAAATGTCCTTGATTAAGTCAGGGCTGGGCCATTTCTAGGCACAGCCACTGCCTTCTCAGGTTTTCCTAGTGGGGCCATTCTTCCTTAATATTAAAACACAACAGCAGAGCCTCTCAGAAGGCAGTGGTTGACTTTCAAGTGTGCATCCATCCCCACTTAGAAGCCCAGATATGTTTAGTTTGTGCTCCTGCTCCAGTGGCTTTATACAGGGTTGAACTTCATTGCAAATTCATGGAGAGATTGGGGAAATATTTTTATCATGAGGCAACCTACTGGGATGGAATCTATTTAAGTGAAATCAGCATCCAGCCTCTTCTTTGGCAGGAGCAGTGATGCTGTCCAGAGCCCGGGCTTGCTGGAATCCTCCCAGGCAACATGTTCACAGCCCGTGGCCTTGCCCTTGACTCCCTGTGCTGCAAGAGAAATTTGTCTGGGCTCCCCAGTCTTGAAATTCTATACTTTCCCATTTGAAATCCTGATATATTTCCAACATTAGAACAGTTTCTTACATGTGCCTAGTCTTTTGTCATTTGGAAAATTATTTCATATACACTACCTCAGGAGTCATGATCTTTTCATAGGTGAGTAACTAAATTTAGAGAAGTCAGATGGCTTTCTCGAGGTCACATTGCCAAGAAATTAAAGCTATGTTTTTATTTTCCTTTGCTATCTACTGCTTTTTATATTATAGTACACATTTGTGGATTTGAATCTTCATGAAAAAGCCTAGCTACATACTAAGGCAGAAACTACAGAAAGATGGTCATAATGGAGAATCATTTAAAACAGATAATTTTTTTCTATTTATTACTTACAAATAAATAGACCTTTGTTCAGCTGTGATGTAAGTCTTCAAAAGTTTGAAACAAGTTCTCACAACCTGCCTATCTCAAATGAACTTTCTATTAGACTGTACTTTCCTGGTTAATAATGCATTCATTTATTCATTCAAAAAACTTTTAAGAAAATACCATGTGTTTGGCACTATACTAGGAGTCTTAGATAAACAGATAACCAAGCCACGCATGTCCCCTGGCTTTTATGGAGTGCATGGTCTAGTGGGGAAGGCAGATACTGAATGGAAGTTACACTAGCACAATGAAGAGAAGTGCCTTTGGGAACATCTGGCAGCAGAAAATAAGGTGGTCTGGTGATCCAGGAGAGGGTTTCCTCAGGAAGTTCTGTCTTTGTTGAGAACAAGTAGGACACAGTGTGTAGAAGGAAGGCTCTCGGGGTCTTCAAAGAGGAACTAGAAGAAGTCCAGTATGGTTGAAGAGCAGAGACAGAGAGAAAGAGTAGCACGCTCATTCACAGGAAAGGGAAAATCTGGTTATCTAGGCAGAAGCCCACGAGGAAGGCATGATGACCTTAGCTTGGCCAGTGTGTAGTCACTGCCATTTGGTGCCTGACTCAAGAAGACTGCACATTGCCAGAGTTTTCCTATGGATAGGGAGCATTTCCCATCCCTATGGAAAACATTTGGTAGGATTGGCTTAAATGTAAGTATGACTGATTAAGCCAGCTCCAGATTATTTGGGCTACTGGCACGCATGATTGGAGACTCTTTTAAGGTACTGGAATATTCCTTGGTTTTGAATGATCCTTATTGGGTTATACTTTGACTTGGAGTAATGGTGCCCCTTGAAAACACTGATTTTGGAAACACTAATCCAAAAGAACATATGCACCATAGCAGTATTAGTTCATAGCAGTATTAGCTACAATAGCTAAGACCTGGAAACAGCTCAAGTAGATAAAAAAAAGCTGTGGTATATTTGCATGATGAAATTCTATGCAGCAGTGAAAAAGAAGGAGCTTTTACCCTTTGAGACAGCATGGAAGACCTGGAGAGTATCATGCTAAGTGAAATAAGTCAGACAGAGAAATACAAGTATCACATGTCCACACTCATATATGGAACCTAATGAACAAAATAAATTGAAAAAAATATATAGATCCAGAGACATAGAAGCATGCAACTGACTGAGGAATATCAGATGGAAAGATTGGAGAGGGTTGGGAGAAGGCAGCACGGGAAGAGATTAACCAAAGAACTTGTATGCATTTATACATAGCCCATGGATGCAGACAATCATGTGGTGAAGGCCTGGGGGTGAGGTGTTGGGGGCAAGGTGGAGATGGTCAATGAGGGAAGAAGATAAGACATCTGTAATATTTCCAGCAATAAGAATAAATTAAAAAATAAATGAATGGGTCTATGGTGATTGATTACACCTCCTCTCTGGCAAGTGCCTTTGTTTCAGAGGTAAGGGAGTCTCATTCAATCTAGGCTCCTTTGTCGAGGAGCCAGGGAGAATACCTTTGAGAAGGTATTGAGGTCTCTTATCTAAGTGACATTTCTTGGTTAGAGAGGAATGTACTTTAGTCAAAAGATAGAAACTGGAAAAAAAGAAAGGAGAGAAAAAATGTAACATTTTCCCAAGGTCAATAAAAGTAAACTTTGAAAAAGTTTGATGCAGTCCCTGAAAGCACTTAGCTTTCCATTAAGTTAGAAGTTCATTAAAAAATCCTTTTCTGGCTTATTAGAACCATTTCTGCTTATTTTTGTTCCAAGTGCTTTGTAAGGGAGGACAGCCTGTAGCAAAAATTAAGCTCCAGGACCCGGCATTGCATGCCTCTCAGTGTGCCAGCTCTTCCATCCCCACGGGCCATCCTGCATGGTGCGGCCACATGCTTGACAGATTTTTCATTTCAGAATTTTGGATGTGTTTTACTGAAGGAAAAAAAAAAGTTTTACTTTATTGCAGAAAATGTTAGCAAGAGTGGTGCTTCAAGAATCTCCTTGAACAAAGCAAGATAAGGTATTCTCATTATTTTGCTATTATATTCTCCTCAGTGTTGACTTTTTCTTTAAGTTCACTGCTGTTTAAGCCATCCTGCTAGTCCCCCCTCCCTTCCATTGCATTTTATTACCCTGCTTGGTGACTTCTAACACTTAGCAGGCAAGGTCAGCATTCATCTCCTCAGAGTGTCACCAAGGGCATCAGTAATTGTACTGAATGTTACCTGCCAGAACTTGGCACTTTATACATCACCGTCATTTGTACTTTTGTTATTATTATTGCAGTTACCATGTTTTGCTCATTATATTTCCAACTAGAGAATGGATTTTATAGAAGTTAGTCTAGAATCCTTCACTGTATCTCTCATGGAGCTTTGAGGAAGCAGAAATTCAATAAATAGCAGTCTTTTGTGCACAATCTTGAGAGGACATTGAAGCACAGGTAAGAAATAAGAAATGGGGGCCATAGACCTGGACATGAATAGAGCTCATGCCTACTACATGTGTGGAGCATGCAGAGTTAGGATTGTGTGGCTGGCTGGGAAGTGCATTTGGGCAGGAACCTCATTTCATGTTTATGAAGCGGTTCAAATTTAGACTTTGACATCTTCAATGTGTTTGTAGTCACAGAGACATACTGTGTAGAATGAAGAAGGTACAACTTTTATTGATTTTGTTATTTTTATACATTTTTATTGATTTTAGAAAGTCATGAAGAAGAAGAGGGAGATAGAAACATCAGTGGTGAGAGAGAACCATTGATCAGCTGTCTCCTGCATGCCTCCTACTGGGGATCAAGCCTGCAACTCAGGCATGTGGCCTGACCAGAAATTGAATCATGACCTCCTGGTTTATAGGTTGATGCTCAAACACTGAGCTACTCTGGCTGGACTGAAGAAGGTACAACTGTTAAAGCTGTATCCTATTATGAGACTATAACATCGACAATGAATACTGAACCAGAATTGAACCCAGAACCCTGAAGTCTGCAGGCAAACTCTATCCACTGAACAGAAACTGACTAGTTCTTGCTTGCTCCTTTTGTCATCCTTTCCTCCTGCTCTTTCTGCCCTCACCTCAGGCAACAACTGACCTGCCTTCCTAGACTTTCTAGAGTGGGGCCATACTGTATGTACTTTTTTGGGATCTGTCTTCTTTCACCCAGCATTAATTATTTTGAGATAAATTCATGTTGTAGGATGTACCAATAGCATATTCCATTTTATTGCTGAGTAATATTCCATTACAAGGATAAACCACAATTGGTTTCTCAATTCACTTGTTGATGGACAGATGCTTCCAGCTTGTAGGTATGTAGATTGCTTCTGGTTTTGGTATTGAAAAATATCTTCCATGGGCATTTGTGCACAAGCATGTTTATAGACATGTTTTCATTTATTTTGGGTAGGTGTGAAATAAATAGATTATTTGTTAGGTAAATGTTTATCTTTTTAAGAAACTGCTAGGCAGTTATCCAAAGTAGTTGTTCTAGTTCATATTTTTGGCAACAGTGTATGAGAGTTCTGGATCCTCCACAGGCTTGCCCAACACTTAATATGATGGTATGTGGGCAGTGATATCTCATATAGTAAACATTTGCATTTCCTTAATGATAATAACCATTAATGATGTCTAGCATTTTAATATGCTTATTTATTATTCATATATCTTTGGTAAAATGTTGATTCAAATCTTTTACTCATTTAAAATTTGATTTATTAATTTATTATTCAGTTTTGAGAGTTTTTCATATGGTCTATATAAAAGTACTTTTTTCAGATATAGGCTTTGCAAAAATTTTTTCTCAGTCTCTTGCTTTTATGGTATCTTTTTATTTTATTTTTTATTATTGACACTTTTTATTTTATTTATTATTATTATTTTATTTTTTATTATTTGTAACATTATTGTTACAAATGTTCTCCATTTTTCTCCCTCCTTTGCCCACCTCCACCCAGTGTGTGTCAGAGAGAATTCCCCCCTCCTCTTGCCTTCACCATATTATTGTCTACACATATATCCTCTTTACCTTCTTTCATCCAATGCCTCCTCCCCTTTCCTCTCTGACATGTCATTCTATTCCATGCATTCATAGATCCATGCCTCTGGTTCTATTTTGTTATTGGATTTCACATATTAGTGAGATTATATGGCATTTATCTTTCTCTGACTGGCTTATTCACTTAGCATAACAATCTCCAGGTCCATCCATCCATCCATCCATCCATCCATCCATCCATCCATCCATACTGTCTCAAAGGGTGAATTCCTTCTTCTCCTTCTCCTTCTCCTTCTCCTTCTCCTTCTCCTTCTCCTTCTCCTTCTCCTTCTCCTTCTCCTTCTCCTTCTCCTTCTCCTTCTCCTTCTCCTTCTCCTTCTCCTTCTCCTTCTCCTTCTCCTTCTCCTTCTCCTTCTCCTTCTCTTTCTCCTTCTCCTCCTTCTGCCATGTAGTTTTTACAGTATCTTTTTTTTCCTTTTTAAAAATTTTCTTTATTGATTAAGGTATTACATATTTGTCCTCATCTCCCCATTACTTTCCTGAACCCCTCCCTACTCATGCTGTCACCCCCCTGTTGTCTGTGTCCACTGGTTAGGCTTGTAAGCATGCATATAGGTCCTTTGGTTGATCTCTCTCCCTTATGCCCACCCTCCCCTACCTTCCATCAGATTTGACAGTCTGATTGACAGTATCTTTTAAAGAATAGAAGTTTTCAATTCTGAATAAGTCAATTTTTCCAATTTATTCTTGCGTTAGGCATTCACTACACCACCTGAAGTTTGGTGATTTTTTATGAGAACTCACAAATGCAAATATAATATAGTCATGGCTAAGGAAAAAAAAGCAAGGTCAGCAAAAAGAGAGGGGATGAGAATGCAGTACCGAGAAAACCAAGCCTAAGCTTCCAAGATCCCTTACCTCATGGAGTCACACAGCAGGTACTTCATTACCCCAGCATGAACAAAGTTTTTTGTTTGTTTGTTTTTTAAACCAGGGAAGCTCATTAGAGACTCAATATCTAAGGGTTTTTAGCGGGGTGGGGTATAGGTAGCTGGTAATGCAGGCATATTCTTCTTGGCGTGTACCAGAAATTTCAGACTCTCAGAAGAAAAGCATGTACTCAGCTTTAGCCCGATTGTGTGTAGGAACAGTTTAAGCTCATTGGGCTACTCTTATCTGTTGAGAATGGTGGGAATCCTCCTGAAGTCCAAGTTTAAAGACACCCATCAATGGCCAACCTTGCAAGTAGGCCTTTCAAGGACAGCAGTCCTGCTATGTTGACTCTTTTCTGTACAGTTTTTTTTTTTTTAAATCATGCTTTTGATGTTGTATCTAAAAATTATTCTAAACTAAAGTCATATATATTTTCTCCCATGTTGCGTTCTGGAAATCTTATGGTTTTTGCTTGTATATTTAGGTCTATGAATAATTTTGAATTACTTTTAATATATGGTGCCATTCATTTTTTAAAACGAATGGGTAACCAATTATTTCAGCACCATTTGTTGAAAAAAAACTATCCCTTCTCCACTGAATTGCCTTTGCACCTTTGTTGAAAATCAGTTGTCCATGCATGTGTTGGTGTATTTCTAGACATGAATTACATCTGTATTGGATCTACAAAGTAATTCTACATTAATCTAACTGCCTATCTTTACATCAATACTTTAAGGCTTCATTGTTGAAGCTTTATAGTACATCTTGAAATTATCTATTATTAACTTTCCAACTCCTTCTTTATTTTCAAAATTGGTATAACTTTTCTAGATTTTTTGAATTTTCATCTAAATTTTAGATTCAATTTATCAAGTTGCATTTAAAAATATTTTATTTTGCCCTAACTGGTTTGGCTCAGTGGATAGAGCATCAACCTGCAGACTCAAGGGTCCCAGGTTGGATTCTGGTCAAGGGCATGTACCTTGGTTGTGGGCACATCCCCAGTAGGGGGTATGCAGAAGGCAGCTGATCGATGTTTCTCTCTCATCAATGTTTCTGACTCTCTATTCTTCTCCTTTCCTCTCTGTAAAAAAAATCAATAAAATACATTTTATTAAAAAATCTTTTATTTTAATTAGAATTATTTAATTGAATCTATTAATTGATTAAGGAGAATTAATATCCTAGCAATACTGAGTCTCTAGAACCAACTATTTGTTATCTCTTCATTTTTTAGTTCTTTAATTTCCATCAGCAAAGTTTATAGTTTTAATTGCACATATCTTTCACATCATTTGTCAGTCTTAACTGAAGTATTTCATATTTTTTATGAATTTGTGATTGGTAATTTTAAATTTGAATTTTTGGTTGATTATTTCTAGTACATCAAAATTAAACTGAATTTTGCATATTGATTGCATATTCTGCAACATTGATTAGTTCCATTTTGGCTATTAGCTTTGTATAGTCCATCAGGTTTTCTACATAGATGATTACATCATCTATGAGTAAAGTAGGGGGTATATCCCAACTCATTTTCCCTTTCCAATTTTTTAAAAAAAATTCAGCTTCTTGAATTTGTGTTTATAGTTTTCATAACATTTAGACAGTTTTTGTCTATTACTTCTTGGAAGAGTTTTTTTCTGACCTACCTTCTTTAGGGACTTGAATTACATCTGTATTGGATCAAGAAGTAATCCTACAGCTTACTGATGCTCCTTCCATTATTTAAAAAAATATCTATGTTTTATTTTGAATAGTGCCTGTTTTTAGGTTTTATTTTATTTTATATATTTTATTGATTTCTACAAAGAGGATAGAGAGTTAGAAACATCGATCAGTTGCCTCCTGCACACCTTCTACTGGGGATGTGCCCACAACCAAGGTACGTGCCCTTGCCCAGAATCAAACCTGGGACCTTTCAGTCCACAGGCCGAAGCTCTATCCACTGAGCCAAACTGGTTTCGGCTGTTTCTAGGTTTTTAAGTTTAATGATAGTTTTGTTTGTTATACCCAATTTGCTGTCAATCTCACTCAGTGTACTTTCATTTCAAACCTTATGGATTGTATTTTGGGTGGTTTGTGTCTTCCATGTCTCTAATTTTTCAACATTTGGAACACACTTATAATAACTGTAATGTCCTTGCTACTCAGTCTAATATCTATGTCTTTCTTGGTCAGCCTCAATTGACTTAGTTCTTTATCTAGAGTTATATTTTTCTGCTTCTTTAAATGTCTGGTAATTTCTTATTGGACACCAGTTTTATAAATTTTATCTTATTGGGGGTTGGATATTTTTTGTGCATTCATATAGAAATTCTTGAGCTTTCTTTCTGAGATATGAAAGAAAACTTCCTGGGAATGGCTTGATCCTTTCAGGTCGTCCTTTTAGGACTTGTTAGGCAGGACCATACAATGTTGATTGGGGATTAATTATTCCCACTGCTGATGTGAATCCTTCGTGTGTATTCTACCAAATGCCCCAATGTTCTGGCAGATGGCAACAAGAACCTTTTCCAATTTTGTAAAGCCCAGCACTGTTACTTCTAATGCTTTAGGGTCATTCTTTTTCTGTTCTTCACAGTTTACTGACATGAATGCACTAATCAGTATTTACTTAAATACTCAGGGATGATCCTCTGAGGATCTCAGAGTTCTGTCCCTGTTCCACACTCTCCTCTCCACACTGTTCTGTACAGTTAACTACCTTGGGACCCTAGACTCGTAGTTCAGTTTCCTCAGCCCAGGGAGGAACTGGGTTTTCCCTCCTTGTATTGTGGCCTGGAAACTGTCAAGAAAGCACATTGTGGCAATTTTAGGGACTCTTCGTTTATTTCCTGTTTTTCAAAATCAGTGTCCTTCCTTTCCCAATGTCGAATGTTTTGTCCATTATTTTATATATTATGCCTATATTTTTGTTGTGTCAGGTGGAAGAATAAATATAGTCCCACTTATTCCATCTTCACTGGAGGCAGAAGTATCTGCAGTCAAAAATGTTTAGATCCTCACAAGTCTTAGTTTGGCATAAGCAGTGTTAACAAATACTATATTGCTAAATTATTTATCAGTAGTTTCTTTGAAAATAGGATATGCATGTTTGGTTATGCATATTCACTGGGGTGGAGGCAGAGTAGACCAGCACACAGTAAATCTATATAACTAACCTGATCAAAGGGAATTTATAGAATGTAGTAAGTAGCTGTGTGATGAAAGTGGAATGCCAAACGAATATACAGATAATTAAAATGCCAACGTAAAAAAAGGCAATGCTGCTCAGAGCATTCTCTACTTAATATATGCATCTTCCTGAAGCTCATCTTAGCAGTTTTAAAAAGCCAGGTGGTCTAATGCAATCAAATGGATTAGAGCTTTGCGTATTGATTGAGCATTTGTATGTCCCTGAGAAGGTATTAAGAACTGGAATTTCAATAAACTTAAATCTTTAGTTTATGCCTTTTAAAAGAATCTGAAATTCTCTTAGCATGTTGTCTGGCTAACCTTTACAGCAGAGTGGGGGCAGCACTGTGGATGATGAGTCCAAGTTTAGGTGACAGCTGAATCATGCTACTAGCATTTATTATCTGCATGGCATAGGCAAGATATTTAATCTTGCTAATATTCATGTCCTCTTCTGTGTAATGGGGATACTGTAGTTTAAAATGCTGTGGGCAGCCATTGAATGGGATATAATGCATTCAGTTTGTACAATATGGGTAGGCATTATACTATGTGTTTGTATTAGTTGGGGTTCTCCAGAGGAAAAAAACACAATATGTGTGTGTGTGTGTGTGTGTGTGTGTGTGTGTGTGTGTGTGTGTGAAGAGATTTACCTGCAATTATGCAGGCTGGAAAATCCCAAATCTACAAAGTGGGCTGGCAGACTGGAAACACAGGAAGGAACTGGTGTCAAGTTGAAATTTGAAGGCCATCAGCTGGCAGAATTCCTTCTTGTTGAAAGAGGTCAATAATTTGTTCTATTTGGACCTTCATTGATTATGTGAAGCTCACCCACATTATGGAGGGCAATGTGCTTTTCTGAAAGTCCACCAATTTGGATGTAACTTTCATTCAAAAATACTTCACAGAAGAGTTCAGAAACATGTTTCACCAAATATATGAGCACCATGGCCCAGCAAAGTTAACCTATAACATTAACCACTGGATATGAACATTATTAGCTTATTTAACTTTCTCATCAACTCTATAAGGTAGATATTGTTTTGTCAGGTTTATAGTGGGCCTCTGAGGTTCAGAAAGATAAAGATGTGCTAGATTGAAATATTAACTCAGATTAGTTTGACTATGAAACCCATGTTCTTATGAACTCCCTTAAAATGGTGTCCATCACACTGTAGATGCTCAGTTAAGGTCAGCTCCCAGGTCTTATAGTGCAGAGGGCTGGCCTTTATCCCTCCCTCCCTGACTAGGTTGTGAGCAAATGATTAACTAGGTCAGATATTTTCAGTCTAGAATTTTAAAAAAATATTTGTGTTGACTTTAGAGAGGAAGGTACAGGGAGAGAGTGAAACATCAATGATGAGAGAGAATCATTGATCAGCTGCCTCTCACATGCCCCACACCGGGGATCGAACCTGCAACCTGGGCATGTGCCCTGACCGGGAATTGAACTATGACCCCTTGGTTCATAGGTCGATACTCAATCACTGAGCCATGCCAGACAGGTTGGTCTTGTATTTTTAATGCTTTTTAAAGTGTCTGGTACACAACAGATGCTCCATAAATTGATTCCTGAATGCACTTGGAAATACTACTTGAAACTCGTGTATTTTTTTTTTTTTACGATTGTTTTTTCTTGAAGTGCCAAGCGCTGGGGAGAAAACCAAAGCTGGATATGGCCTAGATCCTGCTCTAAAAATCTGTTTCATATTGGAGTGAAGAATGAATTCATTTATTCATTCTTCATTCAACAGTATGCATTTATTTCCTACTCAGTGTGAGGCATTAGTCTAGGAGCTGGAAATGCAATGTAGACCCTGTATTAAATTCCTATTGGTGCTTTACCACAAACTTAAAATAATATGATCTTATTATCTTCATCCCCTGGAAACATACCTAGTTATGGTGCCAAAGTTCAAAATGAGTCTTACAGGCTAAAATAAAGGTCTTGCTAGGACTGTTCTTTTTGTTTTGTTTTGTTTTTGGTTTTTTTGGAAGGTCTAGGCCATCTATTATCTGCTTCTTCTGGCTTTAGGAGACATCTGTATTCCTTGGTTCATGGTCCCACCTCCGGTGGCCTTTTCTGTTCGGCTTCTATCATTGCATCATCTACTCCTGACTAATCTCTTGTCTCCCTTTTATAAAAATTCTTGTGATTACATCATGTTCACCTGGATAATCCAGGATAATATCCCCATCTCAAAATCTTTAATTTACTCACATCTGCAAAATACCTTTTGCCATGTCAGGAACTGCAATTTATAAGTTCCAAGGATTAAGAAATGGGCATCCTCTGTTGGTCTTTATTCAGCCTACAAAAGACCCTCATAAACTAAAACAATTTGTGTGCAATATAATATTAATATATATCAAACCTTAATATGCAAATAGAGTGAACAGCAGAACTAAACAATTGAATAACCGGACGTTATGAAGTGCACTGACCACCAAGGGGCACAGGCAGAACATGACAGGCATTGGCAGCAGGTGGCAGCACGGAACATGGTGGGTCTCGGCTGTGGTGGGATGGTGGAGCAGGTGAGCGGGGTTGCCAGCCTAAGGTGGGGTGCCAGTTGCTGTCATTGAGGAGAGTTTCTGGAGGTTACTGAAAATTCTTTACTCCTGTGTTCTGTGGTTCTGCCTGGCGCTTGCACTTGCTGCTGGTGCCTGGTGCCGGCCCAAGATGGCTTGATGCCATCAGTGGGTGCAGGTGGCAGCTGCCAGCCCTGATCACCCTTCAGGGCTTCTCCACCTCCCTCTGCTCCTGAGGGGTGATCAGGGCAGTAGCCACTGCTAGCACTTGCTGATGGCACCAGCCCCAATCACTCTGTGCTATCAGTGGGTGTGAGAGGGACTGGCACCATCAGAGCATGGGTGTGGTGGTGGCAGGAGTGGGGCTGCTGGCAGACAGGGGATCAGAGTTGTGGTGGGAGGAGTCATGTGGGGGTGCAGAGGATGGGTTACAACCTGCCCCTGTGCCCACCGCAGTCTTATGGCCCACAGTTGCTTTCAAAGTATACTAATTTGTGCACTGGGCCCCTAGTGCTTTAGATAAGTGCGATAAAGGAAAATAAATCATGGTAGAGAGATAGAGAATGAATGGGAGGGAGAAGTTCTTGTGATGGATTGTCAGGGGATGCCTGTCTGGTGAGGTGACATTCAGGCAGAGTCTGCAGACTGCAGAGTATCCACGACTGAGGTCTCATTATACATAAAGCACCCTTTCCTATCTGGAGCAAAGCATATAATTCTGTCCAGATTTCAGGCTATGGGCTTTAAGCTCTTGGTGGCATTCCTGACTCCAATCAGTTACTTATTACCAAAGCATGGGTGAACTCAATGATGGTACCCAAGAGATTGACCAAGCCTCTGCTTAGGGCAAGAGGAGCAGCATTTTGACCAGAAAAGGGAAAAGAGTTCAATTTTAATAAACTCACCCATAACTTTTTAATTAGAATGTTTTAAAAAAGCTAATTTAATCCAACCTATATATAGATTTAATATCACTTCAGAAAATAAATTTTCTTTTGACTTTCCCATGGGAGGGCATGGACCATAACCTTTCATTTTCTCAAAGTCTTAATGTGGCCCTGGCCTCTACCATCTGGGCTCAGCTTAGAGTCAGCTGAGTGTCCCCAGTGTCCATCCTGCCTGGGCGGGCCACATGTCAGGAACTGGCCCTCACTGCCTCCTTCCTCCACCCCAGCATGTCCTCCTGTTACCAATTGCCTCCTGCCAGCATCTCCAACTTCGTTATATACTAGCTGTTTTTCCTATTTTCCCCAGATTGCAATTAACATCTAGAAAGGCAAAGAGCCCTACGAGTGAAGCGATGAACCATCACCTGGAAATATACCCAGCTGCTTCCATGGTGGAGTTTAAGAGCATTTAGCTAATTACAGTCCTCAGGAGCAGGGAGCTTCCTAATGGAAGCAGCACGATCTTTTCTGCTTTACAGTGGGAACCAGTCGCCAATGGATAAATAGCAGTTATGTCACATGCCTTTTCGTTTATGCCCTCGCAGGGGAGGCTGTCGTAAAGTGCCTCCTCTGCAGGCCTAATGCTATGATGTGTATTTTGACAAAAATACTTTTTGGGGGCCATGAAAATAAAAGTACCATAAAATCAGAAGGAAAGAGAGTATAAATTGCACTGAATGAGTCCCAGCCCAGCTTCCCCACTGCACCTCAGTGGATATGGCCTGACTGCTCTGTCGCCTGCAGCTGCTTCAGTGACTAAAGGTCCAGGAGCCTGGTGATAAGACAATCAGTTCAGTAGGGTTGGCCTAGAGGCCTGGGAAAGGAGGTGAGGGAGGAAGGCCGGCCTTGTCCTAGTGGTGTGTGTGCATGAGGACCCTGAATGTCAGCGTGCGTGCGTGCGTGCGTGCGTGCGTGCGTGTGTGTGTGTGTGTGTGTGTGTTTGCATGTGGTGGGTTAATGTGTTGATGTTTGTCCAGGAGGTGATATGGGGTTCCTGGTTCCTATATTTCAAAAGGTGTCCGCCACTGCTCTTATGAGGCATTGATAGGAGCAGGTTCACACTTATTAATCACAGTAATAGCAATAATTAGGCAATTACGTTTTCCCAAGGTGCTTGGCTGTGCTGGTTGATGGAGTTAATGGAAGGGAGCTGGAGCTTTGCATCTGGGTCCAGGTTTATTTTCATGTTCAGAGAGAGATAATGACAAGGCAACCATTTTCCAGTTTTGTCAGCTCAGATCATCTTCAGGCTTGTTAGATGGTGAGCTCAGCATGCTAGAGGCTGTCACTTGCATCTCCCTGATGCCAGGGTTTTGTGAGCAGCTACTCTCCCCTAACCTCTCTGCCAAACAGTCACCCTCACTAGCTTACTTTTTCTTACCCTAGAGACCAAGGGGAGAGTCCATTTCTAAATTGTTGCCCACAAACTCTCTCCTAAGAATGAACAGCAAATATGTGTGATAAACTAAAATCAAGACTGAAGCCTAGCTGGTTTGGCTCAGTAGTTTAACATCCACCTATGAACCAGGAGGTCATGGTTTGATTCCCAGTCAGGGCACATGCCAGAGTTGCAGACTTGACTCCAAGTTAAGGTTGTGCCGGAGGAAGCCGATCAATGATTCTCATCATTGATGTTTCTATCTATCCCTCTCTCTTCCTCTCTGTGAAAAATCAATAAAATATATTAAAAAACAAACAAAACAAAAACAAAGTAGAAATATACTTCCTTGCCTATTAGATATGGTCATTTGACTATTACTTGGTCAATATAATGTGAGCATGCCTGACACCTGTCATTTACAATGGAGGCATTAATATTTGGACCACGCATCAAAAAATTCTCCTTCTTCATGCTAATGAGGGAGTGCATTGTTTCAAATAGTGGCTACTCCCTCAGCCTGCATCCCTGAGTGAAGATGTGATGATGCAGCCAGAACTCCCATCCTGCCCAAGAAGGTCATGACTCCAATAAATGAATCTTTGTTATGTTAACCATGGAAACTGTGTGTGTGTGTGTGTGTGTGTGTGTGTGTGTGTGTGTGTGTGTTTAATTAACAGTATAACCTAGCCAATCCTGTCTGAGATGCCATATTCCTTTGTCTCAACTCCTATTTCTCTTCTTTTGACTTTCTCTTTTTACTGATCTCCCTCACTCACAAGGAGTAACCTGTAGCTGAGCAGCAGCCTCTAATAAGCAATGCTAAGTGCTTGAGAGACTATTGGAGGATGGGTTCCTGGGACTCTCAATAGCAATGTCTTTATTGATTTCAGTACCAGAGAATTTCCTCTGCTCTTCTGATAGATAAACTTGAAGGTGTCATAGTTTGGCCTAACCAAAGCTTGGACTTTGATTCTGCAGATGGTGAGTCATTTCTTCCCCAACATATCCTTCTGATATTCACATAAACGTGCTACAGAATTATGTAGAATATTTAAAATGTTAGAAGCAATAACTGTAGTAAATTTGAACTAATATGACCTCTTATGGGTCTCTGTGATTTGTTTTTCATGTGTTACCTCACTAATATAACCTAAGGTATTACAAACTCCAAACATTCCCTGTCAAATCAGGATCCAAGAATGGGAGTCTTTTATGATACATGGAACAGATAAAGCTGGTTTTATTTCATCTACTATTCTTGTTGAGAGATGTGAATAAAGACTTATTCAGGATATCCGAAATGGATATCTGATATATCCATAGAAAGCAAATGTCCTCATGGAATTAGTTCAGATTTCATGCATTCTTAGCCTTCTCATATCCAAACATACCTGCCTGACTATGCCTGCAGTAAGAATCTCTGAGAAACATTCCAAGACGAAAAAGAAGAGAGGAATATGACTTTGCATTTAGTTTGTGAAGAACTATATGAGTGTGTTCTTCAGTCATGGATAGATAATCTAGGCTTTTTAAAAAATTAACAGACTTGGCTAATGCCATGTGATTATCTAACAGTGTATCTGAGAAACAAGAATACTTGTTTTTCTCATTATATGATAGGGCTCAGATGTGTTCAAACCAAGAGTAAGTGTGGAACCCAGTTCCCCAGAGAGAACTCATGGCTTAAGTTAAAACCTAGTGAACAAGGGGAAACAAAGGAAAGAAATTTAAATGTTCCAACTTTGCTTGGTTGGAGATTGGGGTGGGACTAAATGGATGAAAGGAATTTAGAGTAAATTCTGTTCCTTGTAGATCAGGCATAGAGAATCCAGTTTGTAGGATGCTACAGCTGTTTCTAGCTAAGGGTTCTGGGTAAGTATGGTTTCTAGAAATATTTTTCATGGCAAACAAAATGCCACACATGAATTATATGAATTGCATAATTTCCAGGGAACTAGCTTATTTTGTAACAGCAATTGGGTGATGAAAATTACTCACTTCCTTTTCAATTTGGATGCTGGATATGAAGATTAAAGTTGTAATCACCTTTTATAAAGGTTTTTTAAATTGACTTTTAGAGAGAAAGGAAATGGGAGAGAGAGAGAGAGAGAGAGAGAGAGAGAGAGAGAGAGAGAGAGAGAGAGAGAAACATCTATTGATTGCCTCCTGCATACCCCTACCAGGGATTGGGGATCCAGCCTGCAACCCCGGGCGCGTTCCTGGACCAGGAATTGAATCTGAAACCTTTCCATTCATGTGACAACACCCAACCAGATGAGCCACACTGGCTAAGGCTAAAGTTGTAATTTTTTAACTAAAGGAATCCCTGGAGACAGTGATATAATAGCCAATTTATAGATGTGAGGGTTTAAATAGTCATGACCCAAGAGAAGTATAGCAATGTTGACACATTGAAAGACTCCTTTTTCTCTCTGACTCAGCATAGGTGAACACACTGAATACAGATTATCCAGTCTTGCAGGAAAATCATTATGTTGCATGAATACTGAGGAGTATAACAAGCTTTGCAAACTGGAAAATTTTTCAAAGTAGAGTGCTTACTAATAAAACTATTTAGGAAAAACCAAGGAGATGAGACAAAGTGAATAATTCCCCAGCTTTCAAAATTATAAACAGGTTCATTTATCTCGGGTGGAGGAGGGGGAAAGAACTGGATTGGGGTCAGGAGACATTCGACTAAATCTCAGCTCTGCTACCTTGAGCTGTGTCGTTAGGCAGATAACTCAACTTCTCTGAACCTCAGTTTACAGATCAATGAAGCTATTAGAGAGGATTGTGTTGACAAAAAAAAAATAATATAATTCATTGCAAAACACCACAATTTTTAAATATTAGAAATGTGAGAAGTTGTAATAGGATTGACATTATTGTTGGTCTTAACTTCCTGCTTTTGATGGGTGTGTAATCAATGCCTGAGTGAATTCTATCTATGGGGAGTCCTTCCCAAAAAGATGGAGTATGCATTTGTGTACACAGAGAATGTAAGTGAATTGTTCTATTCTCACATTTGGGTGTCATCCTTGCACAGGGGCCATGCTAATCTCTACTGTTCCAATTTTAGCATGTGTGCTGCCCAAGCAAGCACTCTCCTATTCTCATTCTAATGATGGATTTTGTTTAACTTGACTGGGCTAAGGCATGTCTGAATAGTTGGTAAAACACTTTTTTTTCTGAGCATGTTTGTGAGGGTGTCTCCAGAAGAGATTAACATTTGAGTTAGTAGACTTAGTAAAGAAGATTATCTTTACCAGGTGAGTGAATGTCGCCCAATCCCTTGAGGGCCTTTAATAAAACAAAAAGGTGAAAGAAGAGCAAATTTGCTTTGTTTGTTTGAACTGCCCTTGCCATTGGCTTCTCTGGTTCTTAGATCTTTGGATTAAGACTGAGTTATACCTCCCGCTTTTCTGATTCTCCAGTTTGCAGTTGGCAGTTGTGGAAATTCTTGGCATTGATAATTATGTGAGCCAATTCTTGTAATAAATCTCTTTTGTATAGCTCTATATATCTTGTTGGTTCTGTTTCTCTAGAGAATATAGATGTACATCATATTACTGATGACCAAGAAAGACTAGAATATAGTTAAGTAGCCCCCAAAATCAACTAATCTGAGGCAATATTAAAAAAGGTAATGAAAACTCAACATAAAAGCCTTTCCTCACAAGTCTATTCTATGTGCAGCACCGCTTTCTATATGTAAAATAAACATTTCAGGTGAGTTGGGGGAAGCTGAGAGAGAGAGAGAGAGAGAGAGAGAGAGAGAGAGAGAACTCACTATAGGGAGGGAGGACCAGAAAATAGAGGCTTACACAGGGAATTGAACCACACATAGATCTACACTCCAGTCTGGGGTGAGGAATTAGGGGATCCCAAAGCATATTGTTAAAGTCTACAAAAATACGACTGCTATAAATTTTGTTCAGCCAGCTCCCTATAGCTTCATTTATTTCATATGTCAATATAGCGACAATTTTAGAGCTTGAGGAAACTTTTGAACAAATTCTTAAAGTATGTTCACACACAAAAGATTGTGAGAATTTCTGGTTCTGAGCCTGTCTAACTTATCTACTAGTTGATCTCCCTGCCAATTACTTCTTCACATTCAATTTACCTTCATATTGTAGCCCCAGATATCTTCCAAAACGTACATCTGACCATGCCTATCCCAACTTTTGTGTGGGCTCAGCAAAATCATGTATATGGCTTTCTCAATCCATTTATAAAGAGGTGCAGTTGTAGAAGCTAAAGGCAAAGGTTTTACTTTGCAAATAAGACCATACCAACATTTTGCTGTAACCATGAGTGTGGCCAGCAAGTTATCCTAAACTGTAACTTTCTCATGGGTTATTGGAACTAAAGAACAGTGCAGAGAAACCTTGGACTTCTTTTAAGGGACGATATTGTCCTTCTTTTTCTCATTTTGCTTGTTAACTTAATGGACCTCAGAGCCAATTCTGTGGTCATCCTGAGGTGTGGCCACTGCTTTAGAGAAAGAGCCTGGCCTGTTCTTTGTTACACTCCACTTGGTAGGGAAATTGGGTAGTTACAGAACTTAAGACGCTTACAAGTGTGTCTTGTTGTCTTATAAACTTTTGACATAGATCTCTTTAGGATATCACATAATTATAAAGCCACAAGGTATACCGGGCTGAACTTCATTCTTGACTTTATCTCTCATTTCACATTAGATGCATCCTCTTCATTTAAATAAGCTTATCAGAGGAGGAGGTAGAAGAAGGGAATACAAGGTGATGGGGTGATAAACACACAGTACAATATACAGATGTTATATTGTAGAATTGTATACCTGAAACCTGTATAACTTTATTAACCAATGTCACCCAAATAAATTCAATTAAAAATAAATTTTTAAAAATAAACCAACTTATCAGAGAGTTGAATAATGGGCACCAGATGACAGCACTGTAACATGGCTGAAATTCTTTGTGACACTTTAAAAATAATTTGAACCCCTATCCCATGCAAAGACATGTAATTCATGCCTCCACAGAAAAGTAACTTCTCAAACTAGCTATACCAGTACCTTTCCTCTGCATGCCTTAGTGTGCATTGCTGCTGTTCCAGATACTGGACCTTTAGGTTTTGGTGAGAGTTGGTGTGAGCTCTATCATTTGTTCCTTTCCCTAACTTTTGTCTACCCTCACCTCTCATGCTCTAGAAGGCCTGAGTCAGCTTTGTTTCTTGACTATAGCCCCAACTCTCCACAAGTTATATTTATAACAACCCTTCCTTTCCCCCTCTAGATCCTCTATTTATTCTCCTCTGTTAAGACCTTTCTTCTTTCAAGCAGGTTCTGCTCACAACTTGAGTTTGGTGCCTAGACCAGACTTTTTCCTCCTCCATTATATAGAGGGCCAATATTTATATTTTCTGGGTAGAAAGGTCTTTTCCAACAGGTTTTGAATACAAAGAAAAAATCTGTTATTTAAAATTATTGGTTTTCCCTTTTTAATTTCTAATATCTCAGTTCCAAATCTTAATTGATAGTTTCCAGTTCACATACTAATTCTTGAAGATGTTCACTTTATTTCTGAGGTGTTTTTTGACTGCTCTGAACAAACTCCCACACATCTACATTTGTTGCTGATTTCTTCTTTCACGGTGATTGAACCTGTGTTTTGTGTTTCTCTAATCTACAACCATTCAGTGTTTATCTACTGCTCATTGAGTCACCTTGAAAACACATGGTGCAGGGGTTCACAGAGATTGGCAAGCTATAGAAATTTCTAGGTCAGTTCTGCTTCAGGTCTTTCCTGAACCAGAATTCAGACAATAAAATATGTTAAGAAAATAATAATATATAACTGCAAATATATTCTTCCTTTACAGCCAGTTCTTGCATTAAAATTTCAGTAATTCCTGCACAGTTGTAATCTGTTATTTTGAGACAGCAAAGTGCCATATAAATTTCAGAGCCAATGTTTCTTAGTTGCTTCAAGGGATTGGGGAAGCTTATAACAAACTTGGAGACACTGTGGCTGTGGAAAAGGTGTTGCAGGTGTTTGTGATTTTGTGGTGGGACTACTGGAAGTCCCAGGTCATGTGCAAATTTTTAACTAGACAGCCATGGCAAGTGAAGGCTAGTGAAGGGCTGTTGAATCATTGGGATAACCTTGCATCTTAGACCTCCTTGACTGACAATATGATTTCTGAAAATAGCATCTTCCCCAGAGCTGTTGTTTCAGAAGACCAAAGAAAAACCAAGCGGTGCGTTAAAGAAAAGGAGGGAATACTGTTTAATATGCCGACAGGGAACAGTGTTCCAAATTTGAGTGCAGAAACATGCATAGGGCTTTCCTTTATATCTCCCTGTGGTCTTTGTCCTGCAAATATGGACTATGCTTCCAGTCCTTTTCATGGGCCTTGCAAGAAGGCCCCCAGGTGTTGGGGGTCTCCAGGCCTTATCTGATGGTCTGGCCTGTGTCAAGGTTAATAACCCTCACTCTGGGCAATGTACTGTTTACAGTTTTATGGCCCCTGCAACAGGTTTTGCAAGACCAGAATCTGGGAAGGAGGTAGTGACTTAATTGTAGGTTATCAAGAATGTACACTGAGCTTGCTGGCATGGATTCCAATTGCTATCCCCCAAATATCAGGGTCACATTGGAATTAGCCCTTTTTAGCCTTCTCACTCCCTCATGTGTGACTGTGGAAATCTCAGGAGCACGCTGAACACAGAGACAATGTGTTTCTCAGCTGCATTAAAAAGAGCACTGTTACAATAGGTGATGTTGAATGGGCCAACATTTCCAGGATTATGGTCATTTGGTTAGAATCTCATATGCAACAGAAATTAACACTTTTGGAGGAAGATTCTGCTTAGTAGTCTTGGGGGTTTGGTAAGGACACATATTAAAAGTCAAGTAAACTAAATTTATTATTTATTTTAGCTGTTGTAGTTTGTAGACAATCTCAACTATGGGCATTTCAGAGAAGGAGGAACACAGAGTAAAAGACCCTTAAAGGTTAGATTTTCCTGCTAATGAATGGGCCTTACTGCCAAGATGGAACTATTAGTCTATCCCAAACATGTTTAACACAGAGCTAGGTAAGGTCATTAGCCATTAGAATGGTAATTAATAAACTCCGTTATTAAGCCTGTCATCTCAGAATGAACCAAAAGTCATATCAGTTGTATTAGTGGAGTACTTGGCTTTATGACTGCTGAGGTTCTAACCCCAGAACAACCAATGCCTTTTTGGTTAGACAACCTGCTCCTGGGACTCAGTCATCTCTGAGAAGTGGGTTCTGCAGTGATTGTCTACTCAAAACCTGAAAAACATGAACATTTATATAACTGATAGAGAGTAAACTTAAAAAGGTAGCTAAAAAGTGACGGCTGATTGTTGCAAAACTAGGACTGTTATTAATAAAATAAACATGTAGGATGTCTTTAGTGTTGACTGATTCTGAGAGATTGAGGGAAAATGTGGTTTATAATGTCAATAAGGTTTGGCAGCATGGGGTTTTCTGGTGATTTTTACTAGAACATTTTTGTTTAAATAATAAAGGCAGGAACCAGGATGATATGAGATGAGGTATCAATGGGAAGTGGGTAAATAAAGGAAATAGGGCTATGAAGGGAATAGAATTTAGGTGGTAGGTGGAAAAAAAGAATTATTTTTAACTTCCAAATGGAAAATAATAAGTGATTTTGTATGCTGAGAAATATAATACAGGTGAGGAGAGAGCTTGGTAATGATATCTGATGAAGAAAATTCCTAGAGGCAACAAGAAGTATAAGAATCTAGAAGACAGGTAGATATTTTATATTAATAGGAACTAAGGAATGTCCTGATTTGAAATAGGATTGAAGAAAAAGATAAAATGCAGAGATATGGATGGAAGTTCAGCCTGCACACCACATATCTCTGCATTCAGGGAGTCTTGTTGGCCAGTTCTCTCCTGGACCCCTTTCTTAAGGCTTTACTGATGCCTTGCGCAGATTTGCAGATTTCTACAACTGGACTTACCACACTGTTAGGAAATTTTCTGCTTATGCACCTGTCTTACCTACAAAACATGGGCACCTTACAGGGAAGATAATTTTACCCACCTCCATGGTAACAAGTCTAGGGCCTGGCACTTGGTAGATGCTCATATATGTTGGCTGAATGAATGAGTAAAGGACTGAATGAATTCGATTTGACAGGAAAAAATCTGCTTTTTTTTCATTAAAGAATTAACAAGTAGATTGAATTAATTTATCAAGCCTGATCAAATGCTTTAGCCTGGAAAAGATGTGAACATTTCTTAGATTTATTAGTTTGCTCTAGAAAATGAAAATACTAATTATTTGCAGGATTAATCACTGAATCTTTCCTTCTAATTTTCTAACTGACAGCTTTTTTAATGGTAGTGGTGAAGACATTTACCACAGTTCCTGGGAATTCATCCAAACTTCATCAATTCAAAAATCCTAGTAACAAAGATTAATTTGATCAGACAGTTGTTTTCACTTTGGACTGGGCTGACAACTGGGCTGACATGTAGCCCCATACTGACACATGCTGATCTCTATTCTCTACACAGCTACACATGCTCTGTGGAAGGCACTAGTGGTGCTGGCACCTCAATTTTATTTTTATTTTTTTATTTAAAAATATATTTTTTATTGATTTTTTACAGAGAGGAAGAGAGAGGGATAGAGAGTTAGAAACATCAATGAGAGAGAATCATTGATCAGCTGCCTCTTGCACACCCCATACTGAGGATATGCCTCAACCAAGGTACATGCCCTTGACTGGAATCAAACCTGGGACCCTTCAGTCCTCAGGCCAACGATCTATCCACTGAACCAAACAGGTTTCGGCTGGCACCTCAATTTTAAGGCAATAGAAGTTTTGTCAATCCTAACTCAATAATTTACACTGGGTTATCTAATACATTGCCATATTCTCAGCCATGTCAACATTATAAAATTGTCTCTGCTAATTGCATTTCAACAAGTGAATCCATTTGTTTAAAAATAATAAAAATAACATTTTAAGGAAAGAAAAAACAAAAAGTAGAAAACATTTTGTCTGAGTACATTTCTTTTTTAATTGTACTGAGCAAATTCAAATTTTCTAAGACCTTTCTCAATTTATAGATGAAAATTAGTTGTCAGACAATATTTATTCAACAAATTGATGAGTGAGTGATTTGCCCACTTAATAACGATGATCCTGGCATGTTTGTGTTCTTCAATCAACACTTCTGAATCTGGATTTCCAATGGTTTCAGAGTCATGAAAGCTTTAAAAAAGCTTCTCTCAACCAGGTCTTATTCAGTTAGTAGTTTCCTGTCTTTTCAAAACCAGGAATTTAATGTATTAAGATATTTACATTGCTGTTTTAGCCTTTATGTTTTCTCAAATAAAACTGACCATTTGTTATTGCTCCTGTGGGTGGTTGAAGTGTTTGACTAGAACTGTATTGATTTTGTTTTGTTCCAGAGTTACAAGTTTCTTCTTTCAGTTCACAAACTTTTGGACTTAATCCATCAAATAGGATTACTGTATATTAGTGCACAGGGACAGCAGGGGTTATCTCTAGAATTCTGAGTGCTCATGAAATTAGATCCATGGCAATGCATTGTCTTACTGTCACTGTCTATTTTCTGTGTCCCCACACTAGGGTGGGAGCCTGTTCTATGAGAAAGACTTTCAAATTAAACAAAAGTCACAGAGAACATGGTGATAATCAAATTCAAATTTATTACACCCCATGGAGTTTTTACATGGAGCAAGGCGTTTCATCATAATGGTGGGAGGCAGGGACATGAACTTCAAGAACCTTGGGGAAGTCATTTAAACTTATTTGATCTCAACTTTCTCACCTTACGATTGGGTTGAAAATGATCTACTCCCTTTCCAGGGACATTCTAAGAAGAAAATGGATAGGAAAGAGCATGGGAATTATAAGAAACTATGAATCACCCTATTAAATACATGTGCACTCTCATGTGCCTTCTTACATCTCATAAAAGTTTGTTCTTTGAATATTTGAAGGAAAAACCAACACCTTTGGTTCTGGAATCTTGTTTTCCTATAAAATATTAAATATATGAGATTTGAGATACTTGTTAATATCATGATCATTATTATCCTCGTTATTGTCACTGTGTTTTATGTGTGTGTGTGTGTGTTGGGGTTTTTTGGAAAGTTTATCTTTCATTCAAAGAATGTATTTTCAGGACTTCATATTGTGTTTGTATGATGTTATCACTAATTACTAAATCAGAGTGTTCAATGACTTTGACATAGTTTCAAGGGTTATCCTCTTATTCTCAAAATACTTTGCCAACTGACACGTGCCTGATCTGGGGAGATGGGAAAGCCCCGGAGTTTGTAGCCAGATCTGAAGTTAACAGTAATTCTGTCACTTGGAGAAATGGCCCTGGCCTAAGATTGGAAGAGAACCCTTTTTAATGTGAATGTGGAAAATGCCCATTTTAAGAAGAGGAATGGGACCTCCATTAAATGGAGGTAACAAGAAATTACTGGTAAGATGTGGAGATAAAATGGATCATGTGTTCAAAGCAAAGACACATACTGAAGTAATGAGATGATAGAGAAACACATCTGAAGGTCTATTTGTGAGGAGGAATGAAGAAGAGGGCATATATGCATGCAGGGGAAGCTGGATGTGGGTGAGAGCTCTTTTGTAGCAGGGAGGGAAGAGTAGAGCTAGTAATTGCCTTTTTGTTTCTGCATCATGACTTTAGCTCCCTGGTCATGATGCATTTGGACGGGGTGGGGTGGGGTGGGGTGGGGGGTGGGGAAGGGCCCATGTTACAATGTCAGGTGGGGTGGACATTCTGGTGGCATGGTGACAACTAGCCCGATGCTTGAGGAGAAAAAATGGACGACCTCTGCCTTCATGGAAACCCAGCTTCATACATTTTGGACTTAAGTGAGACATTTTCTCAACAGCTAACAAAAGGGAACTTACAGTTCACAGTAATTTATACTTGCAAGGACCTGGAGAAAAATGGTCTTTTGTGCGCACTGATGAAGAAATAATTGAGAGGTATTTTTCCTCTTTCCTATTTTGTGGTCTGAGCCAGTTTTCTTTGCTGAGTTGTCTTTTATTGATTCATTTATTCACCTACTCATTCAATAAACATTTCTCCAGTAGACATTTTGTGTCAGCGTGCTGGGTGTGTAGTGCTAAATAAGACAAAGTATTTCTGCCCTTATGAGGCTTACAATATAATTTAGAGGAGATAATCAGGCAAACAAAGAAGAGATCAGTTAAGGCAGTGATGCATATTTTAAGTGGTAATAGGATGAATATGGCAGTGGGAAGGGAGCTTTTGAACAGATTAGAGAATTTCCCTCTGAGGAGGCTACATGTGAGCTGTTTTAGACATTATGGAAAAGAGAACAAACAATAGCCCAAATGATCTTATTTTTGTGTAAATGTAGAGGTGGCAGCTCAGGACCAATGTGTCAGTTCAAAGGCAATACCAAGAACAGAGGCTCTGCGTATCATTCTGACCTTCATTCCTAATATGATTCCAACGTGATGTTGTACCTCTGTGTATCACATATGCACTCCAGCCGGAAAGAGAAGGATGGAGACTGCCGTGCCTGTCAGAGCGGGCTGCATAATTGACGGGGGCAAGAAACAATGCAAACTGTGGGCCTTTGTTTATAAAGCAGAAAAAATGATGTTTAAAAGTACCAACAAAAAATAAAGCTTTTTCTTTTCTTCTTTTTTTTTAAATATATTTTATTGATTTTGTAGATAGGAAGGGAGAGAGATAGAGAGTTAGAAACATGGATGAGAGAGAGTCATCGATCAGCTGCCTCTTGCACACCCCCTGCTGGGGATATGCCGGCAACCAAGGTACATGCCCTTGACCGGAATCGAACCCGGGACCCTTCAGTCCCCAAGCCAACGCTCTATCCATTGAGCCAAACCGGTTTCGGCTAAAGCTTTTTCTTTAAAAATCTTTTAGAAATGCTTATATAAAGGTAACAGTGATACATGAGTAACGACATAAAGATCAGTTGCAAAAATAGTTTGGTACCATAAATTTATATAGGACAAAAAATGCTACTATAATAATTAAGGTGACTTCTCAAATGATCATACTGTGCTTTCTGGGTTGTTTGTAATTTATTAAGGTCATTAAATGTTATACTAAAAGTAAGTTCATTTTCAATCAATATACTTAAAACAATACCTGTAACTAATTTTTTAAATTTTTCACCAGAGGATAAGATTAACATTTTTAGAAAGAGAGAGGAAGGAAGAGAGATAGAGAGACAGAGAGAGAAATATTGATGTGTGAGAGAGAAACATTGATTATTTGGTTCCTGCATGTGCCCCATCTGGGGCCAGGGATAAAACCCACACATTAGGCATGTGCCCTGACTGGGAATCAAATCAGGGACCTTTCAGTGCAGGGATGATGCTTCAACCAATTGAACTAACCAGCTTGGACAACACCTACAACTCTTGGCAAATGCAAGATTCACTTGACAAATGACTTTTGATAATTTTTTAAATTTTGAGAAAGATATGCTGATGCAACTATTACTGGAGCTCTTAAGAATATTTTATAGACTGTTTACAGCATGGGAAAGATTTTCTGATAAGTTCTTTCAAAGTATACGTTTCAGTACATCCAAAGTTGCTGTTGTGTAGCAACTTTTCTAAGGGCAGTTTGTGTAAATTTAAATTTTATTTTAAATGTAAATTTGTGCAATTGCATTTTAATGTCTCCTATGACATTTTCTGAAGTGTATGGGAGGTCAAACAAGAAGCTGAAAGTGGCTTCATGGTGTATCTATAATTTAAAACTGTTCATATATTTCATCATTGTATTTTAAGTTAAAAAGAAAACATCCATTTTAAAATTGTCTTCCTCATCAATAATTTGTTTAACAGCAGCTTCCTTTGAAAATAGTGTCCTGTGCAATGCCACTGTCTTCCCATCTAATTTCTATTTGCTTTGTAAAGTTGAAATGCTTCCCACACAGGACATTCTAAGTTCTTTGCAGAGTCCAAAGAATTCCCTGATATGCAGCGTCCATGTCTATGCTGCTACTGGGTAATACCTCACTGACAAAGTGTAGTGCAGAGTTCTGGCCTTCCTGTCCTGGTGCTGAGGGTGAAGTTAATGTCTGTGCAGAGGTGCAGTTAAGGGTCCCAGGAAAAATGGCAAACTGGCCTGTCAAGGCGTCCCAGTGTGCAGCCCCTAAGTCTGCAGATGTGGGTGATGCAGCTGCCATCCCTGCTGTCATTCTGGCCCTCCAACTTGAGCCAATGGTATTCTGATGGACCAAGGCATGTGTGCCTGGCTGCCAGGCCAGTTACTCAGGTGCTTACATTCTCTGTCTGCCTGGTCTGCGGAGTCTTTGTTATCACCTGGAGAATCTCTGCTGCTCTTGGTCGTACTCTCCTGTCCCCTTGGACTCCACCTGTTAAATGATCAAATCCCATTCAGTGTCACATGAGTCATGCCACTGGGTCGGAAGGTACAAGTAATAACAATAAATGTTTCCCTTATTTCACTGAAAAATGAATCTTTGCACCTGACTCCTGGATTGTGGGGCTCCCTCGCTCCAGCTTCTGGGCAATCCCTCCACATGGCCCACAGCCATGTGGACCCTCACAGACAATGGACTAATAGACTAAAGGACTGTAACTGGCCTGATGCTGAACTGGACCTGGCTGCAACAGGACAAAAATGCTGGACATTGGCTTTGCTTTTAGTCTCACTGAGACCCCAGCTATACTCCTATGACTGGAATGAGACTTGGGAAATCCAAGGATGTAATTCACACTAGTGTAATCACTCTCTAGTTTTTCAAATACTCTCTTCTCTATGGCTCTCAAAGTGACATTCTTCTGCCACACAATACCTTTTAAAACGGGTGCCCTGAGGTAACCTTACATTCTCAGTGTGATTCTGAGGCAGGGAAACTTCTGTTTCTTCTACATCTAATCTGAGGTGAAAGGAAGTTGATCACCATCAAAGCATCTGAGATCACTTGACTGCTCAGAACACTGAATCTGCTCTACAACTGGCGATATAAACAGTCACATTACAAGGTGTGTTTTTTGGAGGGGTGTTTGTGCATATATATGAAACAAACAAAGATATGCAAATTATATGTAGAATGGAAAGACAACTTTTCTCAACAGAAGTCATTCTCAGGTTCATAGTTCCATGTATCAGGCCAAGGAAGGAAGTCGTAAAATGGATCAGGATTAAGACAGTCTTTTACCATTTGAAGCCCATATGACCTTATTCACCAATATCACCCCATTAAATATGATAAAAGAAATAATAAAACAGTTCATTCAGAAAAAAACTCGGTCCTTTTTTTTAGACTAAATTTATCCTGGTATGGTGGCCTCTCTATATAATACTAATGGCCCAGTGCATAAAATTCATGCACATTAAAAGGGAATTAGTTAGAGGAAATATTTTAATATTGCTATTTGCCCTTTCTCTATAATAGAAGTGTCAGAGATGAAAGAAAATTAGCAAAATATATATGAAAATATCCCTCCTGTCAAAATCTCAGGTGCACTGCAGGACCCAGAGTCAAGTTCCCACCCACCCACATGCTCCTCGAAATCGCATGAGACCCAGACCTGGCCAGCCCCACTCCTGTCAAGCTCCACCAGATGGGGGATGCAGCCTCCCGCTGATGGTGGGTAACGACCATTTGCATATTAGTTTTTCATTATTAAGATATGCATTACCTATGGACACAGACAATAGGGTGGTGAAGCCCAGAGCGGGGCAGGAACATGGAGAAGGCAATGGAGGGGGAAAAAGGAGACATTGTAATATTCTTAACAATAAAGATTTTTTAAAAAAACCCAAATGGATGTAGCTGTGTTCCAATAAACTTTTAAAAAGCAGATGGAGCTGGATTTGGCCTGCAGGCTATAGTTTTCTGACCTACATTTTATTTTATTATTTTAAAGAATAGTTTTCTGATTTTATTTTATTATTTTAAAGAATAGTTTAATGATTTTTTATATATAGAGAAACATCAATAGGTCCACAACCGGGACATGTGCCCTAACAGGGAATCTGGCAACCTCCTGGTGCAGGGTACGATGCCTAACCAACTGAGCCACACCAATCAGGGCTGCTGACCCCTTTTAAGTAAGTTTGCATTTCTGCTAGGATATTATCTAAGTCTAAGAACTTTTTTGTGTTGTTTTGTTCATTCTCAGAGTGTTTTTTTCCCCCAAACAGCATATAATTTTTATTTCACATGTACCATATATTTTCATAAGTCTGAATATAGTAATAATAGTTTTGTTTTTAAGTTTTCTCACCTGCATATTGTTTTCTCAAAATTCTGTTTGTTTTTGTTATATTAGAGGTTTTTCTCAAATATTGATGACCCCTGGTTATCTACTCACGTCTAAGAGATTGAATAGCATAGCAGTTGCCTCTGTGGGTGGGGAGGTGCTGACTGGGGCATAATGGAACTTTCTGGGGAGATGGAAATGTGCTATATCTTGAGTGAGGGATGTGTTGCGCAGGTGTATACAATTGTCAAGAGCCATTACACTGACCATTTAAGGCCTTTGCATTTTCCTATAATTGCTTAAAGAATATAAAAAACGGTTTATGACAGCAAGTTGCTGAGTAGCCCTATGTGGGGGAGGGGGTTAATGAGGACTGGTTAATTCAGGGGCTCACTACAGAGAGTTGGGGTTGGGCTGTTTTGTCGGGAAATCTCTGATGCCAACCTAATAATAAAAGGCTAATGTGCAAATGGTCATTACGCACCATCAGCAGGAGGCTGCATTCCCCATCTGAAGGAACTTGACAGAGGTGGGCTGGCCAGGTCTGGGTCTCATCTAATGGGGGTGAGGCCAGCCAGGTGTGGGTGAGTTGGGCTCTGAAAGAGAACTAATACAAACAGGGGGGAAAAAACAAATAATTTGGAGAAAAAAGTATTCAGGGAGAAGAAAATGAAAACCAACAGGAAATGAAACAACAGTAAAAAAAAATACTCGTTGTTAATATAGTCAGAGGTTGAAGGGAGTAAATTCCGGAGTGTCCTGTCTGCAGAGTTTATTGTGACTTCACTGTCTGGGAGCCAGAGGGGAGGGGCCCCAGGTGATGGAACTGGAGGCGGGCTTCCCACATTCAGGATGGAGCAGTCAAATAAGCCCCTGGTGGGTCACAGGGCCGCCCCTCCCAGTTGTCTTGCTGTGTCCTGGTTCAGAGACCCTATTCTACCCTCTCAGAACAATGAACCTTCTGTCTTTGTTGGGGTTGGGGGGAGGGGGGAGGGAGTGGAGAAGGAAATCTGAGGATTAGAGCCCTTTGTAGACCAATCCTCTGGTTTTGGGCCCCAGCTTTGCTTCCTCTTCCAGGGTACTTAGTTCATTAACACAGGCACCTTTGAGGGTTTTGTGGGGTAACCCCTGATGCCTCTTCGCTTTTCTCACTCCTGGCTTAGGGTTCACTTCAGGGGCAATGTCCTCAGACCGCTGAGGCACAGACCACATTCATCTGCCTTCCATATTTAAATGTTTGTTGCTGTGGTCTTTTTTCACTTTGTTCTTTCTGATTCATACTGTGGTAGGCAGAATAATGGCCCCCAAATGTTGCCTGCAGCGCTGCCCACCTCCTCAGGAGCCAGGCACACTCCAAGGGTGGGATCTTCCCGGAAACAGCTCAGGGAGGGCGCCTCAGTGCAAGTGGGACTGACGGAAGTGGAGGTGTGGCATGGAGGTGATGCCTGCACTTCTGTGAATGAGGCCAAGCAGAGCCTACAGGCCGAGCTGAAGCTGAGCCTGTGGGCCATCAGGAGTGCCCACAGCTGCCCTGGCCATGTGGGGAGTACAGGCCCTTCCTTCGGGCCCACCTTTCTGCCCCTGTCCCTGCTGTCACAAGTCTCCTCTCACCTGAGCCTGCTGTGCGCACAAGCTGTCTTTCGGTAAAGCCTCTGGTCATTGTGGATGATACGGATCCTGGCTCTTGATAGATAGATAGATAGATAGATAGATAGATAGATAGATAGATAGATAGATAATAGTATGGCTAAAACAGAAATGAAATGGGTTTGACACTGAAGCTTGTAAGAAATGGATGGGTCTGCTAATGGGAGTACTCCTGCAATAATCTCCCTCTTTCTGTGAATATTCTCATCCTCAGGGGAACTGGGTTTATAGTTTTCCCAGCAGGGAGGAGCTGAGAGAAATGGCTCAAGGTCCTCTCCTGGTGTACTAAGTCTCCAGCTGGACCCGAGCACTGTCTCCTGGGGACCTGTGCTTTGCTCATTCCCATGGAAGACAGAATAAAAATGTCTCACTGTAAGAGCTCAAAGCACATAGGTGAGGGGCCCAGACGAGGCTGTGCCCCAAACAGGCCCTTTAAGGGCACAGAATCACAAACCCAGGCAGGACCCTGGCACTCAGTTAAGTGACACCAATACCGAAAGGATTTTCTCTCTGATGGGAACCAGATGACTCCCACCTCTAGCCTGCTCCTTTCTTCGTGTTTAGAAGATATTATGCGACAAAATGGCAAAACTGCATGTCAGGTCCCTTGGTTTGGAAACCCCTTCCTATATTCTCTGTCTTTGAAAGTCTTTTTATTCTTCAAGGAATGCCTGCTATGAGCTCCAGGGCTCTGGTACTGCATCTTAATTCCAAGTGGTGATGTCTGCCTACTGTGGCGCATATATCACACCTGCCTCCAGCTTATCCTCAGATCTCAGCACCAGCCTTCCCTGACCCCCACCCTCTCTTATCCATCATGGGCTCTGGTTCACTGTGTGCTTTGTGACTGTTTCATTTGTATATGTCTCCCCCACAGCGAGTTCTGCTTTTGCTTCTCACATTCTCAGAACAAAGCATATTACTTGATATATATGTGTGCAATAAAAACAAGCACATATTTGTTGAATATTGAACTTTTGAAACCGACTTTATTTGCGGGTATTCAGTAAAAGTTTCCTTCGGAGCCAACTGAAGGAATAGCCGTGGAATATTCATGGGAACTCAAGTGCACGGAAGCTTTATATCTGCTACAGTGGAACTTGGTAGGTGTAACTTCCATGGACCTAGAATGCTGAAGAGAAGAAAGCCTAACTAATTTCATGGTGTGAATGTTCGCCCCTTTTAGAAAGTGAACTCTAATGCTTAGTCAAATGTATGGGCACCCATCCCCTTTGGGGGCGTCTGTGTCATAAGGGCATGTTTCTCGGGGCTTTGAAGTTGCTGAGGGGTGTCCGGTGAAATCAGGTAGAAGGGGGCTAGTTTCTGTGTTTCCCGACCACAGCAATGACCCCTTAGCAGTCGCTGTGTGGTGTGGAGGAAGGCAAAGCCTTTGGTATCCATGTATTATTTAGTCCATTGGTTCTTGTTTCTTTTAATATTTTTGTTCTAACAATGTTTAATAACATTGGTTTGACTCCAGGTAGCCATGCTCTGAGCGTTTCCTGCGGGCACAACAGTGTGTGAGCTGGGGGCACCCACAGAGGCGGGAGCGATTCTGAGAGGATGTCTCTCTTCTTGTCCTGTAGGGCCTGGCTCTCCAAGTTGAGGCTGTTTTCAGATAGAGATCAACCAGGAACTCCCCAGTGTTCTTCCTCTGAGGATGAGCTTTTGTATTACTTTTTATGTTTAAATTTTGAACCTCCAATCTTTAATCTGGTAATACTAGGGCTGCCAGGAACAAAACTTCATAGATGTTTCTGGCTTTCAGGTGTATCTATTTATTTATTATTTTAACAGACAATTTTTATAGCGGTTTTAGAGTTACAGTAAAATTAAGGAGAAGGTACAGAGATTTTACATATATTCCCTGAGCCTACTCCTATAGAGTCTTTCCCATCATCGACCAGAGTGGTACATACAGTTGATGAACCTATGTCATCACATCATTATCCATCAAAGTCCATAGTTCACATTGGAGGTCACTCTTGGCGTTGTGCATTCTAGGTACAGTTTCACTGCCTTAAACATTTTCTGTGCTTCACCCATTCCTTCTTCCCACCAGATTATCCCCAGTCAGCCACTGGTATTTTTACTGACTTCATAATTTTGCTTTTTTCCAGAATATCACGTAATTGGAATAATACAGTATGTTGTCTTTTTAGGTTTGCTTCTTTCATTTAAGTAATTCAGATTTATGTATTTATGCTTCAGCCATTTTCCTATTTCTTTTTCCTGGTGTGATTTCAATGGGAAGAAAGTTGAGAGGATGACACATTTGCCATTTAAAAATATTATTTTACCTCCCTTTTCTTTTCTGACAATTAAAAAACTAGAATTTATTTTTATATATTGAACTTAATTTTAGAAATAATGTTATATTCTTTGCCATTCCTGCATTCCTAATTCCTAGAAGTCTCCAGGTTATAAATAAAAGTTTAAAAAGTTAGAATTTACTTATAATAGTTAATTATGAAATAATAAATTCAATGAGAAAATATTTATTACTATCCCAATTTTACCAATATTTATTTCATAATGAGTTTATGTAGATTGAAAGTAATAATATATTTGAAATTAATTTATAGACTCAAATTATTATTTATTAACAGTTGTTCAATAATTATTTCCAAGTTAACAAGTGAATGCACTCACTTTGCTGGAAAGATGATTTATTACGCATTTTCTTTATTAGAAAGCGAAATGATAACACTAATAATGAACTACAAAGGTGAATCAAATCACAGAGGCCTACAGCCAACTGCAGAGACACTGGATTAAAAATCCCCCAGTGCAATTTTCCATCACAAATCTCAGTGATTACACCAGAAGCTGAAGTGTTGCCAGACCTTCATAAAACAGTAAAGTGGATTAAATCTGTTTCCATTCTCATTTAATGCTGCAGCGAATTCCATGCTATTTTTCTTGTCTCCCAGGCAAAAGGATTAGATGTGTTTTGTTACTTATTTCTTGGTTGTAACTCACAGAAATTGACTCTGTTTGGATTAAGGAAAATCAGGGAAGTTATGGGGAACATCCTGGAAGTCTGGTGTGGTCACATCAGAGCTGGTTACTGTCATGGTCATGGGTAAGGCAGCTCTGAGAACCTCGGCAGAAGCTCATAATTCTTTCCTGGCACAATCATCAGTGTCTAAATGTGTTTGCTCTATTAAATATTCAAGTAAGAAGATAAAAAACAAGCTACAGCATGGAGAAAATACTTTCAAACAAAATATTCAACAAATGCAATAGTATATAGACTATATAAAGAATGTTCAAAGCTCAACAAAGGTAAAAATCAATCAAAAATGTACAAAATAAGCAGAGACATTCTATTAAAGGATATATAGATGACATAAAAAAGATTTCAACATCATTAGCCATTAAGAAATGATAAAGACATGATGATATCAGAATTATGTATTCTATCAGAATACATAATTTTATTTTATTTTTATTTTTTAAAAATATATTTTATTGATTTTTTACAGGGAGGAAGGGAGAGGGAGAGAGAGTTAGAAATGTCGATGAGAGAGAAACATCGACCAGCTGCCTCTTGTACACCCCCTAATGGGGATGTGCCCGCAACCAATGTACATCCCCTTGACTGGAATCGAACCTGGGACCTTTCAATCTGCAGACCAACTCTCTATGCACTGAGCCAAACCGGTTTTGGCTAATTTTTTTTTTTTTTAAAGTGGTATCACCAAATGCTGACAGGGATGCAGACACACTAGATCACTCCCCCATTGCTTTGGGAATGTAAAATGGGCAGACTCTCTGGACAATAGTTTGACAGTTTCCTATAAAACTAGATGAGGGAGTACAATGCTGCACATTTATCCTAGAAAAAATCTTAATTTCATTTAGCGCAAACACCCATACATAAGTGTTTATAGCAGCTTTACTCATGATAGCCCCAAATGGAAACAATTCAAATGTCCTTCAGAAGGTCTTTAGTGAAACCAGTGATTTTCTACCAGGTGTGCTGCAAGGATTTTTAAAATATGCAATACCTATTTAGTCAGGGGTACTGATCTCTTTTCCCTTAGATTGTCAAATGAAAAAATGAGAGCAGCCAATAAAATAGCCGTCTGGTGAGAATGAATCAAAATTATCCCTATTTTTTTTTGTAAGATTGGCAAAAAAGAGAACATTTTTTGGTGTGGCAGCATTTTAGTAATTATTTTATGTGTGGGTGAGATGAAAAAGGCTGAAAATTGCTGAGTTAAACAAACTGATATGCAGCCTTACCATAGAATACTATTTAGCCATTAGATGGAACAACATATCGATAATACACAACAATGGGTTGAATCTCTAATGAATATGCTGAGTGTAAAGAAGCCGATTTCCCAGATTTTCGTAGTCTATGATTCTATTTATATAACATTCTTAAAATGACTAAATGGAGAATAGATTAGTGGCTGCCAAGGTTAAAGAGAGGGTAGGGAGCAGGAGGGAAATGGACTTGATATAAAAGGGCAACATGGAAATGTGCATTTCTGCTCTCAATTTCAATATCCTGGTTATAATATTGTACCATAGTTTCTCAAGATGTTATTATTAGGGCAACTGAGTAATCGGTATGTGAGCTTTCTCCATATTATTCTTTACACCTGTTTGCAAATCTATAATTTATATCAAAATAAAAAGTTCATTAAAAAAGCAGGCTAATTAGGTAGTTCTGAAACTCAAGGAAATAAATCTATAAACTGAAGTGTCACAGCCCTGGGATTTAGAAAAGTCATTTTGTTACTGGCGTTGGGGTTCTTGGGTTTCCCAAGATAGTCAAGAGGAAACCCCAGTTTTCAGACAGATCTTAAGCTTATGCCTGAGCACAAGGGAGGCCCGCAGAAGAGAGGAAGGTCCTCAGAGCCGCTGGGGACTGGCTCTGCTTGGCTGCTTGTATAAGCTGGGCCAGAGCAGGCTTTCACGGAAAGACAGGCTTGTGATAATGGCGGGTTTATGGATTTTTCCATGTCAGGGTAGGAAAAGCAAGCGGTTAGAAAGGAGATACAATTCTGCATTTTTTTTTTTTAATTTTTTTTTTTACCGGGAGTGGAGGGGTGATGACATTCTTGCAGTCAGCTTATCCTTCTGGCTACCTGATATTGTTCCATTCCTGGGGCCAAGCCCCTCCACTGTCTCAACTCAGGGAGGAATGGGCCTTTTTGGTATTTTCCTAAGTTTTTCATTTTATTGTAGAAAATAGATATTATAAAGTTTACTATTTTACCTGTTTTTAAACATATGTAATTCTGTGGCATTAAATTCATTCACATTGTCATGCGACCATCACCAACATCCATCTCCCGGACTTTTTCGTCATTTAAAACTGACACTCCAAACCCATTAAACAGTCACTTCCCCTTCCCTCAAAGAGACGCTTCGAGAATGATGTCATACTGCACAAGGGCCATGCTGATCTGTCTTGCTCCAGTTTTAGCTGGGGTGCTGCCAGGAGAGCACTGAAGCCTTTCTGTTGCCTACTTTGTCCCACCAGCCCATGCAGGGTGATAACGCGAGGCATCAGTCCCAGCAGCCCCGGGGATTTGCTTACCAGGCTGCGGTTATCAGTCAATTGTTTGAGCTCATTCTTTTGCCTTGAGACAAGTTCACAGATAGTTTGAAGATCATGTTTGGAAGTTAATTGATTCAATTTGGAAACATCCACTTCCATTCTTTTTTTTCCTTGTGTCTGCTCCGTGAAAAATGTCCTTCGGTAACCAGAATGCTCATTTTATTTTACTTACTTTAAACTTTTGTGTGCCTGTGGATCATAAAGGAAGAATTCTGAGGGAAAGAATATATTTTAATAATTTGAAAAATCAAGTATTTTAATAAATTATTTTTGCTAATTTTTATTTAACTCTTTAAAATATATATAGAATTCTAAACTTTCTGTTTTTTAAAGCTTTACCCTATGCATAATTCTTTTCAAAAGTACCTTCAATTGTGGGAATATTTAGTAGAATGTACTATATTCAATTTCTTCAATTAAGTTTGGGATGTATTTACAGAAAACTTGTGTCAGAAATTACAACAAACTCCTCTGATATTGAAATATTTTGAGCAACATTTTATCTTGCTGTGGATATTCGTTGCATTTTAATTTTTAGGAGAGTTTTGGATTTATAGAAAAATTGAGAAAATATTACAGAAAATTCCCACATACCTTGCAACAAGTTTCCACTATTAAAAAAATCTTATACTAACTGAAAGAATCATGGGTTCAATTTCAGGTCAAGGGCATGTACCTGGGTTGCAGGTTTGATCCTGGTTCTGGATGGGGCACATGCAGGAGGCAACCAATTGATAGGTCTCTCTCACATTGAAGTTTCTCTTTCTCTCTCTCTCTGCCCCTAACCCCACCTTCCATTCTAAAAACCAATGGAAAAAGTTCCTCAAGTAAAGATTAACAACAAAAATCTTATATCAGAATGAAAGAACTTAATATTTATTATAATTAAGTTCATGTTTATTTAGATTTATTAGTTTTTACCTAGTGCTTTGTTCTATTTCAGGATCCCATCAAGGATCTCAAACATTTAGTTATCATGTCCCCTTCAGCTCTTTTTGGATATAGAGTTTCTCAGACTTTTCTTGTTTTTATTATCTTGACAGTTTTGGGCAAATGTTTTTTAGATGTTCTAATATTGAACTTGATATTTTTCTCATGAAGACAGAAATCAAGTGCCATCTTTATCATATAGAGAGTACCTGCTAAGTGTGTGAGAACTGGATAAAGTTGATGTTTGGGGGTATGGGCTCAGGATTGCTTGGTTTAAAATCAAAGGTGTGTTTTCAAAAAAGTTGTTTGCTATCTCAAGGAATTAGCTAATTTTGAGAGAGCCAGTCCCTACCTGGGTCCACAGGACCTTAGTTGTCAAAGCATTATAAAATGCAGAAAATAGAAACCATTGTCTATAATAATAAAAGTGAAATATGCTAATTAGACCAGACATCCTTCTGGACGACCTTCCAGATGAAGCCAAGGCTGTGTGGGAAGCCCAGGTCCTGGGTGCCAGAGGGAAGCCAGTGCCAGCAGCCAGGGGGAGGAAGGCCTACTCTTGCATGAATTTTGTGCAGCAGTCCTCTAGTTAATTTATAATAACCAATCATTTTACTCTCTCCCTGGTTGTACTTTGTCTAGAATGTCATTTCATTGGAAGTGTACAATATATAGACTTTTCAGACTGATTTCTTTTCCTTAGCAACATGAATTTAAGTCTTAATAGCTCATTTATTGAAATTTGCTGAGTAACGTTTTATTGTATGGATATACCTATTTATCCATTAATTTGCTAAAGAACATTTTGGTTGCTTCCAGATTTTTTTTTTACAATTAATGAATAAAGCTATTATATAATAAGTGTACATGTGCAGATTTTTGTGAGGACATATGTTTTTATATCGATTGGATAAAAATGTCTAGGAGTATAATTGCTGAGTTATATGTTAATAGTATGTTTAGCTTTATAAGAAACTGCCAAATGTCTTCCAATGTGGCTGTACTACTTTATATTCCAGCAATGAATGAAAATTTCTATTGGTCCAGATCTTCAAGCTTTTGGTATTTTTAGTTTTTTGAATTTTAGCCATCCGAATAGTCATGTAGTGGCATTTCATTGTTTTAATTTGCAATTACCTAATGACAATTGATGTTGAAAAATTTTTATATGATTATTTTTCATCTGTATACATTCTTTGGTAAGGTTCAGATCCTTCAGCCATTTCTTGAGTTTTTTTATTTTCTTATTGTTGAGTCTTAAAAGTTTCTTATAAATTTAGATAAAAAGTTCTTTTTAGTTATATGTTTTACAAATATTTTCTTCCAGTCTGTGGCTTGTCTTTTGTTTCCCTGCCTTTTTCACCAAGCAGAAGTTTATTTTTTTCTTTTAATGAACTTGAATTTATCATTTTGTTTTCTTATGAATTTTGCTTTTGTTGTTACATGTGAAAGCTCATTGCTAAAACCAAATTCACATAGATTTCTCTTTTCTCAAAATTTTATATGTAGATCTAATACCCATTTTAGTTAATTTTTGTTAAAGGAGTAAGATTCCATTTTTGCATATGATGTCTAATTTCTTTTGTACCACTAGTTGTAAAGATTATGCTTTCTTTATTGAATTGCCTTTGCTTCGTTACCAAAGATAAGGTGACTATATTTTTGTCAGACTATTTCTGGGCTCTTTAATCTTTTCCATTAATATGTGTCTCTGTCTATTTGCCAATATCACAATGTCTTGATTACTGCAGCTTTATAAAATAAAGACATTTCAGAGGATCCTAGCATTTAAATGTGTCAGAAAAAGGGCTAGAGAAGTGAGATTTTTCATTTTCAATTAAGCCACTGGTATACTTGGAATGAATGTATCCATCAATCATATCTCCCAAACCTATAATTTCCAGCTTATTTCAACAAGATAGCATGGCAGAACTTCTAAATAAACAGAATGTCAAATATTTTATTAGCTTAGAGAAAATAGTGTATCTCACAAAGGATTGTTATCTAGAGTACATAAATAACTCCTATAAATCTATATAAAAATTTAGGGAAACAATTTTTAAAGTAAATAAGAGGCATGAATGGGTGATTCACAGAAGAAATTAAAATTTTCAAATAGAAACTGAAAAGAAAAGATGGCTCACTAATTCCTCAGGAATCAAGATTTATAAATTAAAACAATTATAGCATTCTATACCAATTAGACTCACAGATTCATACATATTAAAAAGCCCAATAATATTCTGTGTTAAGTAGATTATGGCACAATAGAAAAATTTATAAACTGTTATGTGGGGTCAAATTGTAGAGTATTTAAAAAATTATCTATATCTATATCTATATCTTTATCTGTAGTATTTTCATTGAATTCAGAGAGGAAGGAAGAGGAAGAGAGAGAAAGAGACAGAAACATCAATGATGAGAATCATTGATCAGCTGCCTTTTCTATGCCCCCAGACTGGGGATTGAGCCCACAACCCAGGCATGTGTCCTTGACCAAAATCAAACCCAGGACCCTTCAGTCCACAGGCCAAAGCTCTATCCACCAAGCCAAAGCAGCTAGGGGAAAAATAAATCTAAATATACTATGTAATAAAAGGCTAATATGCAAATAGACCAAACGACAGAATGACTGGTCACTATGATGCACACTGATCACTAGGGGGCAGATGTTCAATACTGGAGTTGCCCCTTGGTGGTCAGTGAGCTCCCACATGGGGAGCACCACTCAGCCAGAAGCTGGAGTCACAGCTGGTGAGTGCAAGGGTGGTGGCAGAAGCCTCTCCTGCCTCTGTGTCAGAACTAAGGATATCTGATTGTGGGCTTAGTCTCACTTCCAATGGGGAGTGGGTCTAAGCCATCAGTTGGACAGCCCCCAAGGGCTCCCAGACTGCAAGAGGGCATAGGCTGGGCTGAGGAACCACTTCCTTCAGTGCATGGATTTTGTGCACCAGGCCTCTAATATTAAATGTTTGTATTACCTATGACACAACTGCAATTTCACCTCAAAGTATATATTAGAGAAATTGCTTTAAAATGTAACAGATTTTCCTATTTTATGTATTAATCTCTACTGGCTGATGTTAGCTGGGGAATCAAAGGAGAGCAGTTATTCCAATTCCTTTGGTCCTAATCTGAACCCTCTTTCTAGGTTTAAATGCGTGGGCAGACAAGCCTAAAGCAGAGAAGTGGAAACAGCAAACATCACAGCCAAATGTGCCCATAGACATTCTTTTCTGTTAACTACATTGAAGGAGAACATGACAGGTAACTTCAGAAATCATTCCCATTTTCTTGTTGCATACCATCCACATCATCTGGCAAATTATGGTAGAATTTTTATCATATTAGCAAACAACCTTTATTATTCTACTGAAAACCTCCATGCTGTAAGGCTTCCTGGAAAACTGAAAAACCAGTATTTTCATGCTATGTTTATGCTAAAGAGACTTGTAGAGATAAACTAAACCTGAGAAAGAGCTTTCGGCTCATCAGAGACACATTTGAAAAATTCATGGCTTAGTGAAATGGCAGCATTTAGAACTAGACATTTCTGGGGATTTTAACTTTCAGAAATTTTACCTTTTTGAAATTCAATTTCTCTGTAAATAAAATAGAACTAAATAATGACTACTTTATAGAGTTTTCTGCAGAATATGTAAAATTGCAAATGAAGGTTTTTAGCATCATAATTGACACAGAGTAAGAGCTTGATGAATGTTCTCTTTTTTTCCAATTTACTTAGAATAATTTCAACATGCAGAGTTAAGAGAATAATAAAGCAAACAGCCATTTAAAATTTGAAATATCTTGTCAAATTTGCCCACATGATTTTTAAAGACATGCATTTCTATATGTTTTAATTATATATCTACATATGAGTAGCAAACAATAAAGTATATAGGTACCTTATTTTTAAGCCTTTTATTTACATTTATGGCATAAATGTTTGTATTTATGACATAAATATTTGTATTTATGACAATGATCTATTTTTATGGTTTAGGTGCATTAAAATCTAATTCATTTTTTCCCATATAAATAACAAATTGTCCCAGACCAATATATTAAATATATTATTATTTTTGCATTGATTTCTAATGCTATCTCAATTATATATCAAGTTTACTTACAAGTGTGTGTTTGGTTTTCAATTTCCTTCTGTTCCATTGGTCTCATAATACATTCCTATATAAATATTACATTGTATTCAAAATCCTATCTAATAAAAGAGTAATATGCAAGTTGACCATTACTCCAACACACAAGATGGCTGTCCCCATGTGGTCAAAGATGGCTGTCCACATGTGGACACAATATGACCACCACAAGATGGCCAGCAGGGAAGGGCAGTTGGGAGGGATCAGACCTGCAAGGGAGGACAGTTGTGGGTGATCAGGCCAGCAGGGGAGGGAAGTTGGAAGGGACCAGACCTACAGGGGAGGGCAGTTAAGGGTGACCAGGTCAGCAGAGGAGGAAAGTTGGAGGCAACTGGGCTTGCAGGGAAGGGCAGTTGGGGAGGACCAGGCCTACAGGGGAGGGTAGTTAGGGACAATTGGGCCAGCCGGGGACCAGCTAGGCATCAATCAGGCTGGCAAGGGAGTGGTTAGGAGGTGATCAAGTTGGCAGGCAGAAATGTTTAGGGGCAATCAGGAAGGCATGCAGGCGAGCAGTTGGGAGCCATTAGTCCTGGATTGTGAGAGGTATGTCCAACCGCCTGTTTAGGCCCAATCCAATTGAAATCAGGCCTAAACGGGAAGTCGAACATCCCTCAAGGGGTCCCAGATTAGAGAGGGTGCAGGCTGGGTTGAGGGACACCCCTCCTCCATGCACGTATTTCGTGCACCGGGCCTCTAGTAGCTTAATAATAAACTTTTACTTTATTTACAATAATAAACTTTTACAGTGTTGGTGGGTAAACAAAATTGTTTGTCCTAAGGCAAATCCTTTTATAGTCTTTCTTGAACTTTTAAATTTCTATATTAATTAGAACAGATTAAGTTATACATGCGTATACTTCAGACTTTCATTGGGATGGTATTGAATATATGGGCTAATCTGGACAAAATTGACTTTATTATAATACTGTATCTTCTAATTTATATATGTGGTATATTTTGATGCATTCTACCAAGGAGAAACAAAGTGAGACACTTATTAACGTCAGTAAGATAAATTTTGCTCAGTAACTACTGCAATAGGGGAGAGATTCCAATGTAAATTGAGCTCAACTTCAATCTATGAAGAGGTGACTAGGCTTAGTAAAGAGAATGAGGGAGGAATGATTAGAGGCTCTTGCATAGTCAGAGAGGTAGGAAGATACAGAAAATGGGTAGGGAAGTTGGTCAATGGGGTTGGGCCATCAGGCTTTGCTAACTGGCACACATTGAAGTTAGGCGCCTACCCTCCAACCCAGACTGGGAGACAGGAGCTCTGTCCTTGGTGCTGATCAAACAATCAGTACATTCTTTTAGGTAGCCTTGAGCTCTCCCAGGTAAGGAAAGGAGAGCTGGGTCATCCCAGGGATGTGGCAATGAACTGTTAGAAATCATACCGGAGTTTGTTCAAGTTTCTCATTGTTGGTGAGTGAACAAAATTGTTTGTCCTACAAGCCCTTCCGTCTTTATAGAGCAAAGTTGAGGCCTACATATGAAGATAGCTCAGAGGAACCTAAATTTGGTCAAGGAGAGAATCTGTCAATTCAATTTTTTTATATTCTTTGATAATGTTTTGTGATATTTTTAATCAAATAGTGAATTTGTAAGAGTTAAATCTACAATGACATTAACAGGAAATCGGTCAATTGCTTTCAAGAAAGCATGTGAACATATCATAGAGAGTAAGTTGCTTATTCTAGGCAATCTAAGAGACTTAAGCCTCTATGAGGTCATCTATACAAAATAAAGTTATGCTTTTGTATATCTCACTTTTGGATGTTAGCATTTCTTCCCTGCTTTATGCACATATAGATAGTTGGATAGACAGAAGTACAAGTAGATAGATGATATTTAGATAAAAAGAAAGACTGTATATTCAAGGATTAGAAGCTGAAAAATAAATGAGAAAAAAAATTAGTTCATTTGCCTCAGACAAAGTTCAGGCACATGATTTTGGACAGCATTGTTGCAGACAACACATTCCTTTCACAAAGGAGCTCAAAAGAGGAGGTGAAAATTAGGAGAGAACCAAAATCAATTAGAGAGATGAAAGCCATAGTAAAAGCAACATGAATTAGAATGAAACCTAAAAAACATGTATTATAGAAAAGATCATGGACATGGATAAGAGATATAACATTTTTGTAATTGAATGCATACCTTGGAAAAGGCCAAATATAATATGAACTGTAATGCATTACATAGACTCAAAGAAAATTCTTTCTAAAATAAAGAACATTATTATCAGCAGAGCAAAAGGCCACATCAATGCCCAGAAGATTTTTCTGCAGGAAAATAATTAGCAGTTTATATTTTATATCTTGAGAATACTGAATTTAAAAAGTAAGTAGAACATGGTCAAAGTGGCAAGTTGGTTGAGCATCCCATGAACCAAAGGGTTTCCAGTTTGATTCCCAGGCAGAGAACATGTCTGGGTTTCCAGGTTTGATCCCTGGTCTGCCTGGTCTGGAAGCTTATGGAGGGAAGCTGATTGATGTTTCACTCTCACCTCTCTCTCCCTATCTCCTTCTCTCTCTCTCTCTCTCTCTCTCTCTCTCTCTCTCTCTCTCTCTCTCTCTCTCTCTTTCCCCCCTCCCTTCCTCTTTCTGAGCGTGTCCTCAGGTGAGGATTCTTTAAAAAGTAAGTAGAAAGGTTTGTGGGTAGTCATTAAGACAGATGAAGCAAATTATGAAGAGTTTGGGTGTCAGACTTTCTACATTAACACTCATTTCGGTAGACAGGAATGTTGAGGGAATTCTGTGGGAAATAATGTTACCTAGCATTCAGCTCTTTAGCCCTGTTCTCAATTTAAGTGTAAAGATAACAAAGAGACATTTATACATAGACTAGGGGCCTGTTGCAGGAAGATTCCTGCAAGAACAGGGCTTCCAGTTGGCTTCCCTCCCGCCACCGCCACCACCACCTCTCCAGCTAAGGCCCCTCCTCCCCCCGCGGTTTCCCTGCCGCCTCGGCCCCCTCACTCCCCACCCCATGCTTTTTCTCCTGGCAGCTGCATGCCCTGCCCGCCCCATCCTGCCCGCCTCCAGGCCCCAGTAACCACAGTTTCATTTTTTGAGGTTTAAGTTATCTGCATTCAACTGTGATTCAAATATTAAGTAAAAAATTCCAGATATAAACAATTCATGTTTTAATTTGCATAGCATTTCTAACTTTCTCTAGCCTTACTCCTTCCTTTTCTCTCTCACGTAAAATCAATTGACTTCCAACTTATTTGTCACAAATGCAGCTATATAATTTTTTATAAATTTGTTTTTATTTCTTTTCCCTTTCCTTCTTCCTACCTTAAGTTTTCTTTCTTTCTTCTGCCTTCTCATCCCCTTTCTTTTTTCTCTCTCTCTCTTTCTTCCTTTCTATGCATGTATAAATATGAGAAGTAACTATAACACCCAATATTAATAATAATTTATGAATGTCAAGATTATTTTATTTTTAAATTTCTTCATTTTTATTTTTAACACCAGGCTGTAGTATTTTTAAAAGTACATTTGAAATTATATAATAGCAACAGGTACAGTTTGAAATTCTTGAAGGAAATAGAAGACAATAGATACTATACATAGAGTCTCTGGTACATGAGGTAGATTCAGTACTAATTTCCAATATCACCTCTTATATATAGCATATTCCTGATTCAATATATGCTTCTCATATTTAATGATGGTAATAGCAGCAGCTTATAGAATGTCTTGCCTATTTGCTGCTTGCAGACACTGCACTATCTCATTAAGTGTTAATTTCCATCTGATAGAATACAATATTCTTTAATCTAGCCTGATTTACACACTTGTCACAAAGCCATTGGCAACCCATATACATTAAATCAGTTCTCGTAAATCAACCCTACTTAATCCTAATCAGCTGCTATTTATATCAAGTTCATACATAGTTTTGAAACTTGGCTTTTGGTTATAGTACATCTATTCCCTTTGTGGTCTACACAATTGTTATCTCTGACTTCTTTTCAAGGCCTTTGAACTTTTATTCTTTAATTTTTTCAGATTCATGAAATAATCCTGTCCATTCTGACCCCTCAGGAGCCAGCTTCCTGTCCAGCCCATCAGCAGGGACTCTACCATGCTGACCTTATCTTCTGACGAGGAAGCTTCAACTGGAGGTTGCACAGGATTGTGGTGCAGGGCCTAGACTCAGCTTCCTGGTCTGTTTAGTAGGGGTCAGCCTGCATTCCTTTTGAGGGTGTTGTAAAGATGAAATGAGATAACCTACAATGAGTGCTTACTATGATATGAGCTGTAGCGGAAATGTTCATTAAGAGTGGCATTCATTTACTCTAAAATTGCAAAAGCAAAGATTGTCCTAAGAAATAGAAAGTAAGGCAGATTCTGAGGTGAAAATTGCCCTTTCCATATAATGTCCTTAAAATGTGCTCTTACTTCAGTGTCTGTGAAAAGTGGTGAGTGAAACTACCCGTTTGAGTACCTATTGCAACCTTATATTACATTTTTCTGTCTCTGAGATTTCAAATTGCATCATAGGTAATTTGCATTTCTCATTTTATTCTGTTTTTATGAGACACTTCCTTTTGTCCCCAAAATGTAAGGAAGAAGCTTTCCCCTTATAGAGGAATACTAGTCAACTATGAATCGAAGATGCTGTATATGGTGCCTATTCTTTTGAGAAAATCATTGTCACATATCTGACTCAACACTTATTTCTAGAACAAGTTGTTCAGGAAGGAAATCTATTTCTATATCTAAAATGAAAGTTTTATTTAAGATGTGCAATTGAAACAAATCATGCAAGAGAAAGCGGTTAGAGTGCACAGCTGCCAGTTTTAAATTTAACACTATGGGTATATGAAAAAGTGGTTGGGAAAGTTTCACTTTTAGTTCTAGACCTACTGGGCACTTGAAAGAGTTCTTTGATTCCTAGTTTTGTTTGCAAAAGGCTTTGTGCAGAAGCCCTGTGGCTTCATGCAAACAAGCCAGACCCTGGCACAAAACCCATGGTGCTTCTTGGGTTGGCGTTTTGATATTTGACCCTGAGAGTTTTCTAAGAAAAGTGAGTGTTGGCTGCTATGCTGAATGTATTTAGGACTCTGGGACAGGGACCCAGAGCCTAACAACTTTGGATGCACGGTATGGAGTTTGATAATCTCACCAGGCATTTCTTTGCTTTCATTGTTTTCCCAACACACTTTGCTTTCTAGTTCCATTTCCCTGAGGCTTTTTCACATTGTTTGCTACTTCCTTTTTCTATTTCTTCTTCTAGCTTCCCCTTTTGCTTTTCCCTATCTGCATATATCTTCTCAAGTACTCTTTTCCTCCAAGGCTTCTGCAGTCTTCTTTTCTTTTCTCCCCATTTTGCTATCCTTCCATTACCTCTTGCTGTATCTATTTCTCTTTATTTCCTGTTTCTTCTTCTTTTTTGTCACTGGTTGAATGAGGAGTAGAAAATATACCTAGGCTACCATGATTGGCTACATCTTCATGAAATCTCACCTTCCTCTGCAGTTGGAGGTGATCTCCTGCTTCCCTGGATTTTCCTAGCCTTTGATCCATCTATAATTTGTTTTTACCCCCCTCCTTCTAGCCATCTGGCACCTGTTCTCTCCCCTGTATCATCATGGAAGGTCCTTTTGTGAAAGGATAATGTCTTTGTCATCATTGTCTCCTTCGTAAAACTAGGCTTATGTGTGTTATGTGCCATTGTGTCGTCTCCAGCTTCTGGAGACCCCGTGAATGAATGATGTGCACAATGTCCTGTCCTCAATAGCCCTTCTCAGGTCCTAATGACTCATGTCTATGGCTCCTTTTATTAAGTCAATCCATCTTCTCTTTAGTCTTCCTCTTGTCGTGAAGCCTATTTTCCTCAGCATTATTGTCTTTTCCAAAGAACCCTGCCTTCTCATGATATATTGGAAGTAAGATATCTTCAATTTGTTATTTTTTGACTCCAGTAATGTTTCAGGCTTAATTTGCTCTAGGACTGACTTGTTTGTCTTGCTGGCTGTCTATGGTATCTATACAACTCTCCTCCAACACCATATTTCATATGAGTCAAGTTTTGTTTTGCTTTTTTTTCCTATTAGCCTTCCTCACTGTCCAACTTAGATACCTGTACAAAGTAATTGAGAATACGAAGGTGTGGATGATGTTAGCCTTGGTCTTTAATGATGCATATTTACTTTTAGTGGTTTTTCCTAGTTCTTTCATTGCTGCCCTTCCAGGTCTCAATCTTAGCACAATGGCTTACAATGGTAGAAGCATTTATTTAACAAGTATTTCTGAATGTATATATAAAAATGGTTCCTATGGCTATTTAACATGTTATCAGAAGTTGCACATTTTTATCTGTTGAGAAAATTCTACAAATAGGTCTCTTTATTATGCTAGAATATTAATTTAAAATATTTCCCAGGAAATGTTCAGAAAAGATATTATTTAAATAGTATGAGTATAGAACCCGCCTAACCAGTGTATTTATCATTAAGCATGCTGGGGCCTAAATGAATATACTGGTTGAGGGAGAGGAAGGAGTGAGTCAGATTGTGGCCCTGAAAGACAAGTGGTATGGTAGGTATGGAATAGTACAAATGATGGTATTTGAGAGACTTTGATGAATTCATCTTATTGCTTGATTTCAGGTTTCTAAGAGGAGCTCAATAAACATCTCGTCTCTACTTCCTCTTCTTTCAAGGTCAAGGGAGAAGATAAATTAGTAAATTATGATGGTAAGCATATTAGTTTTTATTATGATAAGCAAAGATGAAAACCTACCCTGGATGCATAGGATTTTAAGTGATGTCACCAACAGTAAAAACCAAAGTACTGAATATGACCTAAGAGGCCTTAAGTGATATTTACCGTATCTCTTTCTTCCACCCCTCCTAGTCTCTGGTCTATTGTATTGTCTGTTCCGGTCATTATCTCCTCAGTATGCTGGGCATATACATGCTCCTATTTGGGGGTGTTGTGCCCTCTGCCAAGAATGGTTTTCCTTGATGGCCCTGTGGCTTCATCCCTCCATTCCTTTAAGTCACTAGTTATGAGTCATTTGCTCAGAGAGGTCTTTCCTCTTCACCTTCCCTGAAAATTGCAAACTTCTTACTTTGTATAATTTTTTTACATTTTCTCTTTTTCTTTTTTACACTTAATACACACACTTCAACATTACATATTGGCTTCTTGAAGGCCAGTTTCATCGCCCCAATGTTAGTTTCATGCTGTGCTACCATTATCATGAAATTCTTAATAACTTTTTAATTATTATTTTCTTTATTAACTAAGGTATTACATAAGTGTCCTTATCCCCCCATTACTCCCCCCACACCCCCAATGCATGCCTTCACTCCCCGGTGTCTGTTGCTATTGGTTAGGCTTATATGCATGCATACAAGTACTTTGGTTGATCTCTCTTAATAACTTGAACAAGAAGTCAACAACGGTGATTGCCAGTGGGCTCCACTGATTATGTAGTAGCCAGTTCTGTTTACTTGTTTGTTAATATTGCTTCTCTGTCTTCTAGAATATAAGGCAAACTGGAGACTGAGATTTACACCTTTTAGGAGTATATTGTGCATGTTTGAAAAATATTACTATAATAAATAAAAATTAATAAATGGAGCAATGGGTATAATAAATATTAATTAAGTGGATTTCTTGCTTATCATTTTCTCCATTTTGTTGTTTTTTTGTTTGTTTGTTTGCAATGGCATGAAAATATGTATTGGAAGGGGGGTTTGTGCTGCCAATTAGCCAGTGAAAGTTAACCAAGGTTGGAGAAATTAAAAAGCCAGGACATTGTGAGGGTTTAGAAATATATGTTGTAAATCATTGCATTGCATTGTGGGTCTCTGAAGGCACAGGCTCCAGGAGCACCTATAGTATCCCTAAGAATGCCCAAGACTTTTGAAAGCCATAGAAAGCACACACCACAAAATTTATCCCAGATGGGAGATTTCTCCCACTTGCTATAAATTCAGTTTTCGAGTCTAAAATGTTGGAAGTGGTGAGCCTCCTACAAATCTAAAAACAGAGCTCTTTCTCTTTTTGCAAAGGAAACTGTTGATATATTTACCATTTGAACCATTTTTAAGTGTACAGTTCAGTGGCATTAAGTACATTCACATTGTTGTTCAACTATCATTATAGCCCATCTCCAGAACTTTTTCATCTCTCCCAATTGAAATGGTACCCATTAAACAACAATCCCTAACTGCCCTCATTACTCTAGCCCCTGACAACGAATATCCTACTTTCTGTCTCTATGAATAGAAGTCCATGATTCATTTTGAGTGTTGTTTTTTAATATAATGTCTGAGGTTTAAATTGAAGGTTATTTTTGCCTATGCTTGTCCATTTGGTCCAGCACTATTTGTTAAAATTTCTACCATTCCTTCATAGAATTGCTTTTGTATTTTTTTTAAAAAACAGGCATATGTGTATGGGTGCATTTTGGGATTCTATATTCTTTTCTACTGACCTATGTGTCTGTGCCTTTGCCAATACCTCATACTGTAGTTATATAATGTCTTAAAATTGGGTAGACTAAGTCCCTTCATTTTGTTATTCTTTTCAAAACCATTTTAGCTATTCTAGAGCCTGAAACTTTAGATATAAGGATTGAAATGATTTTGTGTATAGCTAGAAAACAATCCTGCTGGGAATTTCTTATGTATTGCATCATACCTGACACTGTTACTATGTAGAGTCTTCCAATCCATGAACACAGTATGTGCCTATCTTTATTTATAAATTCAGTAATTTTTTTCATCAGTGTTTTGTAGATTGTAGCACACAAGTCCCAAATATGTTTTGCTAGATTTATATCTACGTATATAATATTTTTACAGATTGTAAATGGTTTCATATTTTTAATTTCAATGGCCACATGGTAATTGTAGTATATAGAAATATAATTGATTTGTTTGCTTATTTTGTATCTTGTAACCTTAGTGAATTAATTTTTAGGAGTTTTCTTCTTTTTTTTTTGATTCTTTGGGATTTTCTATAGACAATTATGTCATCTGCTAATAGAAACAGTTTTATTTCTTCCTGCTGAACACCTATGCCTTTCACTTTCTTTTCCTGTTCTATTGCACTGGCTAAAAATTTAAGAACAAGTTGTATAAGAGTGATGAGAGCACGTATTCTTGCCTTTTTTTCCAATCTTAAGGAGAGACGTTCAGTCTCTCACCATTAGTATATTAGCTTTAGGTTTCTAGAAGATGCTCTTTATGACTGTATATTCTATTGTTCTGAGATATTTTATCATGAATGAATATTAAATTTTGTCAGATGATTTTTTTCTGTAATGATGTTATCATGTGATTTTTGTTCTTTAGCCTATTAGTTTGTTTGTATTTTGAATATTAAAACAGCTTTCCATCCTTGGAATAAATCTCACTTAGACTTTCTGTATATTGCTGAGTTTTATTTGCTAACATTTTGTTATGTTTTCATGCATTGATATTCATAAGAGTTATATGTCTTTTTTCCTTTTTTTTATTATCCTTGTCTGATTTTGACATCAAAATAATACCAACTCTATATAATAAATTGAGAAATGTTCTCCTTTTTTCCATTTTCTAGAAAAATTAAGTGGAATTGGTATTCATTTTTCTTTAAAGATTTAGTAGAAATCTCCAATGAAACCAGCTTATCCTGGAATAGGCTTTTGTTAGGGCCTCCAGCTCCAAGTCCATGCCATATTAGAAAAAACAAACAAACAAAAAAAACCACACCGAAAAAGCAAAAATAAAAACAAACCAGAAAAAAACACCTTGCTGTTATTGGGTCCTGAAGTTCTTAGCCAGTCTGCATTCTTACTTCTATCTCAGTCTTTTTGTGTTGTTTTATGTAGTTTATCTAGTGTTTTTAGTTGTATTTAGTGAGATTTAATGAGAGGAATAGGAAAAAGTAGATCTATTTTATTTTCCACCATCAGAAGTCTATGATATAGCTATAATGATAAATCTATAAATATATACAATATAATTTAAACAGACACATATATCATTACTAAAAGTTGCTCTCTCGAAATGCAGAAAAGATAAATTGTGACATACTTTTATTTTCTATTTTTCTACTTTTCTATTTTTGTATTATTGATTTTTTTTCTATAAACTACCTTTTTTTCTTCCTCATTTTTTCCTTTTTTTCAAATTAATTAAATGTTAGTTGAATGAGTTCATATAAAAAAGAGCTTATGCCTTGGTTACAAAAATCTAAAAGTTTATAGATGAATAGTTTCCATTGTCTTATCTCTATATAGTAAAAAAAAGTTTTCAGTTAGGCTTTCAAAGTTCTCAGGACAACTTTATTTTAATGAATTAAAGATCTTCCACTCTATTTAATCACAGCACCCAGTTTTTTCCATCTTAGCTATTTTCTCAGCAACTTGAATGAGTTTTCAAATGGTGTCCTAAACAATAAGAGCAATTTTGATGTCTTTTTTAGAGATAAGGTTTATCAATAGTATATAATTGTGCCTCTATGGACAAAATATATATTGTCATTCAAATGTTCTTTGCTTTTGAAATTAATATTACTCTTACAATTTCCTCTTGAAAATTATCAGGGGATAGGGTTATAATTGACATCCTGCTGGATCTGGTCTTGACAGCCAGCTGTATTGTTGCAGAAGACCAAAGAAAAACCAAGCAATGCTTTTAAAGAAGAGGAGGGGCCAAACCTGTTTGGCTCAGTGGTAGAACGTCGGTCTGTGGACTGAAGGGTCCCAGGTTTGATTCCGGTCAAGGGCATGTACATGTGGGGCGTGTGCAGGAGGCAGCTGGTCGATGTTTCTCTCTCATCGACGTTTTTAGCTCTCTATCTCTCTCCCTTCCTCCTCTCTGTAAAATATCAATAAAAAAATGTATTAAAAGAGGAGGGACACTGTTTAATACACTAGCGGACTCAAGGAACAGCTTTCCAAATCTGTGTAGAAACATACATGGGGCTTCTCTTTGTATCTCCCTGTGGTCTTTGTTCTGCAAATATGGAGTATGCTTCCGGTCCTTTTTGTGGGCCTTGCAAGAAGGCCCCCAAGTGTTGGGGGTCTCCAGGCCATAGCTGATGGTCTGGCCTGGCACCAACATTAATAACCCTCCCTCCGAGGCAGTGCACTGTTCACAGTAACAGGTTCTGCAAGACCAGTGTTTGGGAAGAAGAGAGGAACTTAATTATAGGTTATCAAGAATGTAACTGAGCTTGCTGGCCTGGATTCAGATCACTAGCCCCCAAATATCAGGGTTACATTGGAATTAGCCCCCTTTAGCCTTCTCAGTATTATCAGACGACCACACAGCTTCTTGCTGGATATTAGTTTTTTGTTAACTGGCTGTGAAATGCTCTAGATTCCATTGCATCTAATACAACCTGGATTTGTTCATTGGTCTCAGTGGCAATGATTCCTGTGACTTAAACATTTCCTTCATCCCAGGAACTTACTAACTGAAACGATTTTTTCAGATCTCTTTTAATTTGCTTGTTCAGACCATTGTTAATGTAAGATTGCTGGGTATATATTTGAAAAAAATAAAGAAAAAAGAAGGAAAAATAAAACAATTATTAGATAATTAAAAAAGACAATTAAAAAGAGGAAACTGCTCAATAGTTTCTAATGAGAGATCAGTAATAATTTTGTTACAACAAACATTTAAAAATGCCTACTCGAGATCATAATCACATTCTCAAATTGACATATGAAGAAATACAGGAAGTCCGAGAAGGGATCGATTGATACAAACTTGATAATCATGTCAGAGTCTTTGCATTATCTACAGTTTCCTAGTGTCTAACTGATTTATTCATTGACCTGAGCTCAGGTCTACAGAACCCAGAAGGCTTTTAGAGCTCCCCCTACAGCCTTGTTTCGATACAATGATCCAGAAATAGCCATGGTAAATGCCCAAGCAAATGTTAAGAGATGATTCTGCCCAAAATAAATGTATACACACACACACACACACAACACACACACATTTTGGAATCAAATCAGTTTGATTTATATTTTTAATGGAGAGAGTGATGGGGATATATTCTTTAGAAAAAAGTTTACTAGCAGCTTGGGTAGCTTGGAATTGGTCTTTGACAATTGTACTGTTTATTCTTCTGGCAAGATTCCCAACAGACCAAGAAAGCCATTGCCTTTGCTCATTTAGTTCCTTGCAGTGGCAGAACAGCATCAGCAGGAAAAGGGCCACCTTCGTACTTCCAGCACCTGCTTATCCTTCTGGGCTTCTCTCAGTTCCACAGTCTGTTGCATGAGCTCCTGCCTCTAACTAGGTAATCTGTCCTTGGACCTTAAACACTTTGCACAAGGAGCTGAATAGGTGTCTCCACCTGGAGAAAATCAAAAGACCAGGTGGCTGTGGATCCACTCCAATTGCACATCTGTGTCAGCACAGTTTTACAAACAATGTTTGGTTAGCTTTTTATCTTTAGAAAATAAAAACATTTCCATTTTGAAAAAATAAAATATAACTTGGAAAAGAAGAATCCTATGCTTTAAAGAAAAAATTATTTATTGACATGAGTTTGGGACTAACCAAATTTCTTTTACATGTAAAATTGATGTAATTTATTTTCTTTAAATTACTGATATGTATTTTGTGACATTCATGAATTTTTAATATCACAACATGCTTGCATTCCTAATTTGATTTATTATTGTCCTCCTGAACTTACAGTACTTTGTTTGCATTTTCACATTTATGTCTGAGGTCAATTTCTTTCTGGTTTTGTAGAAACTTTATCAGTTTTAGGCTCTGAAGTGTTCATTACTTTGTAGAGTAACTTTCTTCCTGCTCCATGCCAGGGATAGATGATATGATGTGCAATCTTCAAAGAATAACAGAAAATTCCTCTCACACTGATGACTTTCATTGCTGTGGGTAATCTCTGGCAATTTTCTTTACTTTCTCTGTCGCTCTGTTCAGGTTTTCTACCTGTTGCCGTGATAATTTTGCTGTTATTATAGGACTTGTTTGCCTTCTTTTATAGAACATGATGCCTTTCGTCAACATTTCTAATTTTACCAGAAACTGACAGAATCTATTATAATGTAATCATCTTATCAGTTATAACTCTTTTAATTTTGATTTATCTTATGTTTATTAAACTTAGTAGTGTATTCCCTATTTTATTAGACTTTCTAAGCAACTATGTTTTGAATATATTCATCAATTTTACTAACTTCCAGTTCTGGTTTTTTTTGTTTTTGTTTTTTTCCCCTGCATTTCCATGTATTATCCTCCCTGTCCTGCTCAAATTTTCTTTGGGTTACCTTTTTTCCATTTTCTGAAATCTTAACTAATTTGGATTTCACAAAGTAAGGTTTTAGTAAACATTGTCCATCATGGAAAAACAATGTCATATCTGGGCCTATTTATTCTGCCTTCCCAGCTGGTATCATGTATGTACTGCCCATCCTTTCCCTTAGGCACTGAATCCCATCAAATCTTCCATACTCAAGGACATCACTTCAGCACTTGAAATTAAGGACAAAGACTTTACAATTCTTATTTGCTGTGATTCTCCAATGCTTGGAACAGATCCTTAAGAAAATGAACATTCAATAAATATTTGTTATATGAACACATCTTTATTACTCTTTGCTCTACTGGTTATTTGCTCTTTGGCTCTCAATCCATCTGTGCTCTTGTTTTATACCTAAGGATGCTGGCTTCTAGAGATGGCTTTACTTGGGTTTCCTGATGCCCTGGCTTCCTGCTGGGGTCAGCTAAGTTAAGCAGGAAAGCTGGGGACAGAAGGAGAGGTCTGGGCATGTCTTTCCATCTGCAATTTGAAATATATTTGTCTCTTCCTGACTCCTTCCCCCTAGGCATTCCTCCCCCTCCAATGCTACCCCTTCCTCTGGGCTCAGGTGACAGGATTCTTCTCCTCTGCTTCAATTTTAGGGGTGGCCCCAATGTTACTTGTCCCAAGAATGTTAACATCCTTTCTTGGCCCCTTTAGAGCAGCTCATGCCTCTAACACGAGTCCCTTCATTAAAGTCCCTTTGTATGACCATGACCATGACCATTTGAAAGAATTAAATCTCTATTCGGACCTTGATGAACATAGGTTTCTAATAATCAATTAGAACTTAATTTAAAAAAAATATAATGGCCAAATTGGATGAACCTTGAGGGAATTGTGCTGCATAAAAACAGCCTGTTCCCTAAGGTTAGCTACTAAATTATTAATCATTCTTGAAATGACAAAACTATAGTATAGAGAACAGATGAGTGATTGCTAAGGGATTAGTGATGCTTATGTGTATACATATGTGTACATGCGTATGTGTGTGTGTGTGTCGGGGGAAGGGAGCAGAGATGAGATGGCAGTGAATGTGTCTATAAGAGGTTAATACGGTAGAAGGGATCCTTGTGGTGATGGAAATGTCCAGGATCTTGCCTATATTAATATTCTCATAACTTGCACTAAAGTTTTGTAAGATACTGCCATTGATGGAAATTGGGTAAAAGATACATGAGATCTCTCTGCATTATTTCTCACAACTGTATGCAAATCTACAATTAAATAAAAATAAAAAGTTTAACTAAAACATGTATATTTACATGGAATCAAACCAGTTTTTTTAAATTCCATTTGCCTTGCTACACTATATATGAAGAGCCTTATTATTCAGACTATGAAGCCACACTATCACCATCACTGTTCACTACCAAAGGGTTTTCAACTGTGGCCATCCTAGGCCCAGCACTGCATGAAGCCCCCAGTGCTCACCCTGTAAACCCAGCCAAGGAGGAAAAGGCATTGGCATTTGTGGGCCACTTTCGAGTGTCATCTACTGCATCTGCTCTGGTTATCTCATTAAGTGGAATCACACAATATTAGAACATTTGTGTGTGGCTCATTTCACTTAGCATGTCTTTAAGGTTCATCCACATGGTAGCAATTATCCTTCCTTATTTAAGGCTGAATTACATTGCATATTCTGTTTTATTTGTTCACTTATTTGTTGACGAACATCTTTGTTGTGCTCACATTTTACCTATTGTGAATAACACTACCATAAACACAATGTACAAGTATTTGTTTGAGTTCCTGCTTTCGACTCTTTTGGGTATATACCCAGAAGTAGAATTGCTGGTTCATATGGTAATTTTATGTTTAATTTTTTTTTTTAGACATTGGCATACTATTTCTGAATGAGAAAAGTAAGAAAAGAGAAGGTAAATGACTTGCAAGGTTTTCCCCAGTCAGTAAGTGGTAAAATCAAGATCTTCATTTGTGCCTTTTACTCTAAAGCCCCACAAGATTATACTGTAAGTTACCTTGCTAACAATCAAGGCAAAGGGCAAACATTTCTTTTTTATTGTTTGATCAGCTCTATAAATAAAAATTACCCACCCTATTATATGTGGAAATCTGCTTATACACACATTTCCACAGTCTCTTCACTTTGGGCCTCACTTCCCAAGCGAAGACTGCTACTTGTCCTGAGAGGCAGAGAAGCCCAGCTATAAATATTTATGTAACTATTTGCAATGTGTACACCTTGCCAAAAAGCCTTTTCCTGCGTGTAGATGTAATTACACAGGCAGATGAGCCCATGAAATATTTAAGGCTCCTGAATAAACTCTCTAAGAAATCCTTTCTAAACCAGTGAGAAGATGTTAGAAGCTCCATCCCCAGCAAAAGAGAGGAAGATGTGGAAGAGTCAGAATGTTCACAGAAAGAGCTCCATGGCCACATCAACAGGAGGGTGAGCATGAGGACTCAGAGGAAAAATCCTCAATCTCCAAGCCTACACACCCAGGGGCCTGGGCACATTTAGATTGCAAACAGCACTTTGCATGGGTTCCTGGAAATAAGTTACATTAAAACATACTTGCAAGTAAGTTTAGCAAGATCTAGCTAGTCTGTCCTCTTTTCTCAAATGCTTCCAGGGGTCATATTAAGCTTAATCCCATACTATTTTTTTTTTGCTAAATGCTTTTTTATAGACTCTGATCACTTAACATTTAATTTTAGAGTAGAAAATAAAAAATTGCTTTAATAAAATCAAAAGCAAGGATGCAGTAATAACAATAACAATGATGACTATTATTGAACTTTCAAAGTGTGCCCAGTACCATGCTACTTCTTTTACATAAATTTCCATTTTGGGTCCTCACCCTGTGGACCATTTTTACTCCAATTTTCCTCTGAGGAAACCGAGGCTCAAACTCAAAAACAAAGTAATAGATGATGTTGAATTTTATCTGAGCCCTGCATGCCTGGAAAACAGCTCAGGTTAAGAAATCTCCTCCTTCTTTTGAGTCCCAGGAAATGTCCTGCGAGGAACACCTTTCTTCTCTACTTAAAAAGACTCAGAGGTGGTCCCCTGTTTATTTATGGTGAGGTCAGACAGGACCCTTCAAATTCCCATACTTATCCTATAAATGATTAACTGAGCTGTTGGTACCTATTTGGACAAAAATACCTGCTACTGGGACTTGTACAAATTTTGGTAAGCTTCTCTCCTTCCCCTGAATTTTGACTTATCCTCAACCTGAGCCAGGATACAACTCCTTTTCATTGGCCCTCCAAGGAACAGGCCAACTGACCTCTGACCTGATCATCCACCAGATCATGATTCTGCCACTGGCAACCATGCCCCGCTCTCCCCACATGCTGTTTTCTCTGTTCTCTTCTCCTCCCTAAGGAAAGCCCTATCGGGCTAAGCTTGGCGATACCTGTAGGTCTCATGGTGGAGCCTTCTCCCTGTTTTGGTAGTCCCTCTCCTCCTATTGCAACAGTCCCTTTCCTTCTTGTGATAACCCTTTGGAATAAAGCCTATCTTTACCTAAGTCCAGATTTATTTTTATTTCATGAAAGTGACATGGCCTTGACATTGAATCCAGGTTAAGTGTTTTCTAAAGTAATGAATAGTAAATGTTACTTAGATTTAAATGACTGTGCTGTGGTGAGAACTTCTTTCTTTGGTCCTCAGATCCATATTTCTATAATAACCTTCAGACCTTAAATGGTCAGTTCTCACTGTTTTCACAGTGCTGTTTAAGTCAGCACTCACAAATGCCCTCTGGATACGGGTGAATTTGGCCACAGTCATTAGATGAAATACACCACCATGCTGCTAATGTCAGCCAATCTGGAGACCATGGTTAGTGCTAGACCGTGAATCTGGATAGTCTAAATATATGCTTGTGCACCTGCACCTATCACTGGCATTAGAATATGCTGTTACCAACTAAAATGCCCAAGGACCAGGTTTGATGGTTTTGTGTTTTTTCCCTAAGTCAGAACACAGACTTCCTGCCTAAGTCTAGCTGCAGAACTCCTCAAATGTAGCTTCTTCCCCAAATTGGCTCCAGTGCCCACTGCTGTGGCACCAATGCCCAGTGGACCAGGAGAGGCCTGGGGTGGAACAAAGAGGCCACAATTACAGGGGGCATTGTGGCTGAAGACAATAGTGATGTCAGTGGTCATAAGCAGTGGGTGTAGCATAAAAGTCATCCACCTGGGTTATCCCAGATTCATCTGAGTTACCCTAGCACAGGAGGTCTGGTGGCAGGCAGGAGAGGGCCAGTGATGACCTTGAGTGTGGCAGGGAACAAGTGATCTCTTTGGCCTACCTTGTGTCTAGGGATGTGTAAAGCTTACCTTACCCCAAAACCTTATAAGGAGAGAAAGGATGAATTTAAAAGAGGAGAAACTGCCGAGACCGGTTTGGCTCAGTTGATAGAGCGCTGGCCTGCGGACTGAAAGGTCTTGGGTTCAATTCCGGTCAAGGGCATGTACTTTGGTTGTGGGCACATCCCCAGTAGGGAGTGTGCAAGAGGCAGCTGATCAGTGTTTCTCTATCATCGATGTTTCTCTCTATCCCTCTCTCTCCCTCTCTGTAAGAAATCAATAAAATATATTTAAAAAAATCAATAAAAGAAGAGAAACTGATCTAATAAGAAATCAGGAAATTTTAACTTGATAATTTATATCAAAAAGAGAATGTTCTGAAGGTAAGTGGACCAAGACAACTTTCATCTCAAGAAAACTACATGGCTCTTGGTATGCACATGTGAGCACTGGTTCTGAAATTCTGCCATCACCATGACTGTGTCTCTCTTTAGAACCACAAACAGGAAAGAATTTAGTAGGCGGGTGTGTCCTGAAGAAATGAGAGAGGCGAGAAGCCAGTGAAGCCTGAGCGGAGAGGTCATTTCGGGCAGATGGAAAGTAAGTGCCAGGTTCCTGGGGAGGGAAGGCACAGAGAACAGGGAAGGAGTGGAAAGAAGGTCAGTGTGGTCCTGAGGAGGAGAAGGACCTGCCATGTGTGCCTGTGAGTGTGGGGGTGAGGGAGAAAGCAGAAGGACCTGCCATGTGTGCCTGTGAGTGTGGGGTAAGGGAGAAAGCAGAAGGACCTGCCATGTGTGCCTGTGAGTGTCAGGGTGAGGGAGAAAGCAGAAGGTCAGGGAGATGTCCAAGTGCATAGCAGAGAGCCATTGCGAATAAGTGTAAGTTTACAATCATCCATGGTCAGCCATTTGATATTTTCTCATTGAGTTTTATTAAAAACAGAATAAGAAATAGGCTTTGTATACATTTAAATAGAGGCAATGTGTGATTTTCCATATTTGTAAAGTTGCAGCTGGTTTGATGCTTCAGCTAGCTTTTCCTAGACATGTCCACGGCTTTATAGTGATGACATTCGTGCTGCACTGAGGAAAGTCTGTTAGGTCTGGAGAGCACCTCTAAAGTCAGAAACCAAGGATGTGGACCACAGTCGCCACATCCACTGCCCCTGAGGGAGCTCAAACACTTGCCCATGCAGAATGGAAATGTGAAAGGGAGGGGAAAAGAGAGCTTGTTTTCCCTACATCAGCCTGCATATGCAATGAAGCATTGCCAAACTCTAAAGATCATTTTTCACTCACTGTCCCCTGGGGACCTTACAACTGACTGGACTCTGGGGATTTTCTAATCTCATGTCACCCCTGTGTCACCAGCAGTTGCATCTGATAGGCTACCTTCTGAACCACAAACACTTCCTGTACAGACCCTCCATGCCCTCAGTCAGAATTCCAGCCTGCCCTCCTTTCCCTGTCCTTCCCCAGATTCCTCTTCTGCACTCCCAGCTTTCCTAGGAGCTTTTCTGGAATGATGAAGGGTGAAAACTGACGCCAGTGCCATTAGCAGCCTCACACCAGGGCCCTGGCTTCCATTTACTTGTTGGATCAGTGATGTTAATGAAAAGTTTGTCAAGGGTTTACCTTCTCTTGTCTTTCCTATCTACCCCCCCACACACACACACACATGTGTGCATGCACACACACACACACGTGGATTGATTGACTTGAGAGGGCAGCAAAGGTGCGAACCCTTGTCTTTAGGAAAGACCACAGTGTCACTGTCAGGTCCTAATAGGCGGGTTGATGCAGAGTTACCTGCGCTTCCTACCAAGTTGTTGATTCATGTTCACAAACACCAACTGTGGGGAGAGAAATTCAGGGGGACTAGCATGATAGTGGGAACTGAGGGATGGGAAGCAAAGGGCCAGGATCCAACCTGTCACAAATTGATGCTAGAAAGTCCAGCCACAGGGTATAAGGAAAAAAACAACAACAACAACAACAAGCAAAGGGCAAGTCTGAAGGCACTGCAGGTAACAATGTGGAGCAAGAGGCCAGCAGGGCACAGGCAGCTGTGTGGACCCCAGGAGGCAGCCAAGCAGTGGTCTTGGGGGCACCTGGGTGATGTGATGTGCAAGGGTCCAGGCACTCTCCAGGAGGTTTTGGAGAACCAGACATTCCCAGGAAGCGGGGGCGGTGGGAGGTGGGGCACAGCTGGTAGCTGCTCTAGAAGAGAAGGGGCACTGCCAGAGATTGTAAAGTAAAACAGGAGGGGTCACAAGATCCTGGTTGGTCTGAATTAAGTTTAACATTCTCCTCCCTTTGCTTTTCTCTACAGGGAATCTCTAAGCACAAAGTGTTCTGCTAACAATACACATTCACTTACTTCTTGGCCTTCTGTGCTCAGTGGGGCCTCTACAGCTTATGAAATTGCAGAGAATTGAGAATCCCCCCAAGCTCAATGGCCTGCACTACAGTTCCAGGATAAATGTCTAGAACAGCTGACAGTGCACAGTCGCAGTTCAGCGTGATAGGGGGGTTAATAGAGCGCAGTGATACAATTTCCCATCCATTTTTCACGTTACCAGTCAGCTCCATTTCAGAGGAAGAAAAACAATAATGAATAGTGAGCCTAACCAGGTTTACCCAGAGATCTTAATAAATAAAAACTGGCTGGCTCACAACATATGAGTGTTGGTTTGAAGTCCGTTATGACAGACTGTTGTTACCACGAAATATAAGATGTGCTTTAGAAACATGAGACTGCTCAAGCCAGCAGAGAACTGGGGCTTAGCGGGGCCATTTGTCTGGATTCAAATCCCAACCCTCCCCTTTGGGAGCTGTGTGACTCTGGGGACATCATTTAACCTATTCATTTGTGTATTGATTTATAAAGTGGGCACAATAATGATAACTATATCTTAGAGTTGCTCTGCAGGGGAGAGGGCTCATACCTCTGTGTGAGGGACAAGCATACCTATAACAAGAGCTCATTCAGAGAATCCATATCTTGCTGAAGGTCTTGACAACCAGAAGTGGGATTGGAGTGGGCAGGCTCTAAGCATGAAGTGGGTCTTGGGGTTGGAAGGTTCTCTTGACCATGAGGGAAGTTGGAGTATTGGGAAAAGCCTCATGTGTTAGCTGAGGCTCTGTGTATGCAAGTGGGGCTGAAACAGAGAGGGAAGGGACACAGGAAATTCAGGTGATTCTTGGCCATCAAAGTTTCCATCTCAGGAGAGAGAGTGAGTTCATCTAGGGCCTATGTATCTACTAGTAGACTAGGAACAAGCTGAGATACTGTCAAGGATGATTTATAAAATGAGCCAAAGGGTTGGTGCACTTTGTCTGCTTTTGATCACCTTTAGAATTTAAGAAAGTCCTATAAAAATGCCCGACTATCTCATCTCCACCATGGACGGGATCCTCCAGTCCTTTGAGTCAGAGCTCCGAAGGCACAGCAGTGCAACCAGGAAGCAAAGGGTGGTAGGTGGCATCATCAGTCAGAGGGAGAGACCTCTCCCAAGTGGGAGGATAGCACCACAAGGGCAGAGCTCATCCCTCACTCCTTCCCTAGAGATTCTTTTTCAAGGGCTCAAATGTGGAGGCTCTGGTTTATATCCTCACAAAGCCACTGAGAGTAGAAACGCGGGGAGTTTCTAGGGAGGACCTATGCCAGCAAATCATATTGTGTGCAGCCATTATATTGATTCTGTTATTGTCTTTCAATTATAGAATGCTCTTCAGAAAAACAAAATGAAATAAATAAAAACAATCATGTACCACGAAAGTACTTTCTAATAGTAGGACTTGTACTGAGTCTTTCCAGGCTTCTGGATCTCTCTGCAGATACTCCCATGGGTGGACGACTTAGGCAGAGCTTCAACAGTTGCTTTGCAAAGTGTGACTTCAAAAACAAATTGAGTAACTTTTGTACTAAATCGGCACTCTTCACAATTAGCCAGGCCAAGCAAAAAGCCCCCTTCTCAGGCTTTCAGCACATAAGAGATGACGCTGTATTACTTATATTTTCAACATTGCCCCAGAAATGTTAAACTAGTCATTTCTCTCATTTTCTTTTCACATGCAACTCTTCTGGTTATGGGATGGTCGTTGCATCAGGGGAGTCCTAACTTCCCGGGTAATCTGAGTCTCTCCAGGCCCTATTTATGGAAAATAAAACTAGCTATTGCCTTAGGGGCTAAAACGTCATGGAAAAATAGTGAGAAATATCAGAAACTACCAGAAATGCAGCGATCCAGGAAGGTTGTAAAAGGTATGAATTTCGCCATGAACTAAAATTCTCTCTGTGTCTCTCCTGACACTGACCAAGTCTGGTACCTGCTATTCCTCTGCTTCTTAGCTTCCAGTGTGATTCTCCAAGCCTTAATACCAGGCCTCCTCTCTGCTCAGGTTACACTTGGCCCTGCCCACTGTGACAGCCCTGTGGACCCTGGAACCTTGTGGAACTCAGCAGAGGCCTCCGAAGGACGGAATGGTTCACACTGGGCTCTCAAAGCCTGAGTGTTGAAGCCAGACCATTGCATCCAGCCCCAGCTCTGAAACTTGGGGTCATGTGACTTTAACTTCTGTGACCTGCAGTTTGCTCATCAATAATACAGGGAAATAACAACACTTTTCCTCATAATATGAAATAGGCGGTCAGCACCATGCCAGGGACATGCCAAATGGCCAATCAATACTAAACTACTATTATTATTCACTAGAGGCCTGATGCACAAAATCTGTACAAGGGGCTCGGCCCTCACAGTCCCAGCTGCCTCAGCCCTCAAAGACCTGGCTTCGGCTGGGCAGTCATCAGGATGGCACCTGGAAGGTCGTATAGAAGGTTTAGTCTAATTAGCATATTAGCTCTTTATTATATAGGATGTTATTTTCCTCGTGACACCATCTCTTTTCCTGCTTAAATTAAACCACAGAAATTCAGATCTAACAGATGCCATGTGGCCCAGAATCCATTTTTATCTTTCTGGCCAACTACAATAGGTGTTCCCAGAAAAATGTGGTCCGAGGAGTATTCATGTCTGTATCTATTTGGATTTCCCCAGACAAGAGCCTGAAGGCACTTACTCCACGGCACACTACGCTGCTGAGGTCAATGTCAGTGTAGCCGCATCTGCTCCTGGGGGTTCTGTAACTGTGGCCTGAAAGACTGGTCTTGGTGGTGAAGCACAGCTCTGGAAGGCAGTCCTCTTGTCCCATGTACACCTGCTCTGCGCTGTCCTGGGGACCCAAGGAAGCTTCTGCCTCTGCCAAGGGGAGGGTTGGGTTAGGCGATGAGAACTCCTGGCAGATCTCACACATAGTTCTAGAAACTAACCTGGCACTGTCCTTTCCCTCATCTGCAGCATGAGATGCTGCCAGATGAAAACATGAACAAATTGCAAGAAGATATAAGTCAATAAACAAACAAAAAAAAAAATCACAATTTTTATCATCTTGAAGGGCAGTTATAAAATAAGACTGAAGAACTGCCTTTACCCCACTTGGTTCCAGAGGGAAACTGCAAAAGAAAAGGCAAGAAAGTCTTACTTTTCATGCAAGATGAAAGCGCTCTTTGAGAGGGAAGAAAAGAAAATGCACTTGCAGCTAAGCTCTAGGTTTTAAGGGGCAGATACTCTGAGTGAGCATAATACGCAAGGCTCATGCCAAGAAGGAATGTCTCCCTGTTGGCTTTTTCAGTGTGGTAATACCCTATATATATTAGGACTTGTTTACAGAAAATAAAAATATCTTACACTTTATCAATCAGCATAAGTGTGGACATTTCTCATGAGGAGAGAGGAATGTCTTTTGAAACCCAAGAGCAAGAATGCAGTACTGGTAGTGAGACCTACCTGACAGTCTCTGTGTCTGTCTTTCTTATTTCCCTCTTCCCTGCAGACCAGATTTCTCCACTGATAATCACATAATTTTTAAAAAGTGATCCACAATTTCTAAGTTTTATATTATCAGTGTTATTCAGACAAAGAGACGTAACTTCTCAGTCAACCCTAAATGTTAATGCTTAAAAACAAGCTTCTGATTGGCACAACTTGGGTCATATGGTTTAATCATCTGTGGACAGGGGCAAAATCGAGGGTGTGGTCACATTATACAAAATGTCTATCAGGAGATGCCAGGGTGCACATTCTGGAATAAATATCTCCCCACAGTCTCCCAACCCAAGGCACATTACTGCAGTACTACTCCAGGAAAAGCAGGTAGTGAAGACCTCAAACTAAGACTAAGATAGTATGACCCCAGAGGAGTGTGTGTGTGTGTTTGTGTGTGTGTGTGTGTGTGTGTGCATGCACATATACAATTTGGGGAGAACAACTTTTGGATAAAAAAGTTTAGTATATACAAATTATTGTCTACAATAAGTATGTAAGCTATAAATATATATATGTATATACATGTTTACATAAGTATGTGCTTTATGAAAAGAATATATATAGTTTAAAAGTTGTAAACATTGTAAAACTTCTGTCAACAAAATTGACTAGAGCTAGACAATTCTAAACTGTCCTTATTAGAAAAACAATATTTAAAATACAAAATCAAATGATTGCATGGTATTCCAAAGCATATAGGTGTTTTTAGATGTATCACTATCTTAAATAAGAGTAAAGAGGCAATAGACTGTAGAAAGAACAACCTCTCAAGAACTAAGTACAAACTCTCTCAAATTCATGCCATAGAGAAACCCCATCTCCCAATGGACTTCAGCAAGGGATTTCCCCTTTATTGCTGGCTGTCCGAATAGCCCTTAACAAGTCCTTACCCATCATAAGTTTTGCATTATACATTATCTCCAGTTCCATTCTCTGCCTATCCCCATCTTCCTCTGAGCTCCAGAAGGTGTCCTGTGTAGACTATATTAATATATTAATATATATTAATATATTTAAGTGAATAGTGCCAAGTGAGTCAGAAATTAACTCTTCCCCCCTTTCCAGGTCTCCCAAACTGCAGATTAGTGAGCACAATAAATTGTAGAGATTGTAAGCCATTAAGTTTTGAAGTGGCTTGTTACTCCTTATTACATAGCTGAAACATTCCCCTACTACTCTAACTTACACTTTGAATTCCTGAATTCTCATCTGTTAATCAATGATAAGGAACAAGAACACTATTAAAATGCAAAAATCTCCACACCAAATAGTCCCGGGAACCCAAGCCCCCGTCTGCTCAGAGTCAGATAAAACAGGAACAGAAGATGTTGGCCAGGAACTCCAGGCTTGAGTGCTAGGACAAGGAGGGCACTTTAGAGGCAGGCTGGTTTTCAAGTCTGTTTTATATGTATTCAGTGCATGTGTGAAGTCAGAAGAGGCTGCTTAATGGAATTGGGTAGGAATAGCCAGGAGGCAGGTGTGAAGAGTGACATGGTGGCATTATGTTTTGACTGACCTCAAGGCAAGACCCAATTCTGAAGTATGGAGCAAATTCCACAGCATAATTTCCCAGCATTGACCTACATTTGTGCTCTAATAGCTGTTTAAAAAACTGCCAACCTCCAAAATAAATGATGTAGTTAACGGGGATCGCAGCCATTCAGATTCCTCAATGAAACTGAAGTTGTCTTTAAAAGCAATGCACACTCCTTTCTCACCGCCTATTTGTTTAAAATCTTAATCAGAGTTCTTTATGGTGGAAAGCAAATGGTGCATGTGACCTGTTGACTAGTATTGACCTTGTATTTCATGTTATGGCAATAAAATACTCTTCTGAACACTATTGGAAATGAAAGTCAGCCACAATGGATATTAGCCGCCACATATGAATGATGACTAGAAGCAAGTATGAATATAATGGAAATTGTCTATAGAATTAAATTGTGGGAAAACAGTTCATCTTCCTTTGACAACGTTATATTGTCTGCAAGCATATGGTCCTTTAACTACCCTATATGTTTTGGGAGCAATGAATGGCATGCCATTCAACCAACTGATTTCTTAAGATAAATAACTCCAAAAATATATAGAAAATACAAAGAAGAAAGAACAAAATAAAGTTAATGATCCTTGTAAGTTGACAGTCAGGCACAACATTGTCTTCTAACAACATTGTCTTGGTGTCACTCTTCACACCTGCCTCCTGGCTGTTTCCACTGAAAGCTTTGTCCCCCAGGTAGGAATTGGCTGCATTAAAGATGATGGGCAATGAAAAGCATGAACCAGTGTCAACACAATGACTTCTGTGGCACTCAAACATACCCAAGAGTGAGTGAGAAAAGGATGTGCAGAAAGTAAAGGAGATGAAGCTAAGAGAGACAGAGACAAAAATGAAGACGAAAGAAAGAGGAACAAAGAACAGCTAGATTCCCACCCTTTTGAGAGGTACACTTTGGTAGAATGGAAAATAGTGTGTTTTAATTCAGAAAGTCCTGGATTTGAATGCTATTAGGGCTTGGCTGGTAACATTGACTTTGAACAAATTCACAACTAAAAGAAGAGATGCAGAGAGGAAGTTTATTTTTACTTTCCAAGAGAGGAAAATGCCTGTGCATTGCAAATCAATACAAGACAGAGAAAAAAAAATGGCTTCCACTTTTAAAGAGTAATGGCTGCTGTTGCTAGGTGACAAGGAAGGGAGGAGGATTGGAGCTGAAGTTGAGTAGATACCAGAGGCTGTCTTAAAAAGTTATAGTTTGTTTGCTTTCTAGGAGACAGTCAGCATATGTCCTAGAGGGGTGTCTTATCAGTATTTTTCCAAAGCCTGTAAATTATGCATAGAGCAAAAGTTGTAAAGAGTTTAAAAGAGGCTCATTTGAAGGGGAGGGTGAAGGGAAAGCTCCACTAACTAGAGATTCCTTTGTGTGAATTACCCCTGAGTTTTGAAAACAGCAGGGAGGAGGGGGATGCAGGAATGTAGCCTTAAGAATAGCTTATCTTGTCCCAAGGAGCTGTTTGAATCAGAGAAACTAACAATCTTGGGATTTAGTTGGGTATTTCTCATAGCTAATGGAAGATTGCAGCAAATAAAAATAAAGGCCTTTTTCCTGTCCTTACAAATCCAATCTCTCCTTTTACTAACATAAGTCACCTTGGGCAAGTCAGTTTAGCAGCGTGATCCTGGGCTCTGAAGCTGTAGGACGGGGTTAAGAACATCTTGGATGGTTGTTGTGAGATAAGCACACAGAGCAGTGCCTAACCTCAAGTGTGGGCTGAGTAAATGTTGGCTCCCTTCCTGTTACCCAAAATTTATTTTCTTGAAACTTCTTACTATCGAGGAGAAAAACAAACCAGCCAAGATTCTTGCCCACTGTTTGCAGCAGAGTCCTATGTGAAGATTTTGCCTAGATTTCTCTAGTGACATAAAGTCTCCATTACAGAGAGATTTCCTTTTGAGAAGATTCTGGGGAAGTGTCTGGATGGGAAGATGGATCTCCCTTTCATCTGATGACCATCAGGATCCGATTGGATCATCACCATAGCCACTCAGTCTAACACTCCAACTATTAAATCTTAAGAGCTTATTTCTCAAACAGCTCATGGTTTGCCTAATTTATTTTTCATGCTGGGCCATATCCATGCAGCTTAAAGCACAGAGGCAAAGATTTTCTGCCTGCACATATTATGCAGAGTTTTTAAATCTGACAATCCAATATTGAGTTACAATTCACTAGGAACTACTACTTTTAATCAGCCAGTTTCTGACTAGCTCTCTTTGATTGCAAACTCCGGAGATCAGCATGATTGCTAATAGGCCTCTCTGTGGTGGGGATTCGCTTCTATCTTTACGAGTGAAGACTGGAAGTGTAGGATTTTAAATCACATTAAGAGTTCTTTTCCATCATCAGCGATCCACCTGGCCTGAGGTTAGAGAAGCTTCTCCACTCACATGACTTCAGGGCTCTGGAGTCTCCACTTCAGTACACCACCCCTGAGCCCACATTCACATCTCCCTCCTGCCTCTCTCCACACAGGTTGCAAAGATCTAAGTCCCAAGCCCCTGATCTGTTGTTCTCTGTATTTGTTCGCTTCAGATGTGGTGGATGTTTGGACTGTCACACCACATAATTAAACCTCTAAGGGAGTGCCATTTTACTGAGAAAAATGACAGTATTCCTGATTAGGAGGAGCTGTATTCTATGGAAATTAGGTTTTCTAAGAAGAATAGCCTGTACCAAAGAACATGTATGCATATATGCATAACCCATGGACACAGATAATAGTGTGGTGAAGGTCTAGGGCAGCGCCGGTGTGGGGTGCAGAGGGTCAATGGGGGAAAGAGAAGGACATTTGTAATACTTTCTACAATAAAGATAAATTTAAAAAAATGATATTCCAGGAATATATTAGAATAAATAAATTCTAATATAGTCAGGAAGCTACCTTAGAGATTTCTTCAGCATCTACTTTATATAACAGAAGAAAGAACTGAAGCCAGAGAAGTTATGACATTGCAATGTTCACAAAGCAAGTTCACAGCTGTAACTATACTTAGGATGTGGGTTAATTTACATTGTAATTCATGTAATAACAATGAAAAAATTCTCTGATTTATTAATGGCTCTAGAGAGATTGAGTTAGCAATATGGATTCTCTAAAGTTATATGTAGAAAATACATATTACTGTTTGTATAACTGCACTTTTAGAATGATGAATAAAATACCAAATAAATGGAATTTTTTTTTAAAGGATAGCCTGTAAAAAACAAGAGAAAAGTGAATTAACCACTCCTTTGGAAAGGAAAAGGAACAGGAAAAGGAAAGGGAATGCATTTTGTTGAGTGTCTACTACATGTCAGATAGAAACTTCAAATACATTATTTTATTAAGTCCTCCTGATAGTGAAACAGGAATTTTAGGGGTGAAATAGGACAGTTTTAGAAAATTTTAGAAATTTTGGAAATTAAAGGGACTATGGAAGAAGCACCAGGCTGCAGAGCAGCAGAAGGTATATTTCCATAAAATGGGGAAGCTGGAAAGCTGCAACAGATATATTTCTTTTTTAAAAAATATATTTTTATTGACTTTTTACAGAGAGGAAGAGAGAGCAATAGAGAGTTAGAATCATCGATAAGAGAGAAACATTGATCAGCTGCCAGCTGCCTCCTGCACACCCCCCACTGGGGATGTGCCTGCAACCAAGGTACATGCCCTTGACCGGAATCGAACCTGGGACCCTTCAGTCCACAGGCTGATGCTTTAGCCACTGAGCCAAATAGGTTAGGGCCAACAGATATATTTCCATAGAATGAGGAAGCTGGGAACAGCAGAAGGTCTATATTTACAAAATAGAAAAAAGAAAGCCCTTCATCCAGAAGGAGAAGAAGAAAGCCCAAAGGGAGTAGAAAAACAATAAAGAAGTGTTAGGTAGAGGCAGGGGGGAAAGTCCAGAGCTGATGCAAGCATCTGCAAGGTGGATGGTGACAAAGCCCCTAAACCCTTGCCCAGACTCTCAATTTTTTAAATATAATATATCAAAGAGTCTGGAATGTGAGATTCTCCCTCTCCCCAACTGGTGGGCGGAGTTATGACATTACTGGCATCTGCCACAGAGACATCCCCAAGACATTGAACCACTAATCAGCACATGCCAAGTGCCCTGGAGCCCACCCCTTCCTGTTCCGCCCTGGGTCCAACCCTCTCCTGTTCCTCCCTTTAAAAAGACCCCCAGACCAGCCACGTTTTGCTTCCCTCCATGTCCATCTGGAAGCAGCCTTGCTGGGTCTTTTCTCCCCTCCCCACTCCTTCAATTCTGATTTCTCTACCTCCTTAACGAGTCCCATTCATTACTGGGGAATAAACTTTACTTTTTTAAAACATGTCTTGGTGGTCTCTGACTTCAGTTTCTTGCCTCTCAAACCTTACAGGAAGGAGGGGGAAAAACCTCACATGTACCATGTGAGGTTCTACCTTTGAGCCCAGGAATTACTATAGTAACCAGACTAAGGGAATAGTGATCAATCAGAGGGGATATCAAGACACCAGGATCAGCAGCCTTTATAAGCCACAGGAAAAAGGAGCTCAGTGGGACCCTTTCCCCCTCTCTACTTGGGAGTCCATTCTTTCTCTCTCTCCATGTGGGAGTCTGTAGTTGTTCTTCAATAAATCTCCACCTTTGCTATACCACCTTCTGTCCGTGGATTCATTCTTCAATTCTGAGAGACAAGTTCCAGTAAAAAAATTCCGTATCAGTAGTTCTAGTGATTTGTGGTTGAATCTAGAAATTGGACTAAAAATAGTGATGAAAATACAGTAAAAATAAATTCGTGTGCTGAATCTTTGGAACGTGGCTGTTGTTTATTCATAATGGCTTGATATTACACAGGGCATGTGGTGCATAGTGGGCCTGGCTTGCACAGACCTCATATCCCAGGAGAGAATCAACCCTTGCTCAGAGAGAGCCTTGCTCATCTGATTTAGAGATGAAGACTTAGGCTATGTTTCTCACAGTGTCCTGGACTCATACCCTTGTTATTCTTGGTCTAAAGGCCATTTTCTCATCACATTCCACTGATCAATGATGAGGGTGAGGCTTAGAATGGAAAAGGATAACGTGCATTTCTTTGTTGTGTGACCAAGTCTTTTAAGAAGTGAGGAAAAAATAGACTTCTAGGTTTAAAGACTATAGCACTATGCATTAGACATGATATGCAAGAAGCAGCATCTTTTGCTTCCATAGGTAGGTATTTTTCAAAGACCAGCCATGCTGAAACAGGTTACAGTGATGAATATTCCATTGATGAAAACAAACAAACAAACAAACAAACAAACAAAACAAAAAAACCCCAACACAATATTGGCTTGTTGTAATAGGCAGCTTTTAATGCTATTTATATTTTTATAGAATGTCTATGTCATTGTAGGCAAATAGGGCTAGCTTTGCAATTAGATAGTCCCAGGCTCATATAGTGGCTCAGAAACTCACTAACTCCATGACCCCAGGCAAAATACTTACCTCTGCACAAGGATGAAATGTCAGCTACTCCATACAACAGCTGGAAAGGTGAGATGAGATAACAAGTTAAATGACTTGAGCAATGCTTGGGAAGGGAATTCATGGTTTTGCTATTTTTGCCTTTCAGGTTGAAAGTTTTTGACTGTATAGGTAAATCAGATCTGTTTAAACTGTTGGCCTTGTGTGGTCCCAAGTTAGAATACCAAAAGTATCTGGACTAAAAAGGAAGTATCAACACCATGCGATGAATGGGATGGGGTGGGAGAAAAGCAATATGCATGGGTGGTGCTGCTTTTGTAAACTGAATTGGTGACACATAGTCACTGTACATCACAGGACTGATTTCGCACTGCTCACTAAAGGCCCGGAATTTCAAACCCAAGTGTCCTCACAAAGCTCTCCCTTCATTGTCTGTGGTTTTGAGGACATCTGCATGAAAGCATAGACTCTGCCTCCTGCTGCTTTATCACTACCTGAAGTCACAGGATAGCAGTAGCCATGGTAACACCTTCAATATTGCTAACCTGGGGTTACTAACTCTCAGGTAAGAAACAGGAAACAGACACACATTATACTAAAATAAATCTAAGGAAAAATTACTTCAAACATATCACCCCTCAACTCCAGACCTCAACAGATTATAAATCAGCAGTAAGGAGACAGAGAGGAGGGAAAAATATTTTAGTAAGCATCTCCTGTGTACCAGATACTATGCAAGGGGATTGCTTAATGGAGTTCTGAAAATAATCCAGTGAGGAAGATATGGTTATAAACTTGCATTACTTATTCACAAATAGAAGTAACAAGTATTGAGGCAACTTGCCTAAGTGTAGCAGTCTGGTACCTGCAAAAATGGACTTTGTACCAGATCCATCATATTCTGTTTTTACCACAGAAGTTTGCTCTCAAGTTGAGGTGTTACAGAAAACCGAAGAACAAAGCAATACCAGAGAGATGGAGTTACATTTTTTATGGGTGGGTCCAGAGGAAAATGTATATCAAATTCTGGGCCCCAACACGTAGGAATTCTCCCTATTTATTTTACCTACTTCATCTCCCAAATATGGAGTGTTTCGGGCCCCCTTTTGCAAGTTCTTAAAGAGCCCGTATGTACTGGGGCCTTGAGACCTCAACCAGAGGCCTGGCCTGGCGCCAGCACTGGTAACCTTGTCTGGGGAAGGTTAAATTTACAGAAGCCAAATAGCATAAGAGGGTTAAAATTTCAAACAGCAGTTTTCATACAAGATGGATGCTTCACAGGAGCATTTCCCCAGTGACATTCCATTTCCTGAGCTGCCATTTTCCCACCCTTGAATGGAACTCCTCCTCTCTTCAGTGAACTCTTTGTCCCTGACTGCATCTGTCTTAGGAATCTAGTCCAGAAAACTCATGTCATGGCCATACTGGTCCCATGTGGTGCAGAAATTTTGGACTGAAACCCAAATTCTTTGTCCGCCAGAGTCGAAGAATGAATCCACAGACAAAGGTGAAAATTTATTAAAGAGCAAATACTGTACAGAATCCCATGTAGGGAGGGGAAAGAGTCCCACTGAGTTCCTTTTCCCTGTGGTTTATAAAGGCCGCGAATCCTGATGCCTTGATATCCCACTATTCCCTTGGGCTGGTTACTATAGTAACTCCTGGGTTCAAAGGTCAAATTTCACATGGGACATGTGAGGTTCCTATCTCCTCCTTCCTTATTATTTTTCTATTTCCTTTGGGCTTTTTTCTTCTTCTGGATGAAGGGCTTCCTTTTCTTTATTTTGTAAATATAGACCTTTTGCTGTTTCCAGCTCCCTCATTGTATGGAAATGTACGTGTTGCAGCTTTTCAGCTTCCTTATTCTATGGAAATATACCTTCTGCTGCTCTCCATGGTACTCTTACTTTCTAAAACCTGTCTTTTTAACCCCCCCCCCCCCCAAATTCCTGTTTCACACGCCCCAGTGGGAATGTAATGCCCATACTTGGTTATGCAATGAACATCTAAGGACATATCCATCCAAAAACACAATTGAAAGCAAGTCTGTTTTATATAAGGAAAGGAAACAGAGACTCAAGAGGTTAAGACATGAGTTGAAAGCCAAATGCCAAAGTTAAAATTATTGTGTCACCTTCTGGCCTAAATTAGACAAGGGTCCGTAGCACTACTGCGAACTGAGAAAGACTACAAGAAACAATAAAGGACATGTTTAGAGACCCCATCTTCTCCTCTTCCCTTTTCTGATCAAAGTAGTAGAATTCAGTATCTGGAGACCTCTAGAATTAAACTGTTATGGATAAGGATATACAACATTTTTACATTCCTCTTTGTGTTATTCTGTATTTCCTCAAGTTTTTATAATCTTTATTACTTTATTAACTACAGAGAAAAGTTATATTTTAAAAGAACAAAATGTTGAATTTCTACTAAAATAAAATACAGCACACTGTGAAATATCTAGCAAACCCGACTTGATTAGTATCACTTAAATAGACAGCAGGAAGGGTTGGGCTGGTATTTTTAATGAGTTGGTCCTGATATGCTTATCCACATTGGCCACACTCTTGCTACTGAATGTGATTTAGTTTCGTGACATGCAAAGATGAAGGCTGCCTCTGGAACTTGGCATGTTCAAAATCTCTTTCAGTTTTGGGACCCTGTAAGGAACAGTGGAATTTTTTTTATTCGTCACTTCAAAAACACCTGTTCCTTCACAGAACAAAACCCAGATGGAAGGTACTTCCAGCTTCCGGGACCATGGGATCTCCAGCTGGAAGATGATTGCATCATGTAGGCAACAATATGGAGCTCCATTAAAGGAAGAAAAAATACATCCAGCACACACTGCTTCTGGTTACCGTGGCTGTGCTGCTCTGTGCTCTGAAACCAGATGTCAAAAACTGCACACTGTCTCTCTATCAGCATGGACCAGGAGCTGTGGAACTAAAACATGCATCTTATATGAAAACTGATTTGAAATTTTAACCCTGCTAATTGGCTTCTTTAAATTCTTGGTTGCTAAGACTACTCCCACTTCAGCTGGGCCATTAAACTTTCCCTAGACAACGTTATCAGTGCTGGCACCAGGCTAGGCCTCTGGTTGAGGTCTCAAGGCCCAGCACTTATGGGCTCTTTAAGAACTTGCAAAGGGGCCAGAAACACTCCATATTTGGGAAACAAAGTAGGTAAAATCATATAAATAGGGATAATTCCTGCATGTCGAGGCCCAGAGTTTGAGAAACATTTTCTTCTGGACCTGCGTGTAATAAATGTAACTCCATCTCTCTGGTATTGCTTTGTTCTTCTTCAGTTTTCTGTAACAGCACCAATGATCTTTATCCATACTCTAGCCACTCTGCTTAGAGAAACGCTGCTGAACAACAATCAGGAAAATGAGAAATCTGTCATAAGAAGCAATGAGGGAATATGTCAACCACTCAGTTATGTTTATTATTTGTTCACATCTTAGCATTCTTAATTCTGCTTAGTATCTGCAATTGTTTCTAACTTTGAAAGTTGTGGGGAAGCATGGGATTTGATTAGAATGTCTGTAAGGAGGATTCTCTGAAAGGTTGGGGTCCTCTAGGGGGACCTTGCTAAAGGTGGCAGCCACTATCTTGACTTTTCCAAACAAGTCCAAGCCCCCAGGTGTTTTGCTAGAATCTCTACGTGTAGTCTTTAGACCCAACCTTGTAGAAGCATGTGCTTTCTCAAGGATACTTACCCTGCTGATTGTGTCTAGAGCAGTGGTTCTAAACCTTTTTAATGCCGCAACCCTTTAATACAGTTCCTCATGTTGTGGTGACCCCCAACCATAAAATTATTTTCATTGCTACTTCATAACTATAAATTTGCTTTTGTTATTGAGTCGTAATGTAAATATCTGTGTTTTCCAATGGTCTTAGGTTTTACAGCAGCAGTTCTTGACCCACAGGTTGAGAACTGCTATCAGGGTCACCTAAGACCATAGGAAAACACAGATATTTACATTATGATTCATTAACAGTAGCAAAATTACAGTTATGAAGTAGCAACGAAAATAATTTTATGGTTGGGGTTCACCACATGAGGAACTGTATTAAAGGATCACTGCATTAAAAAGGTTGAGAACCACTTGTCTAGAGGTTAACTTTAGTTCAAGCTGTTGTTACAATAAAAGCCTAAGGAGGCAGGTGAACAGGGCATTCTGGTGCCTCTTGTCAAGCAGCCCCTTAGCCCTCTCTTTCACAGAAGCATGCGTTAGAGTAATCATTCATCTGTTGCTCAGGGTCTGTTGGCCAGTCCTAGCAGAAATTCTAATTTCTCAATGCTTTCCCCCTTACCCTTCTCTATATTAGCTCCTGCCATTTTTACTTATCATGTGATATTTGGAATAAGTTTACTTAAAAATTAAATACATAAGCATTGATAAAAGAAATATCTAATCCCACATTTGCCTTAATTGATTCTGTGATGTCTCTGCTTTCTAGAGCCCTGACTCTCCTTCACACCAGCAGAACCCACAGAAGTTTTGATAGGATGATTGCAAATACCATTGACCTCACAAGAGTGTGGCCTAAACACTGCAATGCTATGCCCACCTTTCCTCAATCATGTTCTCCCCTTTGTACCCATCTTTGTCTACTTCAGCTACTTTTCCACACTGGATTTAAAGGTGCATATAGCAGCTTTTACCAAAGTAAACATCCCTTAGTGCATTTCCTCATACTTAAGTCTGTGAAATCAAATAATATTAAGAGTTTAAAGGGAATTTTTCAGGGTCAGAGCCCCATAGCTAGAGTCCAGGTCCAGAAATAAGATAGGAACAGTTGGGAAAAATAAGTGAATTTCAGGAATCTAAGCAAAAATCCAGCTGCTTGGGTTGGTCTCACACAGTGGGAACCTTGGGAGCAGCATACAGAAAACAATTGGTGGATATATCAGTGGTAGCATCCTGCAGAATAGCATGTGAACACTCAAGAAGCTTATGCCAGCTATTGATTTATTGCATCTTGGCTTCCAATTAGTAACCCACTTAGCCTGCTCTCAGACAATGAATCTGGGACCTTTAAATATTTTGGCTTTGATAGTTAGCACAAAGTTAAATTTTAACAACAGGGAGTGCTGCAGAGTGATTGTAAAGGAAGGAAAGGAGTTAGTTTTGCTTCCTGGTTGCAGTGGCTGTTCCAGGTGTGTCTAGCTCTTATAGCACGCAGAGAGGGCAGCTCCGGCATGGAGGGCAGTTTCTCCTGCACCTCAGTCCTGCCTTGCTCAGCAGGCAGCCACACCTGAGCTCCTGCTCCAGTGCTCCTCAAGAGGTTTATAGAAGACTGCCTCTAGTGAGGTACCTCCCTATGATCAGCTTTCTGGAACATTCTGGAGGCAAGTTCTTCAAACATGTCACCATGGAGCTTGTCTGACCTTTAACGAGCTATGATTGTGTCTCCCCAATTACAAAAGGATTAAGATACTTTTATTCTCTACAGTTTCCCCTTTTAAGACAAAAAGCCAAGTACTTGAGTTGTCTTATTATTCAACTGAAATTTTAAATAAATAGAAATATATTAAAAATTACTTGGAATTTTTATTTTATTTTTTTTGTCATAGGATCAAGACATGGCATTTCTTTTAGGGAAATAAACAATGGAAGTGTCTAAGAGAATAGAATCATAGAATAGCTGAGCTATAAGATCATTGATTCCAATGACTTTTTTATTTTACAAGTAAGGAACTAGAATGAAGAGGATTTTATAAGGGCACACAATGAATGAGGTTAAGTCCTCTTAAGTTATTACAGTGATCTTTTGGGAAGTTATTTAAATTTCCTAAATGTTTTTAAAATGTAGCTAGGAATAGGAACCACAAGTTTAGATGGAAAAGTCCAACCATACACTGATATAGAAAAGGAGGATGTTCAATAACTTCCTATGTATTTCATTTACTTTGAGCCCCGTTTTTACCTAGTTCTTACTTCTTTATATAATCTGCCTTCTCTGGACTTCACTGACATGGAAATATATTCTGGGAATGACATTGTAGTGGTAGTAACAAAAAGTAATCTTTAATGCCCAGCTTCTCATCAAAATCACTAGAATTCCCACCCTAAACCCCTCACAATCCCCTCATTATATGGCTTCTGATAATTGTATGGATGGCTTACTGGTGGTTTCTATCATGGTCTCATGACTCAAGCACATTGGTATTTTCCTAGCAGGTCTTCATTCTGTGTCACTAGTCCCTGTGCTGGCCTGGGGGACATGTGTTTCTCTGGATGGTGTTAAATTCCTTTATTTGGAAATTGATCCCAAAACTTTTGAAAGACAGTTTGTGACTTGATTAAATGCCCTATGCATCAATGGTCTGAAATTTTTAACTTTACCTTTTAGTAAAATTTAAAATGTACTTTTGAATTGATGTATGTTGTCAATATTTTACCAGGCCAAATCAAGATATTGAAGGGAAAAAGCACTATTTAATATTACAATCTTTTTTATATATAAAAGGAAGGATATTTGATCTACAGAATATAGAAAAAAGCCAAACTTTAAATAAGCATTTATTTAATTTTTACAAAATTTATTTAAAAAAAGTAACCACATAATACTTTTTTTTCCTTAATTTTTATGCAAATCTTTACTAAAGGACACTGGTCCATGAGTTAAGGTTTGGGAGGCAGTGCTATACACTTCTTGAAACTCATAAGGAATTTGATTGGAAGATCAACTTTGCAATAATTTTATGTAGTCTGCACCATGATGCTTCACAATTCACTCCCTTTTTGAATCCTAGGCAAAGATCCTCAATTCACTGGGGACCTCCCATTAGCAAAGTATCCTATGTACTCTTCTCAGTGTTAAAGATGGTCAGACTTTCTCGACTTTTTGGGATATGTTTCAGTTATATATAATCTTTAGTTGTAAGGAACAAGTTAACTTTTTTTTTTATCAAAAGAGGGTGTTGATTTTAAGTGAATATGTGGAGTAAAACTGATATTGACTTGGAATTCAAAAGCTCTGCTTATTTCATGGGACATTACTCATAATCTTTGCACATAAAAATATGGAATTGAAGAAAATGTTGAATGTATAATAAAAAAGCTTATTTTACATGTTAGCTGCAGAGACAGTCCACCCTTCAGGAAACCCAAGCTCTCTGAACAACATTTAGGTTTTAGAGGAAAAGAAAGTTGTTTGTAGAGAAACACAAGTTACTTTTCATAATTATTATATCTACAGGGTTTGGTATATGTCTGTAGATATCAATATGGCAAAAGTCTGAGATAAAGTTGTTCTCATTAGGGAATCAGAAATATACTGGAAAAGGGCTTAAAGCAATATTTATTTTGGGGTATAGTAGTACATGAGATGTTCTTGTATTTTGGGGTTTATCTATTAATGAAAAGTTTTATATGTGATTACACTAAATTGTGACAGTGGGCCCCATCTGCCCAAGAGATAAGGACTCTGGAGACAGACCTGGCCAGGGGGGGAAAGTTAAAAAAAAAAAGTCAGTTGTAACTCAGTGCTGGGAATTCCTTTGTAGTAAGATATGCAGACCTCCCTCCAGACCTGGCTAGGAGATTGGCCTCATCAAAACAGCAGCATCCTACACTTCTGTTTGAAGTCAGAACAGACATTCTGCTTGAGGCAAAAACAGGCCAGGTTGTGTAAACTACCTGAGAAATAGCTCAGGAAGGCCAGATCTTTGTCCTGAGGGGCCAATCAGAGAGGGACAGACCAACAGTGGAATGGGATGGGAAAAAGAGGTATAAGAGGAGGGACTGCCCCTCCATCAGGGCTCTCACCTGGGTGTTTGCCGGCTGCTGCGTCAGCCAAGGTTTGAGCCCGGATTCGAATCTGTAATAAACTCTAGCATGCTTAATCAAATTGGCTCCGGTGGTTCATCTCTTGGGGACTCGCTTCGTAACATAAATAATAAGCATTCTTATTCATATAGAACCAGGACAAGGTGTGTCTTGCTTTTTCATCTTTCTGTTACAGATTTCCTTCAGCATTTCCTATTTTAAATTCCTGGAAGAAAATTGTAGCTGACCATATTTACTTCTTCATGTCAGCTTGTCAGAAAGGTGTAGACCAGGATCCTGAAAGAAAGGCTGAAAGACGGGCAGATTCCTTTAGAAGAGAGTATGGGAGGCCAACAGCAACAACACCAGATTTTAGGACAGCAGTTTTCACCACTGTTGTCAGCTGTAAACCTAAATTCAGTCGGTCTTTGACAACCTACAAGAGCCATTACAGTCTCAAGCAAATAGCAAATTTGTTATCCTACCTGCTAACTTGCTAGGTATTCCCAGAGCCCTTAGAGGAAATGGTAAAGGAGATGAGGTCAGGAAAGTCTAGCCTAGGTACACACAGTAGAACTCAATTGCTAGGTCAATTTACCTACCCTGTGACACTAGAAAAAATTCTTTCATCTGATCCTTTTTCTTAAAGAAATGGAAGGTAATCTAGGCTAATCAAGGTAGTTATTGGTAGTCCTCAAAATAAAGACATGAAGGAACTAAGTAAATGAGATGTTCAGAGTGTGCATAAATTGAGAAAGATGTGCTAATGATATGATATCTGTTCATTAATGTGTCAATAGTTGATGAAAATATACTTTTATGTTTTTCTCATTAGAAAGACATGTTTTATGAGACATCACAACAAATAACTTTTGATAAATGCTAAAATTAGTTGCTATAAGGTTCCATTGATGAAATTTGTAAGAACCTTTCTTTTAAAATTTTAGGAAGTTCAAAGGAGCAATAACTAAAACTCTTCAAGAGTTTATGTAGATATAGAAGAAAGAAAATTGGTGTCAGATAAGCAATAGTATAATGAAAGTCATGGCCCACAAGTGTTAACAATAATGGAAAAAATGGAATATGTTTGCAAAAAATAAACCAAACCCACAAAATTAACAGTGAAGGAAGCTGAGTGTCAGTCCCAGCATGCATCTATATAGCAGTGTAAAGTTGCATAAGACACCCTCTCTGAGTTTCTATTTCACAAGCACTGAGAACCGGAACAAATAAGCAAATGAACAGAACCTCTTTCATACTGAACACACTACATGAAGAATATTCCTAATCTTTATGATAGAGAAGAAAAGGGGGGAAAGTACATAAAATAGACAAATATTTTCCGAAAATTATTTAACAACTAGAGGCCTGGTGCACAAATTCATGCAGCAGTGGGATCCCAAGCCTGGCTTGTGGGATCAGGCCAAAACCAGTTCTCTAACATCTGCCAAGGTGTCCCCAATTGCAAGAGGGCACAGGCCAGGCTGAGGGACCCACTGGTGCACAATAGAGGCTGGGGAGAGACACAGGAGATTGGCTAGTTGGGGAGGGACCCCAGAATGGCTCTGAGGCATGGCCAGCCAATCTCATTCAGTCTTAATTGGCTGGACCCAGCAGCAAGCTCCTGATGGTCAGTGATGCCATAGTGAGCGGTTGAGCAGCATTAGCATATCATTAGCATATTACCCTTTGATTGGTTGAACAGCTGGACAGACACTTAGCATATTAGGCTTTTATTATTTATCAATAGGATAAATTGGAAAATTATATAATGAGATGGGAACCAAAGCAAAGGGAAAGAAGAAGAATAGGGAGAGAAAGGACTCAGTGTGTGACCTTCCCCAGACACAAGAGTGCAGAGCCCAAGGCCAACAGTCAAATTGGAGATAAAAGTTCCCACACACATTAGCTGTGTGACCACAAATTTCACTGATAACCCTGAGACGTCAATCCCCTAGATCCATGGTCAGCAAACTGCGGCTTGTAAGCCATATGCTGCTCTTTGGCCCCTTGAGTGTGGCTCTTCCACAAAATACAATGGTCTGGGCGGTTCTATTTTGAAGAAGTGGTGTTAGAAGAAGTTTAAGTTTAAAAAATTTGGCTCTCAAAAGAAATTTCAATCGTTGTATTGTTGATATTTGGCTCTGTTGACTAATGAGTTTGCCGGCCACTGCCCTAGATGGCATGATTTACAAGGTACCTTCACAATTCGTGACTTAGCTTTATATAATTGTAAAAGGAATGTATTCCATTTTACTTGCTTTAAGCTGCCAGATACTGACTGTGTCCCTGTGGTACCAAGAAGCAAGTAAACTCAAAATGCTTTATGGCATAAATACACATATGCTCATAGACACCCTTCACTGCCTCATGCAATTTCTGCAATAGCTCTGCTTGCTTAACTGTGGACTGCGTTTGCCGGGGAGGCACTGCCTGCACCTCCTGGACATCAGGGGAACTCTGTAGGCAGCCCTCAGCTCTTCCTGAGCAAAGCTAGACCTTGCCCAAGCGGTACCAGGCTTAGGCATTACCGTAAATTCGGTGGAATCACATGATTGTGCCTTCTAGGACTTTAGAAAATTTTATGACATATGGAAGTTCCCCATTGCTTTTAGGGCCTGGGGCAAGCTAGCGAACTGTGCATCAGTGGTGATGCTGAGACAGCAGTTTGGTGTTCTGACAAATCTGGCTCAGCCTCCAGCAAACATCAGCCGCCCTGCTGTTTAGTTTTATGGCATTACCAACTTCACAGGGCAATGCTGTTTAAATCTCTAACAAGCTCCTACATAGGAACATGAAGAATGAAATGGAAGTCCTGTTAGGGAAAGTGTTTGGGTTCAAATCTCAGCCAGTTTTCACGAGTTGAGGGACCAGAAGCTAATCTCTCGATATTTCTGGACCTCTCTTTTCATCTACAGGGTGAGACTGATAATTACAAGTGGTGAATTTGCCTTCCATCATTTATATGATCTCAAAAGCCTCTTCTGAGGACAACTGAAGCCAAAACTTCAAAGCAGAAAAGAAACAGACGAAGACTATGTACTATTTTCCAACAGGTTTAGTCAGAATAAATGTCACAGCAATCGAGCTCTGGTTGGCACCATTGACCCTAATGTAGTGTTTATACATTCATTTCCTCTTTTCTACGTACACTTTGTTTTCATCCCAGCATTACTTTTTGTGTTCTCAGTAACATATTGCTCTTTTGGTGTTTCTATTGCCTTAAGGCTAGTATCAGGTATGGATAAGTGTGAATCATGCTGTGTGCTCACAAGACCTCTTGTTTGTGAGTGCATGGGGAGAAAGAAAGAGCAAGGCCTTTGGCATTTCTTCATATAAGGTTACTAATCTCATTCTAAAGACACCACCCTCATGACCTCATCTAACCCTAACTACTTCCTAAAGGCCCTGTCTCCAAATACCATGGCATAAGGGGCTAACACTTCAACATGAAGTTGGGGGCATACAAACTATCAGTCCTTAATGGTCATGCTATTTTCTAATTAATCTCAAAGATTCAAGGAAAGCCCCTCATTATTATTCCTACTCCCTTCCCATGTATATACACACACAGTTTATGCCTATGTTGAGAGCTGTGGATCCTCCCTCCCCCCAACTGGTGGGCGAAGTTATGATGTTAGCGGAGTCTGCTGCCAAGACATTGAACCACTAATCAGCACGTGCTGAGTGCCCTGGGGCCCACGCCTTCCTGTTCCCTTTCCTTAAAAGAATCCTCCACCTGCCCACGTGAGCTGCTCTCTGTTTCCATTTCTCAGTCTGCTGAGGTAGCCAGGTTGGGTCCCTTTTCCTCTCCCTCCTCCTCTAATCCTGATTTCTCTACCTCAGTAATGAATCTTGCATGCTACTGTGGAATAAACCTTCCTTTAATATGTCTTGGTGGTTTCCAACTCCAAGTTTCCTGTGCCTCAAACCTTACAATAGCCAGCCAGTTGACTATGAAAGAAGTGTTCATAGATGAACTTTCTATTTACAAGGCTCTTTCATACAGACTCCAAAGCGTTAGTCAGACCTCTCTGCTTGCTTACTTATTTTTCTTTGTGATCAATTGGCCCATCAGTCATCCAGTACAGCCAGAATATTTCTTGTCTTAATTGCTGTGTGAGGCCTCAAATAACTGCTTGAGCTTCCTTACATCCAGATGCAACTGAAGTTTAAGTACTGCAAGTATCTCCCTTGGTGTAATATTATACCTGCTATGGTGTCTGGGCTAATATCAGGAAGAGAGATCATTGGGTTCTCAAAAATTGTATTAATTTCATGATGTCTATGGATAGAGAAAGGACATTCCTAGAACATCGGAGTTCAGAGTCCTTTTGACATCTTAACACACAGTCCTTAACAAACAACGAGCTATCAGGGAAGTTGAAATATTGCACTAGCAATTGCAGCTTTGTTCCCATTGAGAGAGGTTGATCTGAGTCTTTCTCTCCTCCTGGCACATTAGTAGCTCTCCAATTAGTCTTCCATGTCACATAGGTAAGCTCCCTAATGGATTTCTTCAACCATTTCTTTTATAATACCCAGAACCCTGCATCAAAATTGTAATCTTAGCTAAATTGCATATAATTTAAATATTAGAATATATCTTCCTATACCTTTAGGATATACCTCCAAGGATAAGTTTCCAGAGACTATTTTGAGATAGAGGAAAAATGGAGGCTAACCGAAGTAACTTATGTGACTGAAACATAGCAGATTTCTAGTTCAGACAGTCTCCTTTCCCTCTAGTAATTATAATCCTTTTAAAAAAATTTTAGTCAGATCTGCTTGTCAATTGCCATGTGTATAATAAAGACAAATGATCTCTTGGTAAAGCATCCATTCTTATGTTTCTTTTACCTTGATTGATCCATTAGTATGTATTCACTCTTTCATCTCTTTTTACCTAACCATTAATTACTTAGTTCTCTGGCCTACTAATACTAAATATAGTCTAATAAACACAAGATGATGAATTTGTCCAGTTAACCCCCAAAGCCAACCTCTGCTGTAGGTACTTTTGTTCCCTTTTGTCATATAAGAAATTGGTTCAGAGAGGCCACATGATTTGTCAAGGTCACACAGCCCCTAAGTGTTAAAATCTCCAGGAATCAATTTACAGGTGAAACAGCGACTATTAAGATTGCTCTCCAAAACTTACCATTTTAATAGCCACCTTTTCAAGGTGGCCCCAAAGACCCATGTGACACCTAGGGAAATCAAATCCTGCCCCAGTCCTGAGCCAAAGAGCAGGGCGACAGGTGGCACATGGATTTTATAAACTGTGGGCAGGCATAGATTAAAGTCATTGATCAACATCACAGAACAAGTCTGCTGGTTGCCTACACAATGAGGGAAGTGGAATTTGCATTTCTTGTTTCCAGGACAATTATTGTCCTGCTGTCAGAATGCTGTTGCGTGCCTGTGCTGATTTATAATTCGGAAGCCACATGACTCTCAGGTGGCCTCTCTGAAAAGCAGAGTCTTCCATGAACCCACCTTTAGAGGGGAGCTAATTCGACCAAGTTTGCATGATTTATCGCCCTCAGTCCATACTGTGTTCTTGATCAACTACATGTTGGGAGCAGCAATGAGGGGGTGGCTGTGTTAGCTATGGTTGAGTGAGGGGATGTACACTTTAGCTCTGGGAAAGGGTCTACAGGGTGATAAAGGCAAGCCTGGAACAGGCTGCAGACCACACGTGGCTGCTCGATTGTAATGGAAAGGAATGGGAAGCATGTGGCTGAAAGGCAAGGGCATCACCTGATCCTGTGGTTGCTGCAGACATATTCTACACCGACTGGACACTCCCTGGGATAAGGTCATGCTCTAGATGCATTTGTCATATGCTATGACTGTGCCCATCCCTGACCAGCTTTGACTTCAGTCCTGACTTCACCAAGTAAGACAAAAACAAGCAAACAAATAGAATTCTTTTGGCAGAGAAATAATAGAAAACAACCAGAAGCATCTAGTATTTTGAATTCTAGCCTCTTGAGCTCTATGACTTTGGGCAAATGCCTTAAGTCTCTGTGCCTCTGTTTGTCTGGAAAGCACAGATGGTTGTAATGATCAGAGAAGAAAGTAATGAAAAGAGCCCATTTTACCTACTTTCCTCATAGGAATGGCAGCTATGTCTATTGTTTTATTCCTCAAGTGCCAGGGACATACCCAATTTCCCTGTTGTTTCCCCCTGAGCCCTCCACCCAGTATATTTGCAGAGCAGCTGACACACAAGCAGCATCAGTCTGGGCAGACAGCAGGAGGAACGCATGGCCACACCATGTCAAGGAGAGAGCAGGTCAACAGCTCCCACCATCTCAGGAGACAGCACTGGCAGAAGATAAGAAAGAAGTACCTATTTAATGAGTACTCTGCAGCACAAGCAGTAAAAGAAACAGGAATCAAGACCAGTTCCAGTAAGCTATGAAATTATGAGTCAACACAGGCTACTTCCCTCTAGGTTTGTACAGTCACTTCAAATGATAGCTGCCGTACAAGTGTGCAGTAATATAAATAACAGGTAACTGTGAGATGCTAAATAAAGGGTAGTATTCATATTTATTATTAATGTCATTGTTATTATTATTAATTACTAGAGGCCTGGTGCATGGATTTGTGCACATTGAAAGTAAATTAATTAGAAGGTGGCTGGCAGAGCAGGACTGGGCAAGGCAGGCTGGATACACCCTGGAGCCAACCTCCTATGGTCTCACCCTGGCCCGCTGCACCTAAGGTGATGCTGGATTTGAAGGGCATTTGCAGAGTGAGTGGGGTCCCACTTGCAGGTGGGATTCCTTGGCCTGGCCTGCAGGAATTGGGCTGAAACTGGTAGTCCAACATCCTCTGACGGGTCCCAGAGTGCAAGAGGGCACTCAGAAAAGTTGCTGTCACTTGGCAGCTCCTGTGTTGAGTGTCTTACCCCTGGTGGTCAGTGCATGTCATAGCTACAGGCTGGTCAGTCGGTAGGCTGGTTGACTGGTTGCTTATATAGATAGATAGATTAGAGGCCCAGTGCATAGATTCATGCACTGGTGGGGTCCCTTGGCCTGGCCTGTGCCATCTTACAATCTGGGATGCCTGGGTGCACAAATCTGTGCTTTGGGCCTCTAGTATGCATATACAACTTTTGGTTAATCTCTTCCCACTCTTCCCTCTACCCCTTCCCTCTGAGATTCATCAGTCTGTTCCATGTTTCCATGCCTGTGTATTGAGTGTCTGACCCCTGGTGGTCAGTGTACATAATAGCTGCAGGTTGAACATACAGTTACTTAGGCTTTTATATAGAGAGATTATTACTACTAAATGCCAGGAAGTAAGCTAAACTTTTTTTTTTTTTTTTTTACATTGTTCTTAGACTTTCACTGACAACCATCAGCTCTCAACTGTGAAGTTAGTTTTGTGGAACATTTCTTAAATCTTTATGGCAGTCAGTCATTCATTTGTCCACTTATCAAAGAACCATTAAGCCTCCACCTTGTCCCAGGTGATGTCCTCAGACCTGGATTGCAATGCGAATGATAACACCAACCTCCATGGAGTACTTACTCTGTGTTAGTCACAGTGCTAAGTGCTTTACATAATTTGACTAATTTAATCCCAACAATAGCCATATGAGTTATATATCATATTCTTATTCCAACTGTACAAATAAGGGGAAAAGTCCAGTCAGTTGAGAACTTACCCAGTGTCAGGCAGCTAATGAGTGTTGGTATAAGAATTGTAATCCAGGCAGTTGGACCAATGAGTCTATGCTCTCAACCCTACACTTGTCCTTGTGGAGCAGCATCAGGAGCAGAAGACAGACAGCAAGACCGTAACAAGCACATACATACCTAATACAATGTCAGGGAGCAACAAATGTCACTGGAAAGTGATATGAGACTAGAGAGGAGGAGATGAATCTTGGAATCTTGGTAGTCAGTGAATTTAAGAGGGGATTATGAGAAAGGAATAATTGCACAAAAATATGAATAGTAAAAATAAAAATCCATGTGTGGATGAAAGGGGCAAGTTTTTCAAGCAGTATGAACATTGAGTGGGTCAGTATATTTGGAGAATAGCAAGAAGGTCAATGTGAGTAGCCTGGTATAAATATCGCATTTAGATTTGCTGCAGTGACAAAAACAAGCCCAAATCTCAGGAACTCACAAGAGTTAACATAAATTCCTTGCTCATGACACATCCTGTCAGCTTCCCTGAGTTCCATACTTTGGAAGAGGGAAAGAGCCAGCACTATCAGAAATATAGCTCTCTAATGCTCCAAAGTGGCATACCCGCACCTCTGCTCACTTTCCCCCTGGTCCAAGAATACCCTGCGGCCAAGTCTCACAATGGGGTAGGGAGTGATGCTTCTTGGCAAGTCACGTGGCACAGGCAGAGGTGAGGTATAAATGGGTTAGTGGCTGTCCTGAGACACAGCTCAGCAAACACTGATCCCAGAGTAGAGATTATGTCTTCCCCAGGCCCTGAAAAAGCCAGGTGCTCGACCTTCATCTGTGTTGAAGCTTGTCTTGGGAGCTCTCAAACATGGGTCTCTACACTAAGGGAGTTCCTCAGACAATGGGCTTCAAAATTGATCACACCCCTGGAGTTCTGTTCCAGGGAGAAGTGGTACAGAGTTCTACCTAGCTGTCAATGATGGAGGCAGCAAGTATAGTGAAGGCTTACTCTGTGTTATAATTATGGCCCAGGTATTAAAGATGAATCACTAAACATTGGGAGCTCATGCTTCTCATTTGTAAAATGATACACCATGCCCACCTCCTAGGTGATTGTCTCAACAGAGACTAGGGCTGACAACAACAGAAACACAATAAATGACCCGAGGTTTTCCTTTCTGATGATAAAGTTTTCCTCTCTCGGACTAAGAGGGGAGACCATGAGAGGATATGATTTAATTTCATAGAAGGTGGAGATATTACAGAACTAAATGATCCTGTGGTATCCGGAGACAATGCCTGCTTCCCAGACTTGGTCAAATGTGGCATTTGCTGTGCACTGTTTCTCTTACCTCATAGTCTTGCTTTTGTCATCTTGCAAGAAGAGAATGGGTCTCCCTTCTCTCCGATGCCAAGACATCCTGGGACAGGCATACCTGTCGTATTGATGAAAACAAGCACAAAGACATCCAGAGGAAGACAGACCTTTTCTTGCAATAAATGCCTCCAAGATTCTGTGACAGGAGCCTCAGAGGCCCAGGCACTGCTCCTATGAGACACCCACCAGGCTGGCCACCCAATAGAATCTTTATATTTTCTTAATATCCTAGCTCTTAGCCCAGAGCAGTCGCAGCCTCCGCAGATGGAGAAACTTCGGCAGAAAAGGCATCGGGAAAGACGAAATTGCCTCCACAGTGAAGGAAACTGCTCAGCTGCGGAGGAAAACAAAACATTATAAAGGAAGAGGTTCAGATGGCTTTCTCCCCCAGGATTTTCAGAGACTTGAAAATGAAAGCTGGTAGAATGATCAAGTGACGGGGAACAGAGACTATTGATCTAGAGAACAGAGAGGGAGAAAAAAAAATCACAATGAAGTCACATTAGGAGAGACGCTCATATAAAACAGGAGAGCAGGGCAATTTTAGAAGTCCAGAGGAAGAGGGAAGAAAAGGAAGGATAATGAATGCCTCTTACTTCACAGGGAAGAGAAATGAACAGGAGGAGGAGGAAAATGGGGGGGGGGGGGGGGATGTGGATGCTTACAGCCGAATGAACTCCCTTTTCTGTGGTGGACCAGCTGTCTAGAGAGGTTTTCTCAGACTGATGAGACTCTTATGATCAATGGTAAAACAGTTACCAATCAAAACTCAGCTCTACAATACACAGGCTTCATTATATGCCTACATTTAGTTCCTGTTTCCACATTTAAATAGTAAGTACTAGAAATCTGTTGCAGGAATATTCCTGCAAGACTTCCAGCAGGCTTCCCTCCCGCCACCTCACCTCTCCTGCCCATCCTGCCTGCCCCACCACGCCTGCTGCCAAGGCCTCTGGGGCTTCTCTCCGCACTGCTGCTCACCCTGCACCACCCACCCCACCTGCCTTGCCCACTGCCCCCACTGCCTCCTGCTGCCACAGCTGCCTGCCCCGCCTTGCACACACTGCCAGTGCTTTCCCTCCAGCAGCTGCAGCCGCCTTACTTTCCACTTCCCCTCCCTCTTCTTTCTACCATGTTTCCCCGAAAATAAAACATCCTCTGAAAATAAGACCTAGCGCAACTTTGGGAGAAAAAATTAATATAAGACACTGTCTTATTTTTGGGGAAACAGGGTATGCTGTCTTCAGTCTTCACTCCTTCCTCCCTCTCTCCATGTATGCAAATTAACCACCATCTTTGTTGGTTTATTTTGCATATTTGCTCTGATTGGCTGGTGGGTGCAATGGAGTGATGGTTAATTTGCATATTACTCTATTATAGGTAGGATTATTTAATCTATACAGCATATTCTTTAGGAACCTTATCCTGTCTGCCTAACCCTGTTTCTAACTCCTCTCACTGACACTGAGACTTCCTAGGAATGAGCCTTACTAGCACCAGGGGACTTTATTATCTAACGAAAAGGTTGGTCATCAGTGCGTCCTTTGGATTGTTTTATGTGTGGATAAAAAGGAGCTGAATGCTAACCTGACTAACTCAGAGAAGGCCTGTGTGGTGGCCTTGCAAATTCAAAGACCTAAAGTAACTGTGAGATCCTCCCTCCCCGCAACTGGTAGGCAGAGTTATGACATTACCAGCCTCTGCCGCCAAAACATTGAGCCACCAATCAGTGCATGCTGAGTGCCCTGGGGCCCACCCCTTCCTGTTCTGCACTGGGTCCAAACCTTTCCTGTTCCTCCCCTCAAAAGGCTCTTCACCACTCCACATGTTGCTGCTCTCCATTTCCATCTGTGGAGGCAACCTGGTTGAGTCCCTTCTTCTCTCCACCCCCTCCTTTAATCCTGATTTCTCTACCTTCGTTATGAGTCCCGATCATTACTGGGGAATAAACTTTCCTTTAATATGTCTTGGTGGTCTCCGACTCCATTTTCCTATGCCTCAAACCTTGCAGTAACCACGTGGATGGTCTGAAATTAAAACCTTTTCTTTAAAAAGCAGTTTATAATGGGTAGTCATGTCTTAGGCCAGTATCTTCCCTGACAAAGGTACTTTTCAATCTTTACTGAGCCTTTTGTCTTTTTTGCATCTAAGATAACAAATCTGTGAAATGCCAGATTAAGGTGTAACTTCCCTTTTTCCAGACCTCTCAGGGCACAACAAATGGTGCCAAGGCACAGACCACAAATTCCCTCATTGTTATTGTTATCTTGTTAATTGTTGATTGTTAACTATCCTGTATCCACCTTTGTAAAGGAAACATGTGTCTATCATTTTACTTTTCATCCAATTGGAGGGTTTCCCCACTTTGCTTTCTCCCACCTCCCTAATCTATCACTAGTTGATCTCATGTAACCCACTTCGTCTCACCCTCTGATGGTAATGTGTAAAACAAGGTGAAGAACTGCCATTCTCTGGAACACTGTTCCAATATGTTGAGATTCTGCTTCCTGGAAATTGTCAACAGTCTGGCTCAAATAAACACACAAAATTTCTTTTTTTAAAAAAGAAAAATATATATTATTGATTTTTTACAGAGAAGAAGGGAGAGAGATAGAGAGTTAGAAGCATCAATGAGAGGGAATCATTGATCAGATACCTCCTGCACACCCCTACTGGGGATGTGTCCACAACCAAGGTATAGATCCTTGACCAGAATGGAACCGGGGGCCCTTCAGTCCAAAGTCTGACACTCTATCCACTGAGACAAATTAGTCAGGGCCACACAAAGCTTCTTAAAAAGAAAACCATAGCTTGAGAAAATAGCCTGGACAGGACCATTCCTAGAAAAGTCAACTACACACATTGCATGTGTGTGTACTGGGAGGGTCGGGTCAAAATGCATGCTACTAGGAGGGAAATTAACATAAAAATTGTCCCCCAGGTTGCTAAACCTGTGAGGTTCTTGAAGAGGCAAACTTAGTATCTTCTAGGTCTCTTCTCCAAGCCCAGCACTCAAAAATCAGTGAGTGTACCTTATAGAGTACAAATGGAATATTCTCAAAATCAATTACACAAAAGTGATAACAATTAAAATTAATAGCAAAAATTATCATACATTTAGAAACTATAAAACAACACTTCCAGCTTATTAAAAGTCAAAATGAAAATTATGAAATACTTAAAATGAATTAACATTGAAAGTAAAACATTTCAAAACATAAAGAATGGAACTAAAATTATTTTTAGAGTAAAATTAGTATCTTAAAATGTATGCAATTGAACACAGAAATACTAAGAATGACTGAGTTAGTCGTTCACCAATAAGAAAAAAACAAAACAGTAAACAATGACTTTCTTGTTTTTGGAAGTGGAAAAGATAGGATTCTTCTGACTTGTTCAGGGTTAATCATAGCTTTAGATATGAGATGGTCAAGGTATTTTTACTCGAGGTAAACAACATTGAAGCTTATCCTTTGAGATCCTATGTCCTTTTGTAGCCAGCTGTTGTAATAAGTAAATTGTGTCCTTTCGGAAGTCTAGTAGTGTTCTACTCTAGGACCTAGAACATTAAAGTAAAACATCCAATGGGGGTGGGGGGACAATCTGTGAAGGGTGGGGACATTCTGAGATTGCACCAAAGAGGGAGGCCCAGGCCACCCTCTGCAGGGTGGTCAATCAGGGGCTTCCTGGAACCGAGAAACTGGAGGTGTGTGGCGGTGGATGTGGGCAATGCCAGGCCAAGGCAGGTGAGGGTGGGGGATGGTGTAGGGCTGCAAGGGCCCATGGCAGCTGGAGCTGTGAAGGCCTACTCTTGCACAATTTTGTGCATTGGGCCTCTCGTATTTAAAATGTAAACAGACTAAATAGAGAAATAAAGGAAATTTGTCAGTTTAGTTAAAAAGGCTAGGTCTTCCAACTATATATTTTCAACAAAGACACAGTTTATTTCTAAAAACCAGAAACAATGAAAGTAAGTGAGGGAAAATTATGCACCAGGAATACCAAAGTTGGTGCAGCTAGATTGATATTAAATAAAATATATTTAAAAGAAGCAGTACTTCCAGACTTAGAGTCAAGCTTCAAAATGCATGAAACAAAACTAGTGCAACAGGAGAGAGAAACAAGCTAGCCTAGAATCCTTCTTGGTGATGTTAACTCATATTTTAATAGCAACACTGTGAACAACATTGACTTATTTGATATTCATAAAGCATTGCACAAATAATTGCAGAATAGACATCTTTTAAAGTGCATTTGGAAATTTCAAAAAGAAAGCCATATAATGATGATTGATTAAGTCTCAATAATTTTTAGTTTAAAATCTTAGTTTCTACCCTGATCAGTTTGGCTCAGTGGATAGAGAGTTGGCCTGCAGACTCAAGGGTCCCGGGTTCAATTCTGGTCAAGGGCATGTACCTTGGTTGCGGGCACATCCCCAATGGGGGTTGTGCAGGAGGCAGCTGATCAATGTTTCTCTCTCATGGATGTTTCCGTCTTTCTCTCCCTCTCTCTTCCTCTCTGTAAAAAAAAATCAATAAAATATTTTTTTAAAAAAATCTTAGTTTCTTCTCTTATCACAATGGAATAAAATTTAAAAAATATCAATAAGGAATCAATTTACACATATTTTGTAATAACTATTTTTTAAAAATACATATTAATCAAAAAAGAAATCAAAGAAAAAAGTAAAAAAATATTTTGAACTTACTAAAATGAAAATATAGCCTGGCTGATGTAGCTCAGAGGTTGAGCATCGATCTATGAACCAGGAAGTCACAGTTTGATTCCTGGTCAGGGCACATGCAGGGTTTGCTGGCTGGATCGCTAGTGGAGGGGAAATAAAGAGGCAGCTAATCGATGATTCTCTCTCATCATTGATGTTTCTGTCTCTCTCTACCTCTCCCCTCCTCTCTGAAATCAATAAAAATATGTTTTTAAAAAAGAAATTACACACAGTAAAATTTAGGGGATGCAGCTAAAGTAGTGCTACAGGAGAACTTATGACTTGAAATACTCATATTAGAAAATAAGAAAAGTTTAAAATCAGTTTTCCACTGAATCTAGAAAGAAGTTTCCACTTAAGAATCTCAAAAAAAAGTCTATTTTACCATAAATTATATAAAATGGAGAAAATAATAGTGATGAGAGCCCAATAATGAAATGGAAACATGTAACAACAGAGAAAATTAAGGAACTTGAAGTTGGTCTTCGAAAAAATTAATACTAGTGCTACGCACACACACACACACACACACACACACACACACACACACAAACAACACACACAAGCAATCAATAACAGAAATAAAAAGAACCTATCATTGCAGATACGACTGCTTTTAAAAGGATAATGAGAAAGTAGTACAAACAATTGTGTATGCTGATATTGACAATTTGGATGAAATGGCTAAGTTTTAAAAACAAAAACAAAAGCATAATATAACAGGTAGGCTTAATTAAGGGTTACAAGTTCAGTTTAGCAGTTGCAATTTAGGCAGTGTATTTCCCATTGCTAAAATTACAACAGTAGTGGATTACTGAAAGGACCCACAGACTTCACAAACCACACTTAGGTCATGATAGGAATGCACTACAGCAGGTAAAAGAGTGAGTGTTGAGGCAAGAACCTCAGGGTCCAAGAACCTTCTAGGTGCAGCTCCCTAAGATCTTTCTTATTGGCACAAAGATGTGTTCCACCTGTGGATTAAACCAGTAACATTTGTTCAGTGAAACTTGCCTTCAGGAGAGTTTTCTAGACTTTCCAGCAGAGGTTTTTATGGTCCTCTGACCAATTGAGACTCTCTGAGAATGCAAGTAGGCATCATTAATACACCAGCTCAAGGTGTTACCAGGGGTATTTCAGATATTAAATTTCACACACAAAAAATTACTACTTATACAAGTGAGCCTTATCTTTGTCAAGAGTCAGTGCCAAATTTCCAGGCATCCTTAAGTATAAGCATATTATCCTGGCCCAGCTGTAAAATAACTCTATCCTCTACATCCTGCTTAACATAATGAAGGAAAATAGCATATTATCTAATCAATGGAGGCAGAAAAGCATTTGGAGAGGGACTTTTATCAAAGGTATATAAAAAATTTCTATAAACCAATAAGGCAAAAACATGCAAATAACTGCAGTAGACTTGAACATAAACTCCCATAGTAGGTGTATAAATGCCCAATAATCACATAAAGAAGTGCTCAATATTAATAGTAATCAGGAAACTGGAATTAAAACCACATTAAGATAATACTTCATACTCACTAGATAATTTTGAAAGCTAACAACCCCAATATTGAATAAAATGTGGAGCAAAATTGAACTCTCATACTACATTGCACATTGTTGGTAGGTCAGTAAATGGATCAGTAATTTTAGAAAATGAGCATTTTCTTTCAAAGATAAATGAACATCTTACCTATGATCCAATGATTCTAGGGATTTATTCAAGAGAAGTGAAAATATGTGTCCATAGCCTGCTTGTCTCAGTGGACAGAGATTCAGCCCTTAGTCTGAGGGTTGTGGGTTTGATTCTGGTCAAGGGCGTGTGCCTCTGTTGCAGGCTTGATCCTGCACTGGTCAGGGCATGTGTGGGAGGCAACCTATTGACATGTCTTTCTCACATCATGTTTCTCTGCCTCTGTCTCTCCCCCTCCCTACCACTCTCTCTCTAAAAAAAACAACAACAAAAAACAAAAACAAACAAAAAACCAATGGGGAAATATCCTTGGGTGAGGATTAACAATGACAATAAAAAATTAATTTGTTCGCACAAATTGATACATTAGAATACTTCTCAGTGCTTGAAGAGGTTGAACTCTTGGAACATGGGCCGACATAGCTTGCATGAATCTCTAAAACACCAGTTAGGAGAAAGAAACTATACACAACAAGGTGCATACTACACAATTCTGCTTATTTAAAGTTTAAGATGGGGCAAAACTAATCTACATGATATAAATCAGAAAACTGGTGGCCTAGGGTTACATCTGGGGCATTTCTGAAGTGATTGCTTATTCCTTATCTTAGATTGTGAAGATAGGTTTAGCATTTGCCACAAAATTCATTGGATTATGCACTTAAGATGTGTATTTCACTGTCAGAAAATTTTATCTCAATAAGAATAAACAAACTTTTAAAAAGACAAATACTAGTAAAATGAAATATTAGAAAGAAAGATGGAAGACACAAATACTATATTGATGTGAACCAAACAAAATATATAGTTGTCTCTTGGGATTGGAGAAATACAGGAAAATATTATGAGGAAACTTTCTGGAGTGTTTGGGGGGAAATAAGTACTATATTTTGAGTGTGATGGTGGTTACATGGACACATATATATGTCAATATTCATCAAAGTGTATACATAAGATCTATGGCTTTCACTAATATTAATTTGACTACAATAAAAGGTCATTTTAATCTTAAATATACATTAAAAAAGAGAAAGTTTTAAAACCAGTGTTCTATATATTGATTTCAAGAGGCCAAAGAACAGCACATTAAATTCAAATATTGTATAAAGTACAAAGTAAAACAGATAAGAACAGAAGTTAATGATGTAAAAAACAACCAACAGTAGAGAGAATGAACAAAATCAATAGTTGTTTATTTTTTTTTTAAGAAAAAAAAATTACATTGACAAACCTCTGCCAAAATTGGTAAAAAAAATAATGAGAGAAAGCAAATCATCAGTATTAGGTATAAAGTGTAATATCAATATAGAATCTTCAAACATTAAAAATAATCTCAAGAGCATTATTTTAAAAAATTAATTCCAAATATGGAAACAAGTTCCTAGAAGATACAATTTTAAAAGGTGACAAAAGAAAAAGATACTTTAATAATTTATATAAAATAACTCATTTAAAATGTTTCTACAAATAAAATTTTCAGTTCCAGATAGTCTTATTAGTGAATTTTTTCAAGTATGTAAGAAAAATATAGTACCTAAATGTGCACAAACTACCACTTGAGAAAAGGTAACCTGCTTATCAACTTATTCTGTGAGATCTGAATAACCTAGATATAAAAACATGAAGAGGATATTATAAATTAGAAAAATAACAGGCCAGTCTCTCTCATGCAGAAATAATTAAAATCCTAAAAATAAAACAAATGATTATATAGTGAGACATTCAAGCAACTGCATAGATTAAGGCCAAGTATGTTCAGTGTGGCTAACTTTGCAATTTTCCAGGAATGCAAAATTTGTTTTACATGTCAAAAGTCAATTAATATATTCATACTATGAACTGAACTTTTACAAATCAAATAAGAAAAAATAGAAATTCAAAAACAGACAAAAAAAAAAACAAAACCTATCAGGTACTTCACAAAGAGAATAAACAAGTAACATACATGTATGAAAAGTAGCTCAACTATTTTATTAACAGTATATACACAAGAGAACTACTAAAATTTAACAAAAGACAGCCAATTGCAAATCTTTGTAAAAAATGTGAAGTAATGAGAATTTGTCCAAACTGACAGTGGGAGAGAAAATTGTACAACTACTTTGGAAAATTAATTGATAGTTATCTACTGAAGTATCTGACCAACCCTATATAATTAAAGGGTAATATGCAATTGACACTAATGGTGGAACAACCAGGAATGACTGGCCCCTAGACATGCACTGCCCACCAGGGGGCATATGCTTCTTGCAGGAACTTCCCCCTGGTGGTCAGTGTGTTCCCTTTGGGGGAGCTCTGCTCAGCCACAAACTCATCTGACAGCTGTGATGCAGCAGCAGTGGTAGGAGCTTCTCCTGCCTCTTCAGCAGCATTAAGGATGTCCAACTAATGGCTTAGGCCCACTCCCTGCAGGCAGCAGGCCTAAAGCATCAGTTGGACATGCCCCCTAATGGTCACTGCACATCATAGCGACTGGTTGACTATCTGCCCCTTGGTGGTCAGTACAAGTCATAGTGAGTGGTTGAGAGACTTTAATGTATCATTAGCATATTATACTTTGATTGGCTGAATGGCCAACTGGATGACCAGACACTTAGCATATTAGGCTTTAATTATATAGGATTATTGATTTATCATTTATTTTAATTGATCTCAGAGAGAAGAAGGGAGATAAACATTGTTCCATTGCTTCCAGCACTCATAAGACTGGCTATTGAATCTTCAACCTGGGCATGTGCCCTGACTGGTAATCGATTCATCACTTTCTGGTGTATGGGAAGATGCTATGCTGGAACCCTGACTCCAAATTCCAGCCTCCAGAATAGTGAGAAAAATACTTTTTTTGTTGTTGTTTAAGATACATATTTATTATATTTTGTTATGGGTGTCTGAGCTGATCAATCCTATATAATAAAAGCCCAGTGACCAAATAACAAAATGACGAGAATGACTGGAACAACTGTGACCCCTTGCCCCGGCTAGCCCTGCCACCTATTGGCCCCCATTAGGGTGGGCCGACTGGAGCCTACCAGTGCACAAATTCATGCACCAGGCCTCTAGTATAAATATATGCAGTAGAGACATGCACATGAATGTTCATCATAGTAATACTTACAATAGTATCCAAATTCTCATCATTAATGAAAAGGAGAAAAAATTTGTGGTTTATTTATACAATGGAATATTATTCCACAATGAAAACAACTACTTCTATGCAATAAGATGTGTAAATCTCATAAAGTTATATTTAGGAAATGAAACCAAAGACAAAGTGTATATTCTGCATGCTTCTATTTTATTAAATATATAAACAGATGAAATGAATCTATTATGACTGAAGATCAAAATATTGGTTACCTTTGGGAGCATTAGTAGAAAAGAGGAAGTACAAGAAAGACTTGAGGTTTCCTGGTATATTTTAATCTGGGTTGTGTCTACACAAGTGTAAATGTTTTGTAAAATGAGCCTAGGTATATAATTATAATGTGTGTCTTTTTCTATATCTATGGTGTATTTCAATAAAAAAGATTTTACAAATAAAAGGGATAATACAAAGGTAACCATGAATTGTAAGTTCCCAGCCACATTTGGTATATTCTACCAAGAATACATTTTTTTAGACCTCTGTTGCTATGCTAGAAGAAGAATGCATTGGACACTAGGACCCACTTGTAAGATTTTCAAAATAATGTGAACATAACACAGAGCCATTTCAACAATCACAGGCTTCCTTCTTTTTATGTCATTAGCAATGGTTACTTTTAATTTAAAATAGAAAAGAAGCAAGATATTTTACAATTTTTCTAGCTCATCAGGAAAGACAAATCTTTCAGTTTAAGGAAACAAAATTTAATTTTCTTCTCTAAATTCTTTGTCTTTGTTGGTTTGATTTTAGAGTTCAATAAAAATGATGTTTATATGCCCAATTTACCTAATAATGATTATTATCATAGTTTTCCCCCCCCCTCAGATCCTGGTAAAGTACTGTAAGGAGGTCCAATGTAGTAAAGAGAACACCAGAAAATCCCTAAGAAAGAAGAATTCTTCCCCCCGTATTCCTCCATTTTGTAGGTGTAAGGGTATGGCCATGTGAGAAGACATTACCAATTGGTGAGATATGGTGAACTAAATCTCAACATAGGGAATCTCAAGAGTCTATTAAGAAATCTCAGTGCTGTTAATGTGTGGCTGGAGCAAAAAATCCAGTAGGATAGGGTAAGAGGTTGGGGAAAGTAATGAGGCAAGAAAGGCTGGCTGAGATCAATTTTGAGGAGATCAGAAATGTCATGTTAAATTACTTAGACTTAACTTTTTTTTGGCAATTGGGGTGGAAGAAAATACCTGAGTTTTAAAAAATTCTCTATTAGTTCAGGTTAAAGAAGCTCTGCATTTAAAATGCTTATCTATCTCCTGAGAAATGGCCAATTTGTTTTTTGGGAACTTAAAGTCACAGTGACTCACTACATAATTAAAAATCTACTTTGGAAGATGTTGAATAGTAAGAATTTTGGAAAGACTTCATATTAATATTTTAAGAGAGATTTTAGTAGTTTCCATTTATGATAAAATCCTTCATTAATGTGAAATTTTTAATAAAACATTTCTCCTCCAAATAAATTTTCTATAAGAATATCTATATATATATAAAAGCCTAAGCAACTGTCCAACCGTTTGACCATCAACCAGTAGGTATAATGTGCACTGACCACCAGGGGGCAGACACTCAATGTAGGAACTGCCGAGCTGCAGTGACTTGGCAGCTGCTGTTCTTGGGTGATACACCTGCAACTAGAGAGAAGGGAGCCCAATTCTGGGTGCGTCACCCAAGAACTGCATTCTCACAATCTGGGACTCTTGGGGCATTTCGAGAACTGGTTTCAGCCTGATTTCCACAGGCCAAGCCAATCCCCACAGGCTAGGCTAAGGGACCCCTTTCCCCCCCCCCCCCCCCCCCATGCATGAATCTGCGCACTGGGTCTCCAGTTTTTATATAATAATATTAATTATAATTTGAGTTTGTTTTATGAACCAATGGATACCAATTGTTTATTTTAAAACTAATGGCTACCAATTGTTAAAGAGAAGTTTCTAAAAAATGTTTGAAGTAAAATTGTTTGCGCTGTTTTAACACCTCCTTTCCCTACAGTGTATGACTGTGTTCAAGAGAAAAGGAGATGCCCAACATAATTTTTCTTTTGTTTTCAACAAACCATTTGTAAGTACTTAACTACATGCTACAGTTATGTTTGTTGTTGGAAATACAATAAAAAGTAATTAATGACTCCTGATCTGTCCTTGATCCATTATTAAGACCTGTTTTTGTTTTTGCTAATACTTTCTTATGCCAATGTCTTCAGGGCTTGTATTTTGGCCTTCTCTTCTTATTCTAGTAAACCATCTACTTTAATAGAAAACACAACTTTCTAACTGCCTTACTTTTTTAAGGCAATTAAAGAAAATTAGTTGGAACCACTCTGTTCATGATCATTGTTCTTTACTCAATTCCCTTTCCCAAGATTCCCTTTCCTCAAAAGTCTGATTCTTCTACCTTCTTCCTAATTTTCAAATGAGATTGGCCATAAGATTGGATCTTCCTCAATTTATCTACCTCCATTTGTATCAATTCTCTCTCCCCTATTAGGAGATATCAATCCTTCTATTTATGGCTAATCCACTGAGCCTCTTTGTTCCAAGCCTCTTCTCTCTTACTTCTCAGGAAACTTACACCTATATTTCTCCTTCTTTTTCTTTAATTTCATCTCTGCATATCATAACAGATTTAACATAAAACCAAGCCAAAGAAAACACATCTAAGCTCTATTCCTCATTTTAGCTGTGCTTTATCTTTCTCAGTATTTTTATAAATAAAACAATGTGTATAAACTATATAGCGTGATATATTAAAGGGCTTTTAATTTTTTTCAGCTTTATTAAGGTATAATTGACAAATAATACAACTTAATGTTTTGATATACATAGACATACTGGAACAATTACTACAGCTAATCTAATTAACATATCTATCTCCTTATATAGTTACCTTTTTTTTTTTTTCTTTTAGTGTGTCCTGACATCTATTGTCTTAGAAAATTTCCAGTATACGATACAGCATTATTAATTACTAGAGGCCTGGTGCACAGGTCCCTCAGCCTAGCCTGCACCCTCTCCAATCTGGGATCTCTCTTGCAATCCAGAACCACTGGCTCCCAAGTGCTCACCTGCCTGCCTGCCTGATGCCCCTAACTGCTTCCCTGCCAGCCTGATGGCCTTAACTGCTCTCTCCTCCTTGTCTGATCTTCCTAACTGCCTATGTGCTCTCCCCTCCTGGCATGATACCCTTAACTGCCTATCTGCACTCCGCTCCAGGCCTAAACCCCCTAATTGCCTGTGTGCTGTCCCTTCTTCTTCTCACCTTTAGATCCCAGAGTAGGAGTGCTGAGAGCTTTCAGCCAAGGCCCCGCCCCTGTCCTAATCCCCCCTCCGGGCCAGGCATCATGGAAGGATTACAGGCTCTTACACTGGGGGTGGGCCACTACAGCCTGTCCTGACACCCCCTTCCTTTCTCATGTCCCAGTGGTGCAAATCTCTGCCCCTGTCCCCACCCACCAGCTCCTGTGCACTCACACCTTTGACTTTTCGTGACTAAGACACCGTTAGGACCAATTAACATATCACCTCTTCATATATATAGATAGTCACATGATGTACATTACATCTTTAGAACTTTTTCATCCTGCAATATACACTCTTTGACAAACATCCCTGTATTCCCCCAGCCTCCTTACCCCTAGTAACTACTATTCTAGGCTCTGCTTCTATGAATTTAACTGATTCCACATGTAAGTGAGATTATGTAGTATTTATTCCCTATGTTATCTGGTTTATTTTACTTAACATAATGCCATCCAGGTTCATCCACATTGTCACAAATGACAGAATCTCCTTTATTTCAGTGTTGATGTATATAGGAATCACTATTTATGAACTCATCAGTGAACAGACACCAGGCTGTTTCTATGTCTTGGCTACTGTGAACAATGCTGCAGTAAATGCGAACACATATCTTTTTAAGTATAGGTTTTATTTTCTTTGGATGAATACCCAGAAGTGGAGTTGCTAGATCATATTGTAGTTTTATTTTACATTTTTCAGAAACCATACTGTTTTCATAATGGCTATACCAACTTACATTCCTACCAATAGCATATAAGGTTTCCTTCCCCCAACTTTCTCTTCATACTTTGACTTTTTTATTATAGCAATTTTACCAGTAACAGAGGTGAGGTGGTATGTCACTGTGTTATTTTTTTCTTCCATTGCAGTTTTATTTGTTTCCCTGATTAGTGATGTTGAACACTATTTAATATGCATGTTTGCCATTTATAATATATGTCTTTTTTGGAAAAAATGTTTACTTGGATTCTTTGCCCTTTTTAATCAGGGTTTTTATTTGTTTTGCTATTGAGTTGTACGAATTCCTTATATATATTTTGTATATCAACTTATCGGATCTATGGCTTGCAAATATTTTCTCCCATTCCATAGATTGCCTTTTATTTTGTTGGTGGTTTTCTTTGCTGAGTACGAGCTTTATAATTTGTTGTAGTATTACATTTATTTTTGTTTTAGTTTCTTATGCTTTTTGTGTCATATCAAAAAATTAGTGCCAATATCATTATCAAAGAGCTTTTTGCCCATCTTTTCTTCTTTTATGGTTTCAGGTCTTACATTTAAGTCTTTAATCTATTTTGAGTTGATTTTTATTCATGGTATAAGATAAGGGCCCAATTTAATATTTTTGCATTTAGATATCTATTTTCCCCAACAATATGCATTAAGAGAATATCCTTTGTCCATTGTGTATTCTTTAATACACACTTGTTGAAAATTAGTTGATCATATGTGCTTGGTTTATTTCCAGGCTCTTCCTTTTATTCCAATGGTCAGGGTGTCTGTTTTTTATGCCAGCACCATGCTGTTTTGATTATTATGACTTTTTGTTTGTTCATTTGTTGTTTTCTTTTTTATTATTATTACCCTTTACCTCCCCATACCCTCTTTCAACATCTCTTTCTCTCTCCCCCCTGCAATCACCACTCTGTTATCTATGTTCATGAGTTCTTTTTCTGTGTTTTTTTCTTTATTGCCATAACTTTGTAATATCATTTGAAATCAGAAAGTGTGTTACTGTCAATTTTGTTTTTATTCTTCATGGTTGGTTTAGTTATTCAAGTTCTTTCATGGATCCATATGAATTTTAGGATTTTCTATTTCTGTAAAAAGTGCCAATGGAGTTTTGATAAGAATTACATTGCTTCTATCAATTATATTTGGTAATATGAACATTTTAATATATTAATTCTTCTAATTTATTAACATGGGATATTGTCCCATTTATGTGTGTCTTATACAATTCTTTCATCACTATCTTATTGGTTTCAGTGTACAGATCTTTCACCTCCTTGGTTAAATATATTCCTAAGCATCTTATTCTTTTTGATGCCATTATAAATGGAATTGTTTTCTTCATTTTCTTTCAGTAAAGTTGCAGGAAACCAAATTCACATACAAAAAAAAGTGCTTCTTTATACCAACAACAATCTATCTGAAAAGAATATCTTTCTCCTTCATTCATTCTCAGATTTCCTGAAAGAGAAAGGCATATATTTTCTCAATTTATCCTACACTTTCATTAATTTATACCTGTACTTATTCATCAAATTCTACTTTAAGGCCATCAAAGACCTCCATGCCTCAGTTCTAATAGTTATATTTTATTGTTCTCTTTTTACTTAATCATCCATGAAATTCCAAAAATTGAATATAATTCATTTATTGAATGTTATTTCCTTTGACTTGAATAACCAATCACTCTCCTGGTCTTTCTTGTATTACGCTAGACTTTCCCAGGATACTTTAACCAACTTAATATCCCTTATATGAGTTCTGACTATTAGAATTCTTCAGGCTCTAACTTTAGGCTTAGAGTCTTAGGCTCAAGCTCTTGTCAGTTGGCTTCCTTTCATTTGGATTCAGTGTGTCAAGGGATATGCTATTACTTGTATGCTTTTGATCCTCACTTTTCATCACTAGCCAAGACTCTTTTTCTAAATCACAAATTCAGATATGCAATACTTTCTTGACATCTCCACTTAGAGATCTAATGACAATTTCAAACTCATGAAGTTCTCCTGTGTCTCATCTTTAGTCAATCTCCTGTATCCCTTTCTTAGTGAATATTATCTGAATCACATTCTTCCTGCTCGAAATATCAAACCTGAACAACTTTTCCTCCTAATAACTTTTAGAATCATTGAGTAAATGTCTAGTGTTATTCACAACAGAGCTCTAATGAGTGGTCTAAAAGAATGTGTAAAATGCTGGGAGCTGATACAAGCAATAATGTGTGGTTAAATCTGACTTTGAAAGAGAAAATAAATAATTTTTTTTTTTTTTACTTTAGCTCTAATATAAGCCTTGGATGTGCTTATATTTCTTGAGGTTTGTTTGCTTCTTTTTTTGTCTTGGCAAGGAAATGACTCAGTCCCTGAGTTGTGAACTAGTCTTCTATATTGCTTTGCTCTGAGGTTCAACTCTGTGGTGGTGTTCTTTGGTTAATTTACTTGCTGACATTTTATATCCTCTCATCCTATAGGAATAAATATTTGACTCTCATACAGAATTTTGGATCAGAAACACGATGAACTCAAAGGTGGGTACCGGGGAAATGGTTTCTAGGCAACCATAGCATATATACTACTTTAGTGATGGTTCAATGACAATTTGAATCATCTGACAGTTTCATAGCTTATGGATAGAGTTCTAAGCTTTGTGCTTCTAAAAGCTCTCTCCAAAGATCTATGTTCTTTGATGTAAATGGTTATACAGGTTAATCCTGCTTAATGATGTTCCCAGGGACATGGCCATGCTGTATATACAAGTCTTAAAAAGGAAACCACTTGTAAGTTTACTGAATACGGACACCATGGGAAGTTTTATTCCTCTATCAAGTAACATTTGAGAAATGTGGTGTTTTGCATACAATATTTTTTTTTCTGATTTCTGTTTTGAGTTTCTTTTTATTTATTTTTTAAAATAAATCTTTATTGTTCAGATTATTACAGGTATTCCTCTATTTTACCCCCCATAGCTTCCCTCTACCTGATTCCCCACCCCATGCCCTTAACCCCAGCCACTGTCTTCATCCATAGGTATAAGATTTTTGTCCAGTCTCTTCCTGCACCCCTCACACCCCCTTCCCCCTGAGAATTGTCAGTCCACTCCCCTTCTATGTCCCTGATTCTATTATATTCACCAGTCCATTCTGTTCACCAGATTTTTTTATTCACTTGATATTTAGATTCACTTGTTGGAAGGTGTGTATTTGTTGTCATTTTGTTGTTCATAATTTTTATCTTTACCTTTTTCTTCTTCTTCCTCTTCTTAAAAAATACCCTTCACCATTTCATATAATCATGGTTTGGTGATGATGAACTTGCACACTATTTTGTATGTATATTTGTAGCAAGAACTAGAATAACATGTAAAGCTATATAACTTACTTCCCACAAGTCTCATTTCTGTGCCTCCCTTTACAGTAAAATGTCTCAAAAGCTGTTAATGATAATGATTATAATAGAAATAATAATAGTTAACATTTATTAAAAGACTACTATATATTAAGTATTTTGCTAAGGGTTCACATATAGTACTTCATTTAATTTTCACAGAACATCAATGAAGTAGAATATGAACAAGTATATTGTTGCTATATTGTTAATAGCTGTGTGTTCTAGATGAGAAAATTCTGGCTTAGCAAGGTTAAATAATTTGCCCAAGTTTCCCAAGTTACAGTGACTTCACAGTTTACAATCCTCACCTTTAGCCTATTTTACCTAAAAAGAATCTTCTTTTACATTCAGTGTTCTTCCTGGACTCTGTGACCAGCACACCACTTTGTTGTTCTTCTGTCTCCTTTCTTTACATTTTTCATCTTTTATTCAAATTCTATATGTTGGAGTGTTCCAGGGAATGGTTTTCTTCTCTTTAATTGATATTTGTTTTGGTTATTTTATTTACTAAAAGAGCCCATATATCACCTTTATTCTGATAAATTCTTGATCCATACCTTTAGACTCTACTTCATCTAGATTTTCTATTAAAGTCCAGATGTGTATATCCAAGTGTTCACCTGAACTTTCCATTGAAGATCTAATAATACCTCAAGCTCAACCTGAGTAAGCAAAATTTTTCCATCCTGCCCATCTTCCCCAAATGTGCTTACCCTGCAGACCTCTTCACCTCAATTACTGGCAACTACTTCTTTCATGGTGCTCAGGCCAAAACCTGGAAAGCTTCATTGACTGCTCTCTTTCCTGTATATTCATATCCTAAGTGTCAGGAAATCTTGCTAGATTTACATTCAGAATGTATTTAGCATTGAATCCCATATTACCACCTTCTCTGCTATCATAGTGACCCAAATCAACATAATCCGTGGGCTGAATTTCTACAATTGTGTTCAAATGGGCTTCATGCTTCCAAAACCTTACACCACAAGTCAAATGGACTCTTCAACACAGCAACTGGAGCTATAAAAATCAAGCCAACAAAAGTCACCACTTCACTCAAATTCTTCCAATATTTTCTTGACTTGTTCAGTGCACATGATCAAGTTCTACAACAACCCTGCATCATTTACGTCCCTTCTACTCCTCTACCCTTTTCTTCTATTCTTTTCCCCTTTGTGCTCCAGCCACATGAATATGCTTCCTTACTGTGTCCTTTATCAGGCACTGCATGCCTCAGCACTGGCTGTTCCCTCTTCCTAGAACTCTCCTCTTCAGACAGCTAAGTGGTTAGGTCTCTTAATTCCTTCTAGTGTTAGCACCCCACCCACATCTCTTCAAACTCCCTATGTTGTCCTTTTTCATAATGCTTTTCAACTCCTAACATATCACATGATTTAATATTTTTATTGTTTATTCTCTAACTCCCTCTCTAGGCCACAAAAGCAAAAAAGTGTCTGACATACAGTGGTACTCTGTTTCCCCGAAAATAAGACAGTATCTTATATTAATTTTTTCTCCCAAAGTTGCGCTAGGTTTTATTTTCAGGGGATGTCTTATCTTTCCATGCTCTAGGTTTTATTTTCGGAGGATGTCTTATATTCGGGGAAACACGGTATATACACATTAAAAATTCATGCACTGGAGGGAAGCAGCTCGGCCTGCCCCCTCTCACGGTCCAGGAGCCCTCAGGGGCAAGCAGTGACCCAGCAATCAGGAGAAGGCCCCATCACACCTCTGCTGCTACCACTGCTGGCAGTGTAAGCCTCAGCCTGCGCTGGTCACCTGAGCCTTGGGTGGCCCTGGGTGGCTGGGCAGTTGCCATCTGAGGCTTGTCTGTGCCTCAGATTGGCCCTGAGTGGCTGGGGGGCTGAGGGGACTGGGGGACTCCAGCAGCAGGTGCAGAGCAACTGGGATGCCTGGGGGTGGGCCCGGCCTTGCTGCACACCTGCTGCTCTGGTGGTGCTGAGGGGACTGGGTGCTGCCATCTTGTGGTTGTGGGCATTGCTATCTTTGAGGGTGTGGCAGTCAATTCGCATATTCCCTCCTTATTGGCTGTGGGCACCACCATCTTCGCAATGGCATGAAGGGCAATTAGCATATTCCCTCATTATTAGTTAGGCTATATATATACAAGAGTAGGCCTTTGCAGCCATGGCTACCTGTATCCTACCCTCACAGCCATGATAACTGTCTCGATCCTATGGCTGCAACCCCAGCTTCATCCCAGAAGGACATCTGGTCTAATTAGTATATATATGAAGAAAAAAGGCCAATACCAAGAAAATATATCAATTCTATAAGCCCAAAGAACATATTTAACAGTTCTAAAGCTATGGCAACAAAGGTTTTCAATGTTTGCAAGTGTGCACTTATCTTTTCTATGGTTATCATGAGACGTAGCTAAGGAAACTTCAGAGATCTGGTTTGAATGAGAGTCTACCAAACATGCTGGTATAGTGTTCCACCTAGAGGTAGATGTATCTAGTGTGTGATGTGCAAGTGTATTCATAAATGAGTCACTTAAAGGAAAACACACACAATGTATGTTCCCTTCCCCCACATGCACAGTGCACACATTTCCACCCATACTCACAGCTCAGATGATAAACCTAAGTGAGCTATGAGTCAATTTCCAAGAAGAAGCATGACTGAAGCCACACTCCAGTTGGTGACAAGCACTTGTTTATTAGTTAAGAATTCAGACAAAATGTTAAGCTTTCCTGAGCCTCATTGTTCTCAACTATATTATAAAACTTATTTGCTGTTAAGAGCCTAAGAAGATAGAAGTAGGTAATATATATGAAATAATAGTAATCACTTTATTATGAGAAATTTACTCTTGTTTTGGGATATCAGGCCAGTTAAAAGTTGCAAATATCTTAGTATACTTCTTGCTTGTATCCCCCATTTTCTGAGGAGGCCCTGGTCTCTGGAGCCGGGAGATACTTTATAATGCTTCCCTACAGCGCTCCTGGTGCCAGCCTCCCTCCCTGAAACTGGCATAGAGCTTACACATATTTGTCTTCCTGAGGTTGGGGGAGTTACAAAGTTTCTTCCAACTTGAAGGTCTTACAATGAAAATAGAATGTGTTTCAGGCAGGATCATCATGTTAACTTCATTAAAAACCGTTGCCGTTAAATAGGCAGAGAGCTGTTGATAATTTTGTTCTGGAGAGACAAAACATCTCCTTTCATTTGCTAGTACCTTCATGCTGGCAAATTAGTTTTAGGATAGCTTGTTGGCTAATGCACAGTGATGAAACTCAGAAAGCCATTTGATATTTAGCTTGCAATATTTCGGTTTTTGTCCAATTGTGTTTCTGTTACAAGACGTAAAATTATGAACATGCAATAATAATTATGTTCCCCTTTCTTTATGCTTTTCCAATGAATCACATCATTCCGTGTTTCATCAGATTAGAGAAAAAAATAGCATGTTAGTCCAGTCAAGTAAAATGCACATTTCTCATGTAAAGTAATTTCAATAAAATAAATTTTGCAAAGGTTATATATTAAATGTTGCTCATGTAAGTGCTCAGCACCTAGCATGGGGCTCATAATCATTCATTGAATGTCTCCCCACCTTACCATTTTTTTTTTTTTTACTATTTGGTCCATTATTGTTTTAATGTACCTATGTTTATATTGTGTTCGTTAGTCACACCTGGCTTTAAAGCATTTTATTTTTAGTTTCTGATTGTCTTTTACTGTCCTTGCCCTCACTTTGTAACGGAGCTTGGGTAAGTCTCAGCCTTTCATTGACCCTAGATCTTGTCTCTAGTTCAGGCTGATAACAGGAGTTCTCCCTCCCAGTCAATAGGACCAGGCAGTGACTTCTCAGGCCTGGATCACTTCTATTTCTTCACTCCACACTCTACTGAAGTGCCTCAGTTTTATTGTTTACTCTTTTTAAGTAAATAGCTAGAATTATGTGTGCCTTGTCTGGGGAATGTGAAGAAAGTAAGTTCTTAATTTCCCACTGTTTTGCTTTCTTCCAGGTTCCATGGAATCAAATATTCATTGGACAGGGTCTGACTTTAGTGTTTGGCAGAGGGAAGTTGATGCTTGAATAAGAAGTAGGTGCATTTCTGTGTTGCCCTGGGTTAGACGTGATCTAAACGCAATTATTATAGATCACAAAAATGGGAGGAGAAAATAAATCTGAAAAATGAAGTGTGAACACTGAAGCCAATAAACAAGATGTTTAGAGATTTAGTAAAACCCTACTGGTTCATAGAAAAGGCTTGAAGTCGGCAAAGGAAATCAGAATTTGGGGAGCAAGTGTTGCATGTGAGTAAAGCTACAGAGAAAGAATCTCAAATATCATTTGATTTGATTTGATTTTACTAATTGCTTGGGTTGTGCTATAGGAGTTGTATAGTTTGCCTTGAAGCAGCGGGTATAATTTAGACAGCAATGACATTCCCAATCTCTTATGAGGTCAAGGATTATATTCAATCATTCATTCATCTCTTTATTTATTCAATGAATAAAGCAAAGGAGCAGAATGTAGGCTTCATGGTGTCAAGGACTCTTTTTGTTCACTTCTGGTTCCCCAGCTTCCATGGGAGTGCTGGCTCAGAGTGGGTTCACCACAAATTTCCCCAGATAATTGATATTTTGGGGTCTTTCCTAAGTATAAGGAGGGCTCTCTATTTAGGACTTGCTTTCTTCTCAATCTTTGTCTACTCTGACATCAAACACATCCTGACAAAGGCTTGTCCCACTCAGCATCTGCCACATTTTAGATAAAATCTTTACTGAGAAGACAAGCTTATCCTCCTCTTTGAGGAGGGCTTAGTGCTCTGTGTTAGTGCTGCAGAGCCACACTCTGGGGATAATGGAAGGCCAGGACCCTTTGGCCTCTGCTCAGCTGCAGGAAAAGGACCTGCAGACCCTTTCTGTGTGTCATTGACAGTATTGTTGGACATTACAAATCAGGGAGAAGAGCTGCAAAGAACCGGGCAAAAATTTACAGGATCTGCCTGGAAATAAGACAGGCTTTCCACAGATTTATCTTGGCACTCACTATGCTCCCTTCTCACATTCAGGGGGTGAGAGTGGGTCTGCCAGTTTGAGCATTTCAATGCAGACCAAGGAAATATATGCATCTCAGTGGGGCCATTGTCTCCTGACGATTTTTTTCATCTTCGTTTGTCATCTCCCCGGCAGCTGTGGAAATGTGGGGTGTGGAGGCGCAGTGTGAGCATGTGTAGGGCACTGCACCAAGGCTTGCTCATAAATATCAGATTCATAAAACCCAGGAAGAGGGATCTTCAAGATCAGCTTGCCTAGCCCTTGATTTAATTCAGGTAAAATTAAAATACCTGGAATATTTAGTTTTCTTCTACTGACATGATTTAAAATTCTCCTTAAAATTCCACTGGGCCTTTACCATATTGTATAGCAGGATCAGTTTGATATCTAATCATAGTTTCTCTTGCTTTATTTAACAGATGATTTTTTGAAGTATATCAAATAGATTGCTGGGGATGGTTGTGGAAAATACACACTTTAAAAGATAGCAGTGAAGTCATCTCTTATCTTTTTACCTCCCCTTTATTCCATTCAATAAACATACATTAACCCAAATAAACATACCATTTGCCAAATAATTTTTAAATACACAATTCTATGATAAATCCATTACGGTCTATGGGCTAATAGTTTAGCTAGTCTAGCCTTTCAGGAGAACTTTACACAAAACCCAATAATACCACAACACAATGGGGTCATTAACATGAGTCTTTGGAAGGTCAGAGGATCACATTGCTGACCACTGAGCCCCAAGGAGCTGGAAGGTGAAGAAGCAGCACATTTCGATGCAACTAAATTAATGAGGCTGTTTTGACCTTGGGATGATTTGATGCAGCCAGTTTGATGCTTCAAAATATAAAAACACTGTACACATCTTATGAAATAATCATAATAAATGTCCCTAAACCATATGTTTTCAAATTTATTCCTCAGCGCTGGATAGTGGATATAACCCTAACTATATATATAGTTTGAGGATGGGCTGTAAGGTGAGGATTTTTATGTTTCTAACATATATTCTATAATAAGGGTAATATTATATATTTATTGATTTTTAAGGAATAATTTATGCATCATAAAGTTCACCCATTTACAGTGTTCAATTAGTAGTTTTTAGTATATTTTCAGAAGTATACAACTAACATCAGTCTTTTCCATGATATTATCACCATAATTTAAGATCATTTCATAATTTCAAAAAGAAATATTATACTCAATATTAATCACACACACATGCACACACACACACATATACACAAAACTGTCCCTCATCAGCCCTAAGCAATCTCTATAGATTTGTCTATTTAACATGATCTTTTGTGATTGGCTTCTTTCACATAGTATAATATTTCTGAGGTTCATCTATGTTATTACATGTATCAGCTCTTCATTATTCTTTATTCAATGTGAGACTATGCCATATGTGTTTATTCCATGTTATTCCATGGTGGGACTGTGTCATATCTTCTTACTCATTACTCAGTTGATGGATATTTAGGTTTCTTATACTTTTCTTCTGTTATAAACAATGCTGCTGTTAACATTCACATATAAGTTGTTGTGTGGACATATGTTTTCATTTGTCTTGGGCATATGCTCAGGAGTAGAACTGATACATCATATGGCAACTCTAACATTTGAGGAATGTTATAATATAAATGAATTTAATATTGAAAAATGAGTTGATTTTTGCTTTTAGTTTATTGAAAAGCCCATATAACATTTTCATTGAGTTGGGTCTTGCAAATGTGTAAGACTCATGCTTTTCAAAAAATACAAATGTGTAGGACTCATAACTTTCAAAGAATATGTAATGTCATGATTTAGAAGGAATATAGACCATGACATTGCAGGGTGCTGGAAGCAGGAGAGAGTGGGGGGAGGGGAGGTCAAGACAGACATCTTGAGGAGATAAAATAATGTCAGCAGTCAGAAACTGGTGGGAAAGGGGCAGAAGGGGAAAGTGTATTATGAAGCAATAGAACATTGCATATCATAGCACAAATTGGTTGAAAAAGTGTAACCTACATTTAGGTAGGTAATTAAATAACATTATCTAAATGGGGGGCTAGTTTGGAAGGAGGTAGCAGATAACCCCAGACCTTGAAGCATGCTTTAAGATAACTATTTTTTTTTTTAGAGAAAGAGGAAGGGCGAGAAAGAGAGAGAGAGAAAATATTAGTTGCCTCCAACTAGAGACTGAACTCACTACCTGGGTATGCCTTGGCCGGGAATTGAATTGCCTATGTTTTGATACAGGGGATGGTGCTTCAACCAACTTAGACACACCAGCCAGGTCAAGGAAACTATTTTTCATCTATTTTCTGTTATCCGTGAAAGAAATTAGAACAGAAAGCACTGAAAAATAGAACTATCTATGGAAAAATTTATTCTTATTAATACATTAATAGAAAAGCCAATAGCTTCATTTCAATTTTATTCTAAAAGATATAAATGCCCTTTGAAGAAAAATTGGGAAATATAAAAGTGTATAAAATAATAACTAATAATAACCTCACAACCTAGCAACAACCAATCTAAAATTTTGGGATCTACCTATATTAGTTTTTATTTTATAGCTGCTTATATGGTTGAAACTTTAAATGTAGTTGTGTTTATAAAATGGGGATTAAACTATAAAAATTATTTTAATTGTCTTTTTACAATAATACTGTGATAAACAGTTTTCTAATTTACAACATATTCTCCAGGAAACAGATTTTCAAGGCAACATAGAATTTCACCTTAAGAATAAGCTGGTGAGTTACCAAATTTCTTATATATTAACATTCTTCAATTGTAATATAATCTATAATCTATTTTGATGTCAGAAATGGCTTTTTTACATGGATGAGTGTCCAATAAAGTGATTTACAAATGTATTAATTTAACTAATATAAGAAGAAAGCTATTTTTCAAAAAAGGAGGAAAGGATTTTGAACTTTAGAGGGAATATACTTTCTAGCCACACAAAACAGTGGAGGTAATTGCCAAAAGAACAGATGATGGCTTTGATTATACTGAAGATTTAAACAGTGCCTGGCCTATGTGTCTCAGTGGTTGACCATTTACCTATGAACCAGAGTTCATGTTCTATTTCCACTTGGGTGAGATGCCCAGGTTGCAGGATCAATCTCCAGTGTGGGGGGTGCAGGAAGCAGTCAATCAGTGATGTTCTCTCATCACTGTTGTTTCTCTCTCTCTCTCTCCCTTTCTCTTTCTCTCTGAAATCAATAAAATATATTTTAAAAAAGATTTAAACAGCACTACAAAACAAAAAGCCAGACAGAATATTTCCCCCAAACCAAAGAAATGCTGATATCCTTATTGCATCTAAGACTAACATATATATTACAAGTAGTAGGAGACAGATCCTAATCTTACCTAATAATAGACAAACATGTAAATTGACCATATCACCACTACACCACCAGCCAATCAGAAGTGATATGCAAATTAACCCAACAAAGATGGAGATTAATTTACATACACAGGTGTCCTATCCTAGGTCTCTTTGGGCAGTGTGGGAAGGCGGGGTCAGAGTGGAAAGAGACAGCTCCAGGGATGAGCAGGAGTTGAAAGGCGATGCTGGCAGCCGGGGAAAGGAAGGCCCATTCTAGCATGAATCTTTGTGCATCAGGCTTCTAGTATAGTGATAACATAGGCAAAGAATATGAATAATCATTTCTCAAAGAAAATAAAATACTTAAAAAATGTTAAAAAACCATTTGTTACTTATAGTAAAAGAAATCATATTAAACAAAAATCAGATATTATTTTGCATATATAATTAGCAAACAATTGAAAACAATAGAAAACCTCAAATTTTCTGAGGAAGTTTAGCTACAATGTGCATTTCCCACTTTCTTAGTGGGGTTACAGACTGGTTGAGACTTTCTTGAAAGTAGTTTGACAATATGTGGTGCATGTCTTTAAAATGTTTATGTTCAATAATAAACCTAAGGACATTTTAGCAACTGAGACAAAGATTTATGACCAAAGATATTAATGGCAGGCATTCTTATAACATATCATGTATTTTCATTATCACAAAATAATGACTACAAAGAGTGTTAAATAAATCATGGAGCTTATACATAATGAAATATTGGTCTTCTATTAAAAGTGATACTTTAAAGAACATTTTCTGACATGGACTAATTCATATAATATATGTGAAAAATCAGAGTACAAATCTACTTATAGCATGATACCAATTTTAAACAAATAAATAAAAATGTATATATACAGAGATATGTGCTTTAAGTATATATACAGGGTGTCCCAAAAATGTATATATGGAAAAAGAGAGAGAGAGACTGAAAGGAAACATATTTAAAATGTTAATATTGTGTGTTTTTCTACATTTAGCTAAGAGTTCTCATCTCTGTTTCCTATATGCTGTTTGTTTTTTTAAATTATCTTTTTCACTGTATTACATATGTCCTCCCCCTTCTTTTTTCCATTGATCCCTTCCACCCCTCACTCACCTCTCTCAAGCCTTCAACACACTATTGTCTGTGTGCAAGGACTATGCATGTATACATATGCGTTACCCTGGTTAATCTTTCCCCATTCTCCTGCCCCTGCCTTCCTTCTGAGATTTGTCAGTTTGTTCCATGTTTATATGTCTCCGGATTTATTCTGTTCATCAGTTTATTTTGTTCATTAGATTCCACATATGAGTGAGATCGTGTGATACTTATCTTCCTCTAACTGGCTTATTTCTCTTAGTTATTTTTCCTTCTGGTAAGGTGAGAGAGGCATATAACTTGGGAGCCCTGTGCAAGGAGACACAAGAAGGCTCCAGAAGGATATCAAGGATATCTTTTTGATTCTTTTCTCTTTAAGGTTTGGTAGGTCCTGCATTTGTCATGCATCCTCAGAATGAGGACTCCGTTCTGGTCCTGGGTTGAACCCTGTCCATGGCAGCCTATCATTGAAGGCTGCCACCTCAGTTGGCTGCATCCTGTCTTACGTGGATGAAACCCTTAAGACTGGAGCTGGCCTGTATCTTTATTTTCTGCACCAGATCTGGCTTTTGTAGTTAATCTGGTTTCTCAACAACCTTCCTGAACTTCTGAAGATTCTGGGATCTATTCTCTGTGCTGCCTCATCATATATCACAGGACAGCACACCCACTTTCTGGAGGTTTTCTTTGGTGATTTTCACTATATCAAAAAGGAGCAAAGAGCAACAGAGTAGCTGGTGATGGGGGCAGGTGTGAGGAGGAGTGTACAGGGTTGTAGATTCTAAGTGGAAAATACAATAATAAAGGCTCAAGGAAGAAGCAGATGAGTCATTGGAGCTTGGAAACCTGCAGCTCTGCTGAGCCATGCCATCTCTGAAGGCTGATTGAAGGTACTAGAAGAGTAATTTCCACCAAGATCCCCCCAGCCCAATAGGCCCTTGGCCTCGAAGATCTGGGAAATTATGAAGACTGTAAGCAGACCCATCATCTTTTTCTGAGATTTTCTTCTTTCCGTTTCTAGAAAGATGGCTTCACCTAGAAATTTAGTACCCTGGGACTATTGAAGAAAAAAAGGTGATTTCCATGCCATGCTACCCACTAAAAATTGTGTTGCTGATACTGAATTCTTCTGACCAAAGTAATAATTTAAAAAATATTTACCAATCTACTGCACACAGGGAACGGTGTTAGGTTCTGGGGTGTTGGAGAATAAAATATGGCACCTGCATGGGAGAAACTCATTGTTTTCCTGGAAAGGCAGTTCGTATTACACTGTCAGTACTTGGTTGCTGTAGACCAGGTGTTAGCAATCTTTGTGCCTGAGACAGAACATAAAGCTGTTCAGTGACTATTGGTATTGGCAACACAAGAACATGGAATAGTTAAATTCTGATGCCAGAAGAATTCAAATTAAGCCACAAAACTACTAACAATTTGTGTGATTGGTGTGTGTGTGTGTGTGTGTGTGTGTGTGTGTGTGTGTGTGAGACATATTGCTCTGGACTTTGATTTTCACACAACCAAAGGGACCTAATCTTAACAAAGCAATACCTCCAAATGTGACCTTATTCATAAATAAGGTCACATTTGGAGGTATTGGGGGTTAACACTTCAACATAGGAATTTTGGGGAAAACAGATATTATAGTTTTGAAGAAATCATATCATCAGTTATACTGCTTTAGACTGACTGGTTTTGCACTACTAACTGCACATGGTGTGTGTGTATGTGTGTGTGGGTCCTCCGTGTGTTTGTGTGTCTGAATGTATCTCCTCAGCTTTATAGAGGCCCACTCATCACCCCAGCCTCCAAACATTCCTCGTCACATAGTAGGCTCTCAATACATGTTTACTGAAAGATCAAAATCAAAATTTCTGGCAAACTAGATACCGTGTTTTTGGTGTTATTTTGTCATATTAGGAAGCTGTGTACCTTTTATAGCTTGTCCTTGGTTTGGCTAGAATCTCTAGTTGTCAGGGATCAATAACTCTTATTATAAATTCTATCTGGATAGAAACTTGGCTAAGCTTCTTGGCCTTGAGTTTTGAATTGATGCTGTGTTTATTGGAATGTGAAAAATTATGAGACTTTACGATGTTTTTTTATGCTTTATAATTTACAAATGGGTTGCTGCCACCAAAGGCTCTTTTTCACTCAGTTCCCAGTTTTACAGAAACGCGGTATACATACCTTAAGAATAGACCTTCCAAGCAAGCTCCAGGGGCTCTGAAGCGGTGACTTGAGCAACCAATTGTCTTATATCAATAGATTATTTTGGGTTACTCTTCAGAAGCACCCTCAATCTGCCACCAGTTGAGCTAAAGATGGTCCCTATTAAGGTACACAGTGCTGCTTGATCACAAAGGAGCTCCAGGCCATCCGTGAGCACACTTTCAAACCTCGATCCAGGTGGTTGAATTTTATTTCAGATAAAATAGCACAGATTATTACCCTCAGAGATACTAATGAGTTAGAAACATAATATACCTGAATTCATCAATTTATTGAACTAATATTTATTTAGTACCTATTCTATGCTTAGTGCTGGAGCACATGTAAATGAGACTGAGTTAGTCCTTGAAGACTTTGAAATCTACAGATATAAACAATTCATGCTGTCATCAGTAAAGGTCAGTAGAGTTGGGATAAGGCACTTTGAGGGCAGAGAGAAGGAGGCTTTTACCATAAACAATGAAATGAGGTGGATGGAGGGGGGGCGGTCAATCTAACCCTATGTGAATTTCTTTTGGAGTGATCTAACTGATTTTGGGAAATACCCTGTTTCCCCGAAAATAAGACAGTGTCTTATATTAATTTTTTTCTCCCAAAGTTGCACTAGGTCTTATTTTCAGGGGATGTCTTATTTTTCCATGCGCTAGGTCTTATTTTTGGAGGATGTGTTATTTTCGGGGAAACACGGTATTAGCAAATGAGTAAAGATGCACATGACATAGAGAGCACTACAGGAAAATAATAAGACTTCTTTGAGGCCCCCTTAAGCCACATCTGATGGCTTCACAGTAACTGAGTCCTTTCTGGGCCGACGACTCCCATCTTGACAAGTCTAGAAGCCTCCCACCTCTCCCCCTTCCTTTATGTAAAAATAGAAATATGTGCATTTTATGCTGACCTTTAAAGCACTACTATCAAATTTTCTCCTATAATTATCATCCCAACACTTTCATGTAAGTTTTACCATATCTATTATACACACTAGAAAACTGAGGCTTGGGAAGATTATAGAGTTTACCCAAGATCACATGGGTGTTATGTAGTTTATTGGCCAGCACACTGATTTTTGAAAATGACCAAACTGGAATGAGTCTAAACAGAATGATCAATTATTGGTTAACCACCTGGAAAGGGAGCATTAGAAACAGTAGGCTAGAGCCCAAGACTTTCTCTATCCTGCTCTGTCCCTTTCTTCAGGCTGGCTTCCTTTTCTCAGGCAGATTTCTCCACAGGGTAGCTTATCCCTCCTCTGACAATTCTGAGGGTACATTCCAATGGCTTTGAAGGGCACAGGGGTTTCCCCAATCACCTTTAGATACAACATCCTACTTGTGGGCTTTGAACTGCTCATTTGAAACATTTCTTAGAAGAAAGGTGGTGTTATTTTATGCAATCACAATAATAAAAGTTCTCCACAGAGCTGGGGCTGGGACTGAAACCCATACTCGAGGACTCCAAATCTAACCTTGCTTCATTCTTTCTAGACATCAAGAGCACCATAGTAATTTTAAAGCTGTGTAGCTAAAGGACTTTTTGTCATTTGCCCGTGGATGTTTGCATCTCCTTCAAAAACTCAACCCAATGTCAGAGCAGACCTGCGTGGTGCTATCACAGCCCTCTCGGCTCTCACCTGGTCTCCCTCCAGTTTTTTTGTGTTGTTTTTTGTTTGTTTGTTTTGTTTTGTTTTGTTTCAATGACAACTGGCCAAGGGCCCCATGGTAACTGTCATGGGCCCTAGTGTTCTTACAGCTTTGGCATAAAGATGGATTTATTAATATTTTGCATTTAAGCACTTCCTTTGAACTAAAGGTTCATTTTGCTTTTATGATTTAAAAAGAATTAAATCACTTTTGTGGGCCCTAGACACTATGTCCACTGAGCCTAATGGATAATTTGGGACTGAATTAGCTTGAATCTGTCTGAACGGCGCAAGCTAGACATTTGGGATTTATCTTTAACATTTTCTCTCTCGATCATCACATTTCAATTACCATATCCCATCAGAATTACTAGTTAAGTCTCTCCCTAAGTTTAAAATCACCTGAATTTCTTTTTTTTCTAGCTCCACTGTCTCCTCCAGGATTTAAATAGCCACACCATTTTGACTGGCCTCTCTGCACCCACTGTTATATTTCTGCAATCTATGGTCATTAATGCAGCCAGAATGTTCTTTAAAAACTCTGTTTTATAGTTTTCAAGAATTTTTTCTTTTCCTTGGGTTAACAAAAAATAGTAATCTCAACATTATCTGTAAGCTCTGGAAGACTAGGTTCTGCCGCCTCATCAAATGCATCATGTAGGACTCTGCTCCCTCTTCCCACCACGCCCACCCTGGCTTCTCTCAGGACCTTGAATTGCAGCCTTAGCCTTTGCCTCTCAGGGTCCTAAAACAGATGCTTTCCTCTGGAAGGTGCTTTATTCTCCCTGACTCATCATATTAATTATTTGTCACTCTTTCCATCTTATCTTGTGTCACTTTATCAGGCAATCTTTCTCTCTCACACAGCATGGATCAAGTAATATATCTTCTTGGTAAACTGTATTTCTTCTTTTCAGTAAACTACCAGCAATTGTAATTAAATATCTAGTTGTGTAAATGATAACTTAGTATTTATTTTACCCACCAGAAGTTAAGCTCCATATCTGTTATTTATCATTGTTTCCTCATTGCCTGCTACACGTATAAGCATACGATATCTACAATGGAATGAATGTAAAAATATATGTTAACATGATCTCAGATATTTTTAAAAAATTCAAATATTTAAAGTGGTTTTTTATTTTATTTATTTATTTTTTTAATTTATAACTAATGCCAGGCTCTGTAGTGGGCCCTAAAGACATAAGATGCCCATAATTCCCACCCTCTTGGATTTTTTCTCTAACTGGTGAGGAACATGTTAAGTCAGTACGAAATTTAGTTCTTTTAGATGTGTTTAGAATGAGAAGAATGCTGAGTTACATTAAAAAGTTTCTCCATCCGTAAGAAAGAAGTAGTTTAGATGCTGGAATAATGTGGTGCCTAATTTTGTGACCATTTTTTCCTCCGCTTTGAATTTACGGTGAGATGTACAGAGTTTGGAAGGGTTGAGGATCCTAATGTCTTCGTTCCATTGCCCACATCAGAACCACTGATTTCAAGCCTGTTGCCCTGGACATTTGGTTGCCCTGAACAAAGTCCAGTTAGGTACTTCAAGGTCTTGACCCTTTGGGTTGCTTCCATTTAGTCAATTTGGACACTACCCTGAAGCTGATTCAGAACTGAGCAGACAAGTGGCCATTTAAGTAGAATGAGACTCTGGAAAATAAACACAGATATTGATGGATACATTACCAGTGTATGACCATGCCAGTAAAAGGCTGCAATGCCACGCTCTTAATCACTGGTCTTATAGATCAGAAAGTGTCTGTTCATGTTTTGAAATTTGGAGGTGGATTCAGGAGAATGGAACAGACCAAACATTTTGAATGGTAAAGAAAAATGTAAAGTATTGGTTTCTTAGGTAAAAATGGCCCCACTGTCCGTCTCATATACAGCCTAACTTCTGTTTTATAACATTGCCTATCTCTAACAATACGGTTCTCAACCAAGTTGTTTATGGGAAAAATTTCTCAGGTTTGGAACACAACTTTGGTTGTCCATCTGACAAATCTTTCCTGTTGATACCTGAATGATCGGGCACAAGTTTCTCAGGCAATAAAGGAGAGAATTCAAGAGTATGAGTCCCTTTCCTGCTCAACCTCCTATTGTTAACATCTCAGGAAATTGTGCTGTGAATATTTTCGTGTTTTTGGTTGTTGTTGTTTTTGCTTTTGTTCCTGCTTATTATCATTAAATAGTAAGTCACCATGGGTACTAATAAGGTTAGTGATAGCAGTAAAGTGAAAAGGAAAGTTATGAGAACAATGATAAAATTTTAAAAAGGAATAATCACAAAGTATAATAGAGGTGTTCACATGTCTGATCTGGCTACAGAGTATGGCATGGTGAAATCAACGATTAGCACAATTTTGAAACATAAAGATGCCATCAAGAGTGCTGATGTTGCCAAGGACAGGGAAAGTGCTCACAAAACAATGATCACAGGCCATTGAAGAGGTAGAAAAATTGTTACTGATTTGGATAAATGAAAAGCCATTAGGGCGTGACAGATTGAAGAAAAGAACTGTAGTGAGATACACTGAGTGTAGCAGTTACAACAAAGTAGCTGTGGTAATTTCATGACAGAATTTCAAGAACATGTAGAGGCTGTAGGACTTGGTCCCCAAGTGTTCAGTTGTGAAGAGACAGGCCTCTTCCGGAAGAGAATGCCAAGAGGACCTACATCACACAGGAGGAGAAGTCATCGCCACGCTCCATGCTAGTGCAGGACAGGCGGACATTGTTGTGTGGGAGAACTTCCATCCTCCTTCCTCCATCCCTCCTCTCCATATTCAGTCATCAATAGCTCTCAACATTACAGGTAAGTTCCAGTGTGTATGTACATTTTCATTTTTTTTTTACTCTACATTTCCTTTCCTTTTGGTTAAATTTTCATTTACATTTCACGTCCTTTTTAAAAAGGTTTTTATTTATAGATTAAAAAGTACATTAGATATGCACTATATATAGGAAAGATGAAAAAATGGGATCATTTGGAAGTCCTAAATGGGTTAATTCAGTTTAAATTATTTCTAAGGGGAAAAATGATTTGGTTTTTGAACAAATCACTTCTTTAACAGCTTCCAGAATGAATTAACTTTGAGAACTGAGGTTTTACTTATCAATTTCTAGCATAAAAATGTGAAATAATAGTTTCATTTTACAGTTGATGTAATGGAGAGTCAGTGAAATGATGTAATTTACCCAAAGTTGCAAGATTTCTTAATGACATTACCAGTCTAGAGATGGACTAGAGATTTGGTGATCTTCTTGTTTCATTATGCTACTTTGCCCTTCCCTTATCAATTAATTCACAATAAATTCTTACTCATTTGCATGTGTATGGTTTATATAAAGAAAATAATTTATCACAAATTATATGACTCTCATGTACTAGCATGCCTCCTCCTTACTATCAATTCCTCTGTGTCCAGGGGTCTAAAAGATAATAACAGTGAGAGGAAAATATAATTAAAAATACACAAATAAAAAATAGTTCAATCCAAATATAGAGGCAGGCTTATTATGTATTATAAGAAGAAGAGCTAAAAGGAATCAGTGGGCATCCTTAAGACTACCACAACAGTGTAAGGCAGTACAGTGAAAAGAGTTTGTTCTTTGGAATTAGAACAAAATTAGAAATGTGACTACCACTTATTTTGATGATTACCTTGGGCAAAACAATTTGCTAATTAGAGTCTTGGGTGTTTCCCCTATTCATTTGAGATAGTAAAACCAACCATTGGAAGGGAGATAAGCACTGCCTCCTCACTCATCTGCTTCTAGTCCTCTCGCAAGAGGGTAGCCATTTCTGAAATGATGTTTTAGCTTGTAAGGTATTTATTCCGCCAGGGAGGATTCAATGTGCACTAGTGTCAGCAACATACAACCTGCAGGGGAGAGCAGTACCATCCGGAGATGTAGATGCAGAATTTGGAGAGATTGGAGTGTCTGCTGAGAGCCTGAGCCTGAGCCAGGCTCCAAGACTAGCATCCTGAGTTGCAGCACTGGTCACTACCGTAACTTTTAATAACATGGTGCTTTCTTCCTTTATTCATCTGCAAGTAAGAATTATAATAGTACCTGTCTTAAATATTGTTATGGCATAAATTGAGTGAAACCAGGTAAGGGGCTTAGAAGGAAGCCTGACCTAGGCTTAGTGCAATAAATACGTACAGACTGAATGAACTACCTTGTGAAATAGGATCATTATTATCCTCTCTTCGAAGATGAGAACACTGGAGGTCAGAAAGGTTAAGACACAGATAGAAGATGTGAGAGCCAATACTTGAACCAAGTCCACATTAGCAAATGTTATGCATTTCTTAAGGAGAAGGGCACAGAAAAAAATGTTCTTTGAACAATTCCTTCCTCAATTCTTTATTGTACAATTGAGAAGAGAGGGGGAAAGAAAGAAGCAGCTTAGCCTTGAGTAACAATATAGCACCTGCAGTTTCATTTCTGTGTTTGGGTTAAATGAGTGGGCCTTGGATGAGAAGTGAGTCTGTGAGACTGGGAATGGTGATCTCTGGTCCAGATAATATGGCTATGTCCCAAAATGTCAGATTAGTAAAACAGGAGGTGTGCTTTACCTGAATGTGGGGAAGAAGAAGTGTCAGAGCCTACGGATTATGAAAGGAGCCCCTAAAGTCACTGTGCAGGGAGATCACTTACTGTTCCGAGGCCTGCAGAAGGGCCGTGCCATGACTCACGATGCAGGTGTCAGTGAAATAAAGAGGGCTCAGGAAGGAGAGAGAGAGAGAGAGAGAGAGAGAGAGAGAGAGAGAGAGAGAGAGAGAGAGAGAGAGAGAGAGAGAGGAAGAGAGAGAGAGAGAGAGAGATTGTGCACAATAAGAAATAAACTTTTCATATGAAAATATGCTTACATTCACCAAAATAGACTGGATAAAAGGCACTTACCCATGTTTTGGTTTTGTGTTCTGGTATGTAGTGGAACTGCAACCATTTGCCATGAGCTCAGAAATTCACGGACTCACTGCAGCAGACTTCAGTTCTTCATTTCGTCTGCACTCCCTTGCCTGGGAGACCCATTGCTTCCCTACCTCTTGGCTGACACTGTGTTTATCCAGCCCAGCCACAGCAGAACTGCACTTGGCATTCTTTTCTAAGAGCCAATCCCTGCACTACTTGGCTAATCCTGCTCTCCAATTTAAAAGTCTAATGTCAGCCCAACCAGAGGAGAATTTTTAGTTTCAGCAGCCTTACTTGAGTTGTATGATCACGTGCTTTTTTTTTTTTTTTTTTTCATTCATCAATCAGGACTTTCCAACTCGTAGATCAGCCCATCTCCTTCAGGTGGAAACACAGTGAATGGAAAAGCAGTGTGACCCGTGTGCCCGACACTAACCTCAGGACCTCAGGAGCCAAGCAGAAGACGCTTCCCTTTAAAGCTGCCCGAGGAGACTGATGCACATGGCGTCAAACAGGCTCTGCTCATCCTGCAGATGGAAAGGTAATTCAAAGCGAGTGCTAATTTCCACCCAATAGATTTTACAGCGGCCCTCTGGCCTAAGTCATTACCCTTTCCCTCTTTGTTCTTGTATGGTATATGATGCAGCAGCCCAAAGCGTGCTGAGAAGCCCGCAGGCATGCTGCTGAAATACATAGTTAAATGCCTTGAAAAATGAGTGGGGCTTTTGGGGGAGGGGGTGTGTTTCTGTGCACGCTGTCAGAGGGTATGAGAGGAGCTAGGAATGAGAAGTGCGTCTGAGAGACTGGTAATGCTGATCTCTGGTAGAAATCACTGAAAACAGGTCTGTATTGCTGACTTCAGCAAGATCCAAATAGCGATGGCGAAAGGGCCCTACCAGGGGGAGCTCAGCAGCACAACAGGAAAGATAATCTTGGTAAACTTGATGAAGGTTTAGGATAATATAATGAAATTTTAAAATCTTATTTTTTAATACGTGTTTTTTTAATTGCATCTTTAAATATCACAGATAAATTGGAGGAATCATCTGGCAGCAGGCTGTTTCTGTAACTAAACAGCTTAGAACGTGTTCAATAGTTCATGCTGAACTGTTCCTCTTTCAGAAACACAGACACCATCCCACATTTTCCCCACATTTTGTTATCCTTGTTTAAATTGCTGTGGCTTGCTGAATCAAAGCAGCTGAATTTAATACAAGTTCAATGTTGTTTCCTTCAAGAATCATCTTTTGGGGGCTTGAGATACTGAACAAGTACTACCTGACCTCATCCAAACCCTGTGGATATATTTCTCACCCAAGAAATTTCTGATTTCCACATGAGAACCATTCTCCTGAGTAACAATGTTGATGGGGAGTGAGTGTACACACCCATCTTGTAAGGGAAGGCCAGGGTAACACTTTGATCATGTCTGTACATGACTGGAGATGTTGCCAGCTGTAGCCAGATCCTTTCTATATCCCCACCATTTGTCATCCCAGAGGTTATTATTATTTTTTTTCCCAAAGAGACTGAATTCTGCATTGATGTGATTGAAGTCCCTCGCAGGTGCTTCTGGGGCCTCCACAATAACTGTGCATCCCTTCAGAGTGATGAGATTTCACAATCTTCTGAGCGTGGTCTTCATCCTCCAAATAGATGCAGCAAAGACAAATTATAATAATTTTTAAGATCACCTAAAATTATGACTATTTCTATAGGTCTGTTTCACCTTTGACTTCCATAAGAGCTAAGATGAGCTCTGAGAATTCTATCCACGAAACATTACCCTATTCTATATAAAAGCCCAATGACCATAACGGCAGAATGACCAGAATGACTGCTCCATCATTCACTATGAGGTGTGCTGACCACCTCTCGGTCCCTACCCCAAGCACGCAGGCTCTGATTGCTGATGGTATACAGGGACCCAGGGGGTGGGTGGTGGGGGATGTGAGTGGTGCTGTGTGTGGGGTAACGCCCTGTCAGTTACCCCACACACAGAGGGCAAGCCACAGTGGGGGGCAGGCCACAAATGGGTGGGACTGGCTGACCTCTCAGTCCCTCCCCCCTGGCTGGCTGACAGGCTCCAAAAGCTTGATAGCAAACTGGGAACCTAGGTAGGTGGCGGCAGGGGGCGGGGCCAGCTGCTGGCAGCCAGAGAAGATGCCCTGATCGCAGGCTAGGTGAATTTTGTGTGCTGGGCGTCTAATGTTTAAGTTTTAAAAAGAACGATTGTATTACATTAGGCAGGTAATGCTCTGATCCCCCATTTCCTTTTACTTCTGTTGTAGGATAACAAACCACCTAGGACTTTAGGATATTTTGACTTGTTGATAATTACCTGTGTAATGACATTGGTCAATCTATCTGTCACTTCTGTTCATCTCTTCCCCAGTTGAATAATGGATGCCTCAAAAATTAATCTTCAGCAGTCTATAAAAGTGACGGTTCTCTGATGAAAATATCTTCAAATGTTGACAAGAGACATAGAAAATAATTCACATTCTCTGTGGTGATTTTCTGGCTCTTTATTTCTATAATATCACTAGACATTGGTTGGTTTTATGGATCAGGGTAAAATTGCAATCAACAAGAAGATTTAGGAAGGAAATAATTTGGTTAATGAAATTTTCAGGATAAATAAGAAAAGTATTTTTCTATACTTTCTTGTTAAAAATGTTTTTAGAAAAGGAGTAAAGTCCTCAATTTCCAGGTATTTGTCTACCTATGTTAAGAACTCTAATATTCTTTCATGAAGTATACCTTTTGCATTGCCAAGGATTGATATTTTTCAAATCTCTGAGTGACTGCAATAAGCAATTTACTTATCTTTGTTTATTATTATTTTTAAATTTTTTTCCATAACGAGGTAGGTTGAGGGAGAGAAGGGTATTCTCAACCAGGGGTTGGGGGGTGGGGGTGATGGCAGGAGTTCAGAATCTGCATTGTAAAGAAATTACAGAAAATCTTACAATCCAAACGATGGCTGTGATGGAGATTAGAGAAAACATAGACCAGTGGTCGGGAAACTCAGTCAACAGAGCCAAATATCAACAGTACAACGATTGAAATTTCTTTTGAGAGCCACATTTTTAAAACTTAAACTTCTTTTAACGTCACTTCTTCAAAATAAACTCACCCAGGCTATGGTATTTTGTGGAAGAGCCACACTCATGAGGCATAAGAACCACATGTGGCTCTCAAGCCACAGTTTGCCCACCATGGGCATAGACAGAAGGCCTGGAGACAGAAGACTCTTGTTACGCCTATAGAATTTGAACTTGCTAATACACGAAAAGTGTAATGAACAGGACGGGCACTAAGAGAGGAATGCAGGGCTCCCAAAAAGGATGTGAAACAAGGGAAGGAGGAGAGATTCACCTTGAACAAAAGGAGAGTCATCTCATTTCATGTGCTTCCTGGATTACAGGATGGTGGCCAGCACATATGAGCATGTAAGCAGAGGGGTAGGAAATTGTGGATGTTCAGTCTAATGAAACTATTATGTCCATATTGCCCCAAATTGCTCACTGCTTATTGGCCACCTGAGAAAAAAGGACCAGAGAATAAATGTCTTAAAAATAATTATGTAACCCCGGCTAGGTGGCTCAGTTGGTTGGAGCATCATGCTGTACAGCAAGCAACAAGGTTGTGTATTCAATCCCTGGTCAGGGCTCCTACTGGAGGCAACCAATCAATGTTTCGTTCTCACATCAATGTCCTCTCTCTTCTCTCTCTCTCTCTCTCTCTCTCTCTCTCTCTCTCTCTCTCTCTCTCTCATCAATAAACATATTCTTGGGTGCATTCTTATATGGAGCTTATTATGTTCCAGATACTGTTAGAAACAACTTACAAATAGTTGTTTTTATCTTCTAATCTTCTAATATCTTCTAATAATCTTCTAATATCCCTAAGATGTAGGGACTCTGAATAACCCCACTGCGTAGATGAAGAATCTGAGACAGAAAGAGTCTAAGTGATTGGCTTAGGATCACCCAGTGGGTACATAGAGCCAGGATTCAAACCCAAGCAGACTCAGGTTCCACAGAGAATGTTCCTACCTGCTATGCTGTTCTCAGTGAAGTAAAAATGGTGGCCCCTCCTGTTAGCTGTGGTTTTGGTAAGACAAGGTTCCAGCTTCAGACTTTCACGTGAGTGATGTCCTGAAACTCCGTTCCCCTAGTCCCGTGGTCAGCAAACTACGGCTCACGAGCCACATGCAGCTCTTTGGCCCCTGGAGTGTGGGCTCTTTCACAAAATAGCATGGCCTGGGCAAGTCTATTTTGAGTAAGTGGCGTTAGAAGACTTTTAAGCTTAAAAAATTTGGCTCTCAAAAGAAATTTCAACCGTTGTAACTGTTGATATTTGGCTCTGTTGACTAATGAGTTTGCTGACCACTGGATCTAGTCTAGACACACACCAGCTCCTTTTAGTTGGAGCCATGTGGAACAGAAAAGAAACAATACAGCTGCTGGGAACTCCCAGAGCTGCCATTCAAAACACTTAATATTGTCTGTGCTGGTGGAACGAGAGCTTCTTTTGCTACTTCACCCTCTAAGAAAAGTCTATTTCTCCAAAGCTGTATGCTAAGTGAATGTGTGTGGTTTGGATCCCTCCCTCTTCCATCTGCCTGACAACCCCCCTGACACACACACACACACACACACACACACACACATGATCTTACATCTAGGTGTGTTTCAGAGGGGTGAAAGGTGTTAACGTATAAAAGAAAAATAAAGATTTGGGTTTTACATTTTGTAGTTAGTACAAACCAGATCGTTTTTAACCCTTTGCCTCTCTTCTGCCAAAGCAGCCAATATGAATATTCTGAAAGCTGAGCAAGTTATACAAAATGACACGCATGTTTTAGAATTGAATTATGCTTCTGTAGAAATCACTCATTGGCTGTCACCTACGAATGTAAAGTAGGGCCTGGGGTTCAGATGCTCCTGAATTCAAATTCTGGTTCAAGTACTTCCTAAATATGACAATTTATACATTTTTGAAATTTTGTAAGTAACTGCCAAAAATTTGGAGCATGATACTGCATATCTTGGGATTTCTAGACAAAATGAGATAATGTATATAATAAGCATTGCAACTACTTAATAACTGCTACTCTCTTCTATCCTTCCTTATCTTTAAAGTAAGTTTATATTGTGGAGAGAGCAAAAAGCATTCAAAATCAAGACTTATAAATTAGTAATTATTTCCTTTATTTTTAAAACAAATAGCCACATAGGAGTAGATCATATACCTTGATACATGCAGATGATAAACTACTTTGCAACCATTTAAAAATCACATTTTAATGAAAAACTGACATAACATGCTAAGGTGAGAATGTTGTGAACAATTTATGATACCAGGCTGTATATAAAATATGACCAGGTGTTTTACTAGTATTTTTAAAGGAATATCAAAAAAGGCTATCATGCCAAAACCGGTTTGGCTCAGTGGATAGAGCGTCGGCCTGCGGACTGAAAGGTCCCAGGTTTGATTCTGGTCAAGGGCATGTACTTTGGTTGCGGGCACATCCCCGGAAGGGGGTGTGCAGGAGGCAGCTGATCCATGATTCTCTCTTATAGATGTTTCTAACTCTCTTTCCCTCTCTCTTCCTTTCTGTGAAAAATCAATAAAATATATATATTTTTTAAAAAGGCTATCAGGGAGGATCCAAGATGGCTGCTCGGGTAGACACCTAGCCACAGCAGCTCACAACAATTTCAATGGAATACAACTAAAATGTAGAGTGGACATTGCCCAGAGCTACAGGGAGTCAACTGACTGAAAACTCTACAATAGGAAGGAGGGAGAAAACCAGAAGGAAAATCAGAGGAGCTGAAAAAAAGCCTAAGGTACAGAGACATGCTGCGCGCTCGCAGGCACGCGCGCGCGGAGAGGTCGCAGCCTGAGAGGAGGAGAGGGCTGGGTGCTGCCTGGCGTTCCCTAGCAGGAAGGAAATAGAACCCCCAGCCTGGGCTGAACCCCCGAACCGGCAGCGCTGAGCCCCAAGTTATGGGCCAGACCCTGGGGACCCAGGCTCCGGCAGGGGGAGACGGGGCTGTGAGGCGGAATCCCGGGGAACGGCGAAAGGCGGGGCCCCCGGAGTCGCGCGCACATTGTGCGCAGAGGACTGAATGTTGACTCTGATGCTGGATTATCCTAGCCTGAAGAAACAAAGCCTCCTGTGGCGGCGGCACTGAGCCTCAGTCTGGACCGCCCCGAACTCCAGATCTGGGCCAGTCCCTGGGGACCCAGGCTCGGGCAGGGGGAGACGGGGCTGTGAGGTGGAGTCCTGGGAGTGCGGCGAAAGGCCAAGCCCCCGGAGTTACGCACACTGCACGCAGAGGACAGTCTGTTGACTCTGATCCTGGACTCCCCTAGTGGGAGGGAGAAAGAAAGCTCCAGACTGGAGGAACGCGAAGAGGAGCAGGAGCCCCTGCGGGACACCGGCCAGCCGGGCGCCAGCAAGGAGCTGGGCGACGGGGCCCCCAGGGCGGGGGGTGCCCCTGAGCCTTCGACTTCTGAGCGCGGGCAACGGAGCCAAGGACGGGGGCTGCTTCCTGGGCGGCGCCGACCCCTGTAACAGGCTGAAGCAGCGCAGGAGCCTGTGGAGAACAAAGGGGTGCCACAGGCCAACCTGCTGAGCTCCCAGGACAAGGAAGAAGAAACCAAAGAAGTTCTCAATGTGAAGAAATCAAGTGAGAGCAAATGATAGTAAAATTACTTAAGAAAGAATACAAAGAAGATCTTGAAAAATCAAAGACTCAACTCAGTCAGAACTCAACTCACCAGCCAACATTGCAACATAAATGCGTTTTTTTTTAAAAAAAGAAAAAAAAAAAAGAAAAAAGGGACAGAATGTTGGAATAGTGGCGACCAGGCCTAGAGTGGCCAGGCACAAGGCAGTGGCAGCTGGGCCTGGAGCAGCAGTGGCCAGGCCCCAGAGCAGCAGCAGCCAGAACAAGAGCATCAATGGCCAGCACTGGAGCAGCCAGACCTGGGGCAGTGGCAGCCAGGCCTGAGGCAGAGGCGGCCAAGCCCAGGGTGGCCAGTCCAGGAACACCCAGACACGGAGTGGCCGGGCCTGGAGAAGCCGGGCCCAGAGCAGCCGGGTTGGGAGCAGCCAGGCCCAGAACAGCAGTAGCCAAGCACGGAGCATCCAGGCTGGGAGCGGCCAGGCTCGGAGCAGCCGGGTCAGGTGCGGCCAGGCCTGGAGCAGCGGCTGCCAGGCTGGGAGCGGCCAAGCCCGGAGCAACAGCTGCCAGGCTGGGAGCGGCCAGGCCCGGAGCAGCCGGGTCTGGTGCAGCCAGGCCCGGAGCAGCAGCTGCCAGGCTGGGAGCAGCCAGGCCCGGAGCAGCCGGGTCTGGTGCGGCCAGGCCCGGAGCAGCGGCTGCCAGGCTGGGAGCGGCCAGGCCCAGAGCAGCAGCTGCCAGGCTGGGAGCGGCCAGGCCCGGAGCAGCAGCTGCCAGGCAGGGAGCGGCCAGGCCCGGAGCAGCAGCTGCCAGGCTGGGAGCGGCCAGGCTCAGAGCAGCGGCTGCCAGGCTGGGAGCGGCCAGGCCCGGAGCAGCCGGGTCTGGTGCAGCCAGGCCCGGAGCAGTGGCTGCCAGGCTGGGAGTGGCCAGGCCTGGAGAAGCAGTTGCCAGGCTGGGAGCGGCCAGGCCCAGAGCAGCAGCTACCAGGCTGGGAGCAGCCAGGCCCGGAGCAGCCGGGTTGGGTGCGGCCAGGCCAGGAGCAGCGGCTGACAGGCTGGGAGCGGCCAGGCCCAGAGTGGCAGGGACCGGAGCAACCGGGCCCAGAGCAGCCGGGTCGGGTGCGGCCAGGCCTGTAGCAGCAACAGCCAAGTCCAGAGCAACTAGGTCGGGAGCGGCAGTGACCAGACCCGGAGCAGCTGGTTATGGAACGAACCAGAGCAACAGAGGCCAGGCCCGGAGCAGTCAGGCCCGAAACAGCTCGCTCCTCACCTGTCCCTGCCCACGGCTGCCTCTCAGACATGGCTGGAAACTTGCGGGATCTTGAGGGTCTGCTGAATCAAGTGATGAAGGCTTAGATCTGGATGTGTTGAGTTAGTATAGCGCTGGGGTGTTGATCTGTGAGTGCCTTGGGTGGGGCCTGGATGAGGCTGGTTGACCTATTTGGAAATGTCTTTTGTGTGAAGTGTATCATTGGGCATGTGGAGGTATTATTGATATGAGAAAATGCTAAGTAACAGATTTACTATCTGAAAAGGGATTTACTATCGGGGAAAGGGAGGGAGGAAGAGACTGAACATAAACTGTGCACCTATGGAAGAGGACAATGGGGGATGGGGAGGGGGCAGAGGGTGGGGTGGGAACCTGGTGGAGGGGGGAAGAAATGAGGAACCTTTGTAATGATATGAACAATAAAGATTGATTTAAAAATAAATAAATAAATAAATATAAATAAATAAAAATAAAAAAGGCTATCATATGTTTAATAAATAAGTTAATGCTTCTTAATTCCTGCTGGTAAGTTTATGGAAAAAATTTTTTTTCTAATCTCTTCTATGTTTTAATAGAAAATGTATTAGAAAACAATAAAATATAAACATGATTCTGAAATTATAAAGACAACCAAACACTAGCCATGGCTTCCCTGGACAACTTGGAAAATGACTCTGGAAACAGTTTTGAAAGAGAGTTAGTCTAAAGTCACTTCAGCAATGACAGTGTTATTTAAACAACATAACTACTTTGAAAGAGTCCAAGTCGTTTACACACAGTAGTCTTTAGAGTTTTGATTAAAGAATCCATCTTGTTATTTTATCATGGCTTTTTACAAAACTCCCAGCAGTGTGCAAGGAAGGGAAGAGTTCTGGGGGAAAGGACACAGACTCACTGGAAACTCCTTCCATCTCTGCACTGAGCTAGGTCATTTACTTACTTCTGTTTTATCCTTCCAATTTTGGTGAAGAACCTATTGTTACTTCAGCTTTAAAGATGAGGAATTTTGGCATAGCAGTGTTCTGTAATTTACCTGAGGTTGGCAGCCAGGATGAGAAAGAGCAGGAATCAAAATGTATAACTCTAACACTGTCCAAAATGTTACCACATAATTGACAGTGGGTCCCTCAGTTGTGCTGGCCAGCAGTCCAGCCATTGACCAATGCACCTACTTAAATTGAAATAAGTTATAAGCTACTTCCTAAGGAATACTAGCTAAGTTTCAAGTGCTCTATAGCCACACATGGCTAGTGACTACAGTATTGTATTGTGCAGTTATTAAAAGTTGGCACCATCTCTGAAAATACTATTAGCCAATAAGACTCAAATCTAGAGAGTCGCGGATGGAAGTGAAGAGTGAGAGCAGTAGGAATCAGCCAGGCTGAAGGGGTGTAAAATTTATATTTAATATCTTGGCTTCTCTTTCACATTCCTTCTCTAATCCTCGCTCTTCACCGAGGACCTATGTCTGGATAGCTAATCTCTGTTCTCCATGGCCATGGTCTCAGGCACAGTGCCTGATACATGGATGGTGCTCAAAAATATTTTTGGGTGACAAGCTAAATGGTATATATCAAGTAAATTTTAATGGAAGCCAATTCCTGTTAGTGTCTGACTTTGTATTGCAAGTAGAGATGTCAAATGTTAATCTCTTAAAAGAATTCTTTATTTGTATGGTGGAGTTCTGAACATTGCATGATGCCTAACTCCCTGCCTAGAATTTGCTGCCCTGAGCCTTTTTAGGCTTGGAATGTAGACTCAATCTTCTTTTGTAAAGATCAGCTTTTTTTCTTCTGAGGCAAGTCTATTCTGTTCATAAAATGTCCCAGAGGAAAAATAAAAATTTGTCCCTCATGGAAATGGAGCCTGAGAAAGATCATGGAGAGGAGAGGAGGCCGTAAACATACCCTCTCATCTCCCTTCATGTGTCAGTGAAGCTCAAAATCTCCACCTAACTGATTTATAGGACGTGACAGTTAAATAAGATGCAATGAGGAGCTCCATCAAAACTGTTTGTTTTAATAATGGTCACCCTCTACTGCTGCTGGCGGTCACAGCTCACAGTGTAGGCCTGCCGTTTAGAGCTGAAAGGATCTCAGCCTTCCTAACAGGAAACCTGTTGGTGTAATGTGGTCCACAGGGGACAGGAACAGAAATGGTCTTAATGGCGCATTACGTCTCAAATGACTTGAGGCTATTTATCAGAGCTCAGTTCTATGACTTTAAGAGTACAGATTTCACATTCCACACTTTTTGGATTGAAGTGCCATTTAGAATTCAAATTGTCTTACAGAAAATGCAAAAATCAAAGCAGATTCACATATGGTAATTTACCAGCTAAGATTTTCATTGCAGATTTCCAATTTGCTCTCCCCTCAGCTCACCCTCTCTGATAAACAAGACCCCTTGGAATGAAAGCTGTAGTGGTAACTTCATCATCAGTATCATCATCCCCATCATCATAGCCAATCATTTTTATTGTAATTTTTACTATTGTTACTTAGCCCTGAAATTAGCACCGCTAAGAGGTCATTGTAAATGATAACCAGCCCAGGAGGCCTGTGGAAATGCCAGGGCTGGAAAGGAGCAAATGGGAGGCACCTCCTTCATAAACTGGGTTTAGCATTTGGCAGTTTCATCATAAAGATACACCGAGGAACTAAGATATCTGAAGCAAAGCACTCTTGGCCATAGGCATGTGGAGGCATGGATGCTTCTCTCACTCAGTAATAAAATGTGTGCATGTTCTACTGTTTTTGGTGGATTGGACAAGTGGGATTTCTCCATTGCTAGTGGGAGTGGGGTTCTTCCAATATCTTGGGGAAATGATTTTTCTAAGACTTGCATGGGAGAATGAGAGGCAGTAAAAAGGTTTATTCAGGTGAAATGATATACCTTGGTTTCCAAAGTCCCATTTTCCTTAAACCAGCCCTGGGAAATGTGCAGCCAGAGGTTCAGCAAAGCTAGAAGCAAAGCCAGGGTCCAAAGTTTCTGTTCCATGGTGGAGTTGGGTCCAATTCAGCATCAGGATTAGTCCATTGTGTGGGTGGCACCCTCCGCCCCAACACACAGGAGAGCCAGGAGCACAGAGATTAAGAGAGAGAACTTTTTTTTTTTTTTTTTTTTTTTTTTTTTTTTTTAGCAGCTTAAATGTGAAATTTTCTCCAGCTTTCACCAGCCACACCTATTCTGGCCAATGCCCTGTTGCAAGATATGACTGACTGCTAAGCTCCTTCCTATGTCACTCACGCCTTATTGGTCAAGCATCTAAATTGCAGCTTCTCTTTTTTGTTGTTGACTCCCCCCTCCCCCCCCCCCGAGGTATTAAATAACTAGAGGCCCAATGCATGAAATGTGTTCAACGGGCTCTGCCCTCGTGGCCCCAGCTATCTCGGCCTTTGTGTCCCTGCCACTGGTCATTCCCAAAGCTCATTCTGTCCTCTGTTTTAATTAGCATATTAGCTCTTTATTATATAGGATAACCACATGTTTACAATGTATCACTATGAATTCTGATTCTCTTTTTTTTTTTTTTTTTTTTTTTTTTTTTTACAGGCAGTTTAAGGTTATATGAAAGTATTGAGGTTATATTGAAGTTAGTGCTGTGAAAGAAAAGAGCCACATGCTAACCTGACAAGCTCAGGGAAGGCCTGCATGGCAGTCTTGCAAACCCAGAGACCTAAGATAACCACAAAAGATGGTTTGAAAATTAAATATCTAACAGGTTATAGTAGGTAGTCATGTCCCAGATATTTTCCCAGACAAAGATCAACTTTGATCTTTTTACTGAGCCCATTTGCCTTTTTGCCTCTAAGATAACATATCTGTGAGATGTCTGGGTAACTTGTAACTTCCCTTTTTCCGGAGCCCCTGGGGAACAACCAAATGTGGTGGGTGCCAGGACAGATGCCTCAAATTCCTTCTTTATCATGTTAATTGTTCCTGCACTCACCTGAGTACATGTCCATCATTTTACTTTTTATCCAATCCCAGGAGTTTCCCACCGCTTTGCTTTCTCCAGCCTTCTTACTAAATCACCAATGAATTTCATGTAATCCACCTATGTCCCTCCTTTGATTTTGGTGTATAAATAGAGAAATGTAACCCACCATTCCTCGAAGCATTATCTCAATCCCTTGAGGTTCTGCTTCCCGGCAATTGTTGACAGTTTTGGCTCAAATAAACTCATTAAAAAATTCTTTACAGGCTTCAATGGTTTTTTTCGTTAACAGTGCCTTGCTCTACTCTTGACTTAAACTTTCCAATACTCAGCTTTTCTCCTATGTCAAATACAGCCAGTGATAGCATTGCTGGGAGACTTGGCTGGGGCAAAACATGCAAAAGTGTTTATCACCCACTTGACAAATTTCTTAGACGGTGCTTTATAAGTGTTAGCTCTTGGTTTTATTAAATCAATAAAGTGTGGAGAAGTGATCCTAAACATTCTGTGATGTCTGATTTACGTTCTATTGAAAATAATTAACTGGCAATCATATAGATTAAGTTATAATATTTTTTAATATTTAAAACTGATGCTCCTTAAAATATTTCATCAGTAGATAAGTTGAAAGCAAACAGAACACATAACAGATTCATGCTCATTAATTTTCTGAAGACTGTTAGTGTGGGAAAGCTGGCATTTGATAACCATGGAAGGCCGATGTACTGGAGAGACACTCTGGGCCAGTATTTTTGAGCTAAGTTGCCCGGTTTTCATCTATTGTGTCCTTTAATGTTTCTATAAGTCTGGGCAGGGGTATGGCCTCTTTGGGCCCCTGCTTTCTCATTGGAAATAATACCTGCTTCACAGGATTTGTGGTAACAAGTAAATTAGGTACCTGAATGCTGAGACACTGATGCAAACCTATACATCTCAGAGATGTATAAAATATCCTTGGACTAAATTGAAACAATTAAGAAGTGAGAGATGAGAAATAGCATATAAGAAGCATCCTTATGCCAACCAGGTTGAAGAATCAGAGTGGGAAGGTGATAAGACAAATTCCAGAAAATGAATCTGTTATTCCATAACTTTCTAATTAGTTTCTAATTCCACTAAATTGTGTTTCCCAACAACAATCAGACAATTGTATCTTTGGTTTTCACAATAGATTTTTTTTGTTAGACTTTGTTTTTTCTTGTTTCAAATAAGATGGATTTGAATGTTGGTGTCCCCCCAATTAATATTTTAGAACCTTATTCCAATGTCAGGGTATTAGAGGTAAGACCTCTGGGAGGAATTAGGTTATGAGACAGAGCCCTTAGGATGGGGTTAAAACATTTCTCTTATAAAAGAGACCCCGGAGAGCTGCCTTGCTCCTCCCACCAGGGGAGGACACAGCAAGAAGGCAGATGTCTATGAAGCAGGTAGGGAGCTCTCATTAGACACCAAATCTGCCGGCGCCTTGATCTTGGACTTCTCAGCTTCTAGGACTGTGAGAAATGAATTGCTGTGGTTAATAAACCACCATGTCTATGGTTTTCTGTTACAGCAACTGAATAGGCAGAAACAGGAGGCCAATAGGGTTTTAAAAATAATACGTCTGGCTCTTTTATTATTTCCAAACAAGCAAATATGAAACTCCTTTGGCTCAAATATTACTTTGTATAATTTTTTGGTGTCAGGCTGTGGAAAGGCTGTAGAGAGGCAAGGGCTTTGACGGTGTCTAAATTGGATCCTGAGCACAATACCTGGTGCCCAGTGGGACGTGAGCTCTCCCCGTGAAGCCCAGAGTGCAGAAATGATGTTTCTATTTCAGACATCGTTTACATCGTGTCTTATGAGCCGTGGACACACCTAAGACCATGAAACAAGCACAGACACAGCCCGGGCATTTCTGTGCTTCCCACAGAAGCGTGCAAATTGAGATGCCTAATTTCAATTACCCAGAGGAATTACAGAGCTGGTGCTAGGGCTCTTTGGGGGGAAAATGTTGGCAACCTGCTCTTAGTTCTTCCCCTGAGCAACACCCTGCAAGCTGCCTATATTCCAGAGGGTGGTGTAATAGTTTTTGTTTTTTTGTTTTTTTGTTTTAATATGTTTTTATTGATTTCAGAGAAGAAGAGAGAGGGAGATAAATAGAAAATCAATGATGAGAGAGAATCATTGGCTGTCTCCTGCACAACCCACATTGGGGATTGAGCCCACAACCCTGACATGTGGATTTAATTGGAATAAACCCAGAATCATTTAGTCTACATGCAGAAACTCTATCTCTTGAGCCAAACCAGCTAGGGCTGGGGTGGTATTTTGATCATAGAAATTCATGGGATATCTGACCCCATCATTAAAGAGCTATGTTATCTTTTCTGAATCTTGCTTCCAACATCTGGAAAACTGAGATTCATGTTATTTACATGCAGCACTGTTATTAAGTGAACTTAAATGAATTAAAAGCTGTAACAGGGTTTGTAGATGCTAGTTTTTATTTGTTTTATTTTTTAAAGTACTTTATTTATGAAATACTAGTAAAAACAAATGAAAGTTTACAGGTTTGTACTACAATATATAGATGAGAGAAATATCTTAGGTAGTAAAAATGAATCATGTACACTCTACATTATATGAAGTGAAAAATAAATTAGAAAGAGGTGAGAATCCTACCTTGTTAGAGTGGGTTCTGTAAGTCAGGGAATAATGGCAGATGGTTATTGGCTTTGTGTTGTTTTATTGGTTTATTGTAGACTAGGGGCCCAGTGCAAGAATTTGTACACCTTGAAAGAAACTGTGGGCTGTGGTGGATACAGGAGCGGGTCTTGGTCCATCCTCTGCAACCCCACCTGGCCCCTCCCATGACGGACCCTGGTCCCCTGACTGCCAGGAGCCCTGTTCCCGCTGCTGCTGCTCCCACACACTGGTATTACTGAGAGCAGAGTTCTCCCAACCAAACTCTACCACGTACAGGCACATCATCTAAATTCTCCAGCGACTCTCAGCAACCAAGCATTGGAACAAGAGGGAGCATGACACTGAGCTATGGCTGCTGCTCCTGAGGGTAAGCTTGGGTAAAAAATAAATAAAAAACAGCCTCAGTAGTTAGGCTGTTCAGGACCATAAAGCACCCTGGGCCTGTTATGGCTCCTTTGGGTAAACCTTATTTCTATTCCACAGTTGAAATAAGATGTGACACAGGCCCACTTTTTACTTAGATTGCATGTTTTGGGTTTCTGTGTGATGGGAATACTAATAAATAAAGTCAGGTGGTTAAAGCTGCCTCCGTCCCAAGCCAACCTTAAGAACCCGGCTGTTCACATCCTGGAGATACAATTGTGAGCAGCAGAGAAATACCATTTGCTGTTGTGCATTATTGTAGCCTCAAGGTGAGGCACCAGAAGAAAGGTTGAGTCACAATTTTTGTGCTTCCTACTTATGAAGTTTAAAGCTCAGTTTCCCAGCATATAAAATAGAGGTGATAATTTATTATCTTATTTGAAACCCTATGACATATATTACTTATATATCTGTTATGTAAGTAAGAAACATTTTAATTAATTCTGGCCAGAATACTCAGACAGACTAAGTTGGAGGCAGAGCTTGAGCTTTGAAGACCGTTTTAGAACTTGAAGAAGGGTTATGAAGAAGGGATGCAGGGCACAGTTGGTGTGAGTGAACTGCAAAAAACAATAATATACATGGTGGACCTGTGACACTGCATGTTCTGTATTTGGAGCATATCGATTAATTAATTAATTTAAGATAGTTTTGTCTCTTTCGGAATAAAGAAACAGTCCAGCAGTATAATAAAATAGGTAGCTTGCTGGACCCTTGTAATAGAACCAGCTAAAAATGCTAATTTTTTTTAAATGCTTTTGTGTAGACAAAACGTATAAGAAATTCTAGAGGCCTATGTCACATAAGTAATAAGCACTTTTACATATAAGTCATTTACTGAGTCTTAGTAACCTTGGGCTTGGTTTTCATGACCCATGTCCAGGAAGCAGGGCTTTAAAACCAAAAACATATTCTCAAATGAGTGTCTAGGAGGGCCCACATATGGTTGTCAAGGTGAACTAGAAGTGAGTCAGCTGCCCTGCACTTCCAAAGATGTCAGGAATAAGGACACTTAAACACAATATTTTACTATGTTTAAGTAAAGTAAAGAATGAGTTTATGTGTAGGTCTCTGATTGCTGATACAGTGGAGAGTAGTATTTCTTGAAACTAGGTAAGCCATCAGGAAAGACTCATGTGGGCTTGCAGCCCACACTTTGCCTGGATGGCCATTAAAACCCTAAGCTGAGAATTTAGGTCAATGTGGCTTTGAGTTGGCATTATCCTCCAGAGCCTGGAAGAGGCAAATGAAAATACTCTTGAAATAATCTACCTTCATCCAACATCTCAAAGAATTCCCATAAGCAAAGTGTGAGAGATATATGATGTTATAATTAGAAGCCAAATTAAGAAGAAAAAAACAAAACAAAAAAACAACAACAAAAGGCAAGATGAAAGCATCCAAGAGTAGACTCATACCCTCAAAGTTTTTGGGAAAGGTATACTTCCACACAATATTCTTACTATGTTTACATAACATAGAGGATAAGGAGCAAAAACAATAAAAATAAAATATTAGATTTTAAAAGAAACTAACACAATGTCTAGAAATATTTAAATATCGAAAAGAATAATATAAAATAGCAGATTAGACAAAACTGCAAACAGAATTATACAATTGGAAAGAGTAATAAAAATTATTTAGAAGGCAATACAGAGCGACAAAGAATGTTGACTGGAACATCATACTGAAATTTCTAACAGTGTTAAACAGATTTCAAATTATAAAATATTAAATTATACACATACTAAAATTATATACTCACTAAAATTACTTGTTCCTCCAAATAATCCACTCAATCGTCTGGAATTCTTGACCCCTTGCCTCTACTGTCCTTTGTGCCAAGTTCTGGGTCAAAGTAGTATGAGCACCAGACAATTACAGAGATAGGGTGTGGGGCTGAAAGTCAGAGCGATGTCCTTGAAGGCTGGAGATTTCAGGCATTGTCCTCACTACCTCCTGAAAATTAGTTCTGGACACTGCTGAAAATTGTCTTCTGCCACTTTCTTACGGTCACTAAAGGAGAATGGCAGTCCTAAGTTACAGCGTTCACACACATGCTTACAGGAGGCCTAAACAACAGAGGACAACTCACAGGAGACCAGAAGGTTCCTCAGAAAATGATTAATTAAAAAGATGATGGCAGATTTAGAGACTTTCAAAAAGTATAGAAGTTTATCGTATCCAAAAATATTTCTATCTTGTCGTACATGTATTAAAATAGCAATTTTATAAAGAAAAACTATAACTATAAATATCACAAAAATCAATAATTATAATAGATAGGAGAAGCATCACTGCAGAGCAAGTTGCTAAAAAGAAATAACAATTAAATTAATTTAAAATAAAGAATAATAAAAAAATATGGAAACTTTAAGCAAAAAATTGAGATGCATGTTTCCACACACATCTGTTAAAAGTTTCAGAAGAGCCGGCACCAGTTTGGCTCAGTGGTAGAGCGTCGGTCTGCGGACTGAAAGGTCCCGGGTTCGATTCTGGTCAAGGGCATGTACCTTGGTTGCGGGCACATCCCCAATAGGGGGTGTGCAAAAGGCAGCTGGTCTATGATTCTCTCTCATCGATGTTTCTAACTCTCTATCCCTCTCTCTTCCTCTCTGTGAAAAATCAATAAAATATATTTTTTTTAAAAAAGTTTCAGAAGGAAGTAAATACTTAGGTAATTAGTAGAATGTTTCATAAATTAAACACAAGTTCTTAAGTTGAACTCTCTGAGTAATGAGCAAGATAAAGAAAGAAATAATTTCAGGTTAACAAACATAAATATGCATGCACACACTAATATGCACAAATATATACACATATTGATACATTTATATACATTTGAATATACTGTCAAGCAGATATACAGAAACAAGCATACATATCATCATATATGCACACATGGCATGTACACATATATAAATAATTATATGTGTGCACACACAAATTATACACAAATCATACATATACAAACATGCACATACATGGGCACACCATACAGTTGCATTTCTATAGATATATGTATCCACATATGCATAAACACATATTTAATGACATATATATCCATATCCATATACACCTATACAAGTAAAAATATATTTATACCCACTTATATGTGATCCTTAACTTATGGAAATAAATGCATGTAAAAGCTTGTTAAAATATATGGAAAAATTACTGAATGAAAATAAAAAATTGTTAGCAAGAACTACTTATGTATTGTGAGATTGAAATGTATTTTATAAATGATTTTTAACATTTTTCAAATTTTTATTTAGAAATGAATATTTTAAGTAGATTTATGTAGCAAATATGATTATTTCTCTAGTAGGATGGTTTAATCAACCATATCATTTCTTAATTTGTCCCTTAGCTATCTGATTTCTTACAAATATAGGTGTCCCCCCAAAATGTATACACTTAACAGCCGATAACTCAATTGATGTTTCTTTCTTGTTAGATTTAACCCATTGGAATTAATAATTACTCAAAATGTGTGTACATTTTTTGGACACCCTGTATAATTATTTAAAACTACCTACTATGTACTCTACATTCTTTGACTTCCTATAGTCTCCTTGAAATTTTTCTCTGAAAGGAAATATATTTCCCTTTTAAATTCTTTTTTACCTGTTAGCAAATAAACTCAAAAGTTTAAAACAACAAAAAGATTAGTTACATATAATTAAAATCATAGTGTTTGCAATACTTGGATTTTATGTAAAAATTATTTTTGACATGACTTGTAATTTAATTAAAAGATTGGGTTTCCACTAGTTCAAAGTTTTTGTGAATTATCTGCAAAGGAATGCCAGAGAAGGGACTTTTAGAGAGAAAAGAGGTGAGAAGGAAAAGGGAAGGTTTTGAGTGTCTACACTGTCCCAGAATGACAAGAGCTCTCTGCATAGTTCAACTCACCTAATTTAAATGAGAAAGAGGCTGGCTGGTGTGGGAAGAAACCAAGTTTAGTTTATATCTGCATGTTTAACTTTGAAGCTGCTTGGGAAATTCTCCTGGGAATTGTTATTTAACTTCAGAAAACTACTTTCTGGTTCATTTACAAAACCCAAGTGCATTTTGAGAGAAAATCCATTTTAAAATGTGTTTTCCTAGTTAAGTGAAATTTGAATTCTATAAATAGTGTCCCAGCCCCTACCCCCAGCCCCAGGATGATAAAGCTTTGTGGCGTGGTGTTTACTTCAGGGAAGGCAGTCGGCCTAAGTAATCATGTTCCCTTTCCTTTGGGCCTGTTAGAGAGCTGGCCTGGTGACCAACCACACATGATACAATACTTTGACAAAACGAGGCAGTAGCCTGCTGTGGCTATCTGTCTCATTCCCTTTAATGTCCAAAGGCTTTATCTCCACATTAATATCTTACAGGTAAGGTTAGAACTAGGTTTAAAAGGCCCGGGACGAGGTGGGAATGGGGAAGGGGGGTCAGTGGAGGGAAAAAGGGGAGACATCTGTAATACTTTCACCAATAAAGATAAATCAAAAAAGAAAAAAGTGCGTGTCACTCCCTGTCAATCTTCTGGTGAGTACTGAGTGGGCTGCATGTTCCTTTTGGAGGGGGACACTCAGTGTGGAGAGGGGGTTCTAAAAACGTTTCAGGCTTAGCGCCGAAGGGCATGCTGGTTAATTAGCTGTGTTAGTCCTGGAGGCGGAGACTTAGCGCTCTGATACAGAAGCATTCACTCTCACCACCACCGTGGCCTTTCCCGAAGCCCTGCCTCACGTGGTTCCTGGGAAGATTAATGGCATACTGCTGGTCAACCTATCCTGCCTGAGAGTTGTTCATGCAATAAGCATATTTTTTTCCTTCAATGAACTGATCTATTTATGTTTAAGTGATTTCCTATATAAAATATTGTACATTTGGTCACTATTTAGCTTTTGATTTTCAAAGCTATGGTATTTTCAGACCTGTAATATAAGTTGCTCTACACAATTAATAGAAGAAGACTGATCATTGTTAAAGAATTTCTAACATGTGACCAAATACACAGACAATTTTGGATCTTTAAATGGAGACCTAGATCTCACATACCCAGCTCCTGTCTGCAGAGCTATGGGGCACAACCTCCCAGCCCAGCCTTTCATGTGAATAATCAGGACAAAACAAACTGCTTTTCAGAATTGGGATGGTATCATTTTCAGAGAAAGTTGCCAAAAGGATTTAAGGAGCGTGCCATTTAGGATTAGTCAGAACTAATTTTGAATATTTTTACATTTCTGGCCATGCAACCTTGGAAGAAATATTGAGTGTGAGGGTTTCTAGCTCCTCATCTTAAAGTGGAGCTGGTAACTATTTTTAGCATCACTGTGGAGATTATGGTCATGTATGTAAGACCTCTGGCACATCCCTACCACATAGTTAGTGTTCACAGAATGGAGAAATACAACAACGTGGATCTTAGGTGCTAAAGCATTTGATAATTTCTTTCATTTTTATTTTTTTCTAAATTTGAGTTTCATATTAGATATTATCATTCTTTGGAATGACCTTTCACCTGAAATTTCATTACATATGTAAATTTGAGTTTTTCTATTTTCCAATAGGATTAGAGCATTGCCAAATCACTAATTACTGAATTAGCAAAAACAGCTGGTTTAAGTCAAATCATTGATGGAAGTTAAAGGTGAGGAATAGCAATGTCAGAGCAGCATTGATTTGAATAACAGAGAAGCATGCCATGTTTAACCTTCAAGCTCAAATCACACTGATAGGAAATTCACCATTGATGCTAATTGGGAGAAGGAGAAAATCAAACAATCCATTTGCTGAGTAGAAAAAAAGAAACAGATCAGCATTATTGGACAACAGTCTCTTCAGATGAATTGTGTAACACAATTTATAGTCTGGGGAGCCCAAAGCTCAAGGTCTTTAAGAGGTGAATGGTTGGTTACTCTCAAACAATAAAATTGGGCAGGTACCCAACAATTATTGAGCCATTCCTATGAATATGGCGGGGAGGTTCCTGGGAGCCTGATCCCTAGAGGCAGGGCTTTCCATTTTATTGGCCATGAAGAATGACACCCATCCCTACTCCATATGGAAAGATAAGCAGGCAGTTAATTCTTAAACAACCAAAGACTTGGTTTTATTTTATTATATTCATTATTATTATTATTATTATTATTATTATTATTATTTTTGTTAATCCTCACCCAATGACATTTTTTCCCCACTAGTTTTTAGGGAGAGTAGACAGGAGGTGGGGTGGGGTGGGGGTAGAGAGAGAGAGAGAGAAACAGCAATGGGAGAGAGACACATTGATTGAGTGCCTCCAGCATGTACTCCAACCACTTAGCACACCAGTCAGGGGTTAGAATCAGGGCTGATTCTATTTTTAATGTTCTACCTTGAGGATCTATGTTATTCTTAGGATTTGAAGAAGTCTTTTTTTTTTTTTTTGCAATGACTAGACTAGAAGTTAATGATAATCACACTGTATTTAGCAGGATGTTGGATCAGTGGACCAAAAGGATAATAATGGGGCCAGGGTTGCCCTCAATGGCAGTGCCACAAGAACATGATGTTATGAACAGAGATGGGTGGTTGCCCCATGAACTTAGGGCTCAGTGCCAACAGACAGATCATGAAGATTAGATCAATTGCTTAGAATTTCTATTATGTGAACCCTTGAAGGGTTGTATGCAATGCTTGTGTTGGGAGTAATGAGTGTGCGATGGTAGTTGTTTCTGACAATTTGACTGGGCCGTGAGGTACTCAGACATTATTCTGGGTGTGTTTCTGACGGAGCTCCTAAACGAGATAAAACTGAGTCAGGAAACCTAGTAAAATAGATTTTTTCTTCCCTAGTAAAATAAATTTTCTTCCCTAATTTTGGAGGGTCCCAGTAGTGAGGCTGGGCCTGTGGTTTGTGACCTTCACAAGTGCTTCTCAGTTTGTTTTGCTTTGTGGTGCTTAGGTAAGACAGCAAGGCTAAAGGGAGCATCCGCTTCCCTCAGATTATTTAGGCTCTGAAAATACAACCATGAATTATGCTCTGGTAAAAACAAACAAACCAACAAACAAAAAACAAACAAACAAACAAACAAACAATTCTCTTGATGTAGGCCTTGTTAAGAAGAGCAGAATGCTTCGGGCAAATTTCCTAACAACTGTCCCCCGCCTCTGCTGAAAGGAAACATGAAGGAATTTTCCCCTGATCTTCTCTGAGAACCTGGTGATGCTCATGGAGGTGAAACGCAGACTGTGGGTCCGCAGAACTAGGCCTCCATGGAGTTTTTAACACTCAGACTTGTCCACATGGAGCCCCCAACAACTCACCAATTGCAAATGCAGTTTTTCCTTTTCTGGTCCTGGTCCCCACAGTTTTATTCTCCTGGTGTCTGCTCCTGTAAATTGTGATTCCTAGAACCTGCCTGCCTGTCTAATTTTGGAAAGGGGTTGTTTGCCCCAGGACCTCAATTGTCTGTCAAATACCAGAAGAGTTGTTTATTTTAAATCTGTTTGCTCTTTCTGATGTTGTGAGGACAGGAGTGAATTCTTCCAAGCTCCTTACATACCAAATTGGAAAACATTCATATGATGCTTTTGCTTATTTGTTAATAATTTTACCCCTTCTCACATGTGCACTGGCTTCATATGTAACCCAAGAGAAAGCTGGGGCCTTTCTGCCCCTTAATGCATAAATAGCACTGACTCAAACTCATATTCTATAACTTGTGAAAAGCTTAATGTCCATTCAAAGATTTAAAACATTTTTAAAGGGCTCCAGTTTTATGATATCTAGCTCATAAACCTGTTTCCCCTATTAGGTTACTGTGTGAATTCATTCAAAGGTCTGTGCATGTGATCCAATTTATTATAGTTAAAAAAAATTAAAAAATAAATAACCAAACATTCTCTACTAACCAAAGAACTTTTGGTGTGTAGAAAACTTTAGTAATTTTTAGATATATCTTAAATGCAACTCAAAAATGAGTGTTAGATATTTCTGATCTTTCAAAAAGCTCCTAAATTATTTTCTTTTTAAAAATTTTTTATCTTTATTATTGAAAGTATTACAGATGCCCCCCTTATTCCTCTTGACCTCCTTCACTCCGCCCCTGTCCCCCTCCTAAATTATTTTCATTAACAAGTTCTAGTCTCCTACCAAGCTACTAAATCCACTTCCCTTCTTCTCTCTTTCCTCCCTCTTTGGAAGCAAAAGAAATAAAATTAATCTTTTTATTTCATATACACTGAGTGGTCAAATTATTATGACCTCTGAATGCATAATAATCTGGCCACTCAGTATATTCATTCGGTGCTGGAATTCATGCATGGGTGAGGTCCAGCCAGTCTGGCAAGGGTGAGGGGACATGGGCAGTTGACCAGCCTGCATGCTGGTCAAACTCCTGGTCGAGGGCACAATTTGCATATTAGCCTTTTATTACTGAGTGGCCAGATTATTATGCATTCAGAGATCATAATAATCTGGACACTCAATGTATATAACAAAACAGCCCTCTACGTACTCCCCCTTCCTACCACATTAAAGGTCATGGTCCTCATTACTTGCCTCCCAAACCCTTGCTACTCAAAGTGCAATCCATGGAGGCATTGCCATCACCTGAGAGATTGTTAGGCACACAGAAGCTCATGCTGTTCTTCTCAGGCTGAGTCAGAAGAGTATAGCCTTTCTCACAAACACCAGAGAAATCCCCTTATGTCTCATTGTCCCAAATCATGACACATGGCCACACCTGCCACCAGATGCGCAAGTGAAAGGTCTAGTTTCAGCGTGGGCCTGGTCGGAGATGAAGATAATAGATGACCCAGAGGAGAAAGTTGGAGTGGGCATTACATGAACCCAATTTTTGGGCATCTGCCATTTATTACTTTCCTCTTTGAAAATAAGAAATTGAATTAGCAGATCTGAGGCTCTCCCAAGGTTCCACATGAGGTGTTTTGGGATCAGAAATTGGATTCAGGTCCAACACCCTACAACATCATAGCTGCCTCTGATTTTCTTAAATATTGATCATGAAAATCACTTATGAATACATTGGGTAACAGAAAATTAAATACAAAAAAAACTTTTTAGAAGTTACAAAATTATTTTTTTTTTCCTTTTTTTAGTATTTTTTTCCAATTCAAAACTTAGGGAGCAACCCACTTTAAAAAGAACATTTTATTATCCCTGTTCTCCCTGACCTCCGCACTGCTTCATATGCACTGGAATAAAGAAGTTCAGGTTGAAAAGCTCAGTGTAGCTGGACTGGGCTGCAGAAATGCTATCTGGCTTCAAATGGAGACAAGGCTGATGGACCACCAGATGCCCTTTTTTAAAGAGAGTGGGGAAAGAACTTTCTGTAATTACAGCTGTTTAAGTATGAAAATCACTGCTCAGGGCAATAATTGGTGAGCTGCCAACTTTTGCAAAACAAATAACTCTTTGAAAGTTCTTAATTTTATTAGGTGTTATGGTGCAGGGCGGATGGGTATGCATATGAGTGTATGTGAATGCACGTATGCATGTGTGCAATTTAGTTGTGAGCAAGAGACAGCTCATGCCTCCACAAATATGAAGACCTATGTTGTCTTGGAGTTGTCAGAGAGGAAAGAACTTGCTTTTAAAACTGCCTGTCGCACTTGTTTTTCTGTGAGGCCAAAATTTCCTGTATATTCTGCTTGTCTTTGGTGCGCTGTCCTCTGAGGAAGTCCTTGAATCACTTAGCCAGGGGAGGAGGGACCTAGGTGACTTAATGGTGGCCTCAAGTTCTCGACAGCTTGCCAAACAGAGAATGGTGTCTAGCTGCTGTCTGTCATCACATCAGACACATCTGATTTATTTATCCCACAAGAATGAGGAAATATTTTACTAATTTAGTACTTCCTTCATATTTTACAATGTTTCAGCCTCCACAGATACTGATGGACTTTATATGGCATATTCCATAACACCTCTAGACACTAATCTCATGAGACACTATGGAATAAGATGGCATGGGTAAAATATGGCATGTCATAGTCTTCTTTAGGAAATTCATCAATTATATCATTATACAAAAGGCTCTTTGCAATCCTGCCATGAGGAAAGTCCACTTAGTTTTGTTTAACTCAGTAATTTGCAAACTTATTTGCTCTTGTATCCCGTTTTTATACTGAACACTTAAAAAATATTTTTATTGATTTCAGAGAGAGGAAGGGAGAGGGAGAGAGAGAGAGAGAGAAACATCAATGATGAGAGTGAATCATTGATCGGCTGCCTCCTGTATGCTCCACACTGGGGATCAAAGCACAAAACCCTGGCATGTGCCCTGACTGGAAATCCAACCGTGACCTCCTGGTTCATGGGTTGACGCTCAACCACTGAGCCATACGGGCCAGGCCTGAACACTTATTTAATAGTGTGGTAGACAAGCTCTGTGAGATGGCCTCCACATGTGCTCAGGAAGTGTAGGAAAGCTGGTTTGTACCACGGGGTTTGACCCTGTGGGTGCAGAACAAAATCAGCACAGCAGCATCTCACTCTTTGCATGGCTAGATCAAAAGCTAATTTTTTAATCCTAGAAAATCTGTTTATTTTAGAAAATTATAGAGATTGAGGAAGAAATAGTTATGTTGTTGATTTGCAATCTTAATTTTAGTTCTCCAAACCTGCTTATTTTCAATCCCAGGCATGTTTCCTGGTATCAGTGACTGCCGTGAGTGGCTGAATGCTGCTGAGTGAAAGGAATCAAAGCACAGTTGCAGAGAGCATGCGAGGCATGTCATTGAGGCGCCATTCACCAAGGCCACGTGACTCCAAACTCCGCGGGAAACAGGTGGCAGCATTTCAATGATTCATAAAATTGCTCTCTCCTGCAGTGCTTGTTTGTTTATTTTGTGCTTCAAAGCATAAAAAGTAAATGGGAATCATCTTATCTCCTGGAATTAATGTTTACATTTTGACATTTTTTTCTTCAGATATTAACATGTATATTATAGAAAAGTATGTATATGATACATTTTAAAAATAAATTTTCTGTTATTTCTCCCAAACTATTTCCCTCACTCTCTCTCTCTCATCTTTCTTTTTCTGGCCATGCACCTGGCTGGGTACTATGATCTAGCAATGTTGACACATAAAATTAAGCAGCACATGCACTGTATACTTTTATACTATATTTGGTAAGACTTAATATATAATTTGCTTTCTTTATATCCATTTTTAAATTTCACAGCAATTATTATATTTTGTGCAATTACATTTCTTGATTAACATTAGGTTTTGAATTCTTTCCATACTGTTATATATGAACTAGAGATCTGGTGCACTAGTGGGGTCCCTTGGCCTGGCCTGTGGGATTGGGCTGAAACTGGCTCTCCAACATCCCCCGAGGGGTTCCGGATTGCAAGAGGGTGCAGGCCAGGCTGAGGGACCCCACCAGTGCACTATCGAGGCCAGTGAGGGACTTGGGAGGTTGGCCAGCCTGGGAGGGACAGTGTGAGGGCTCCAGGGTATATCCAATCCATCTAGCTCAGTCCTGATTGGTGGGACCCTAGCAGCAAGCTAACCTACCTGGCAGAAGTCTTCCCCCTGGTGGTCATAGCATGTCATAGCAACTGGTCAACCAGTTGACTGTCTGCCCTCTGGTGGCCAGTGTACATCATAGAGAGGGGTTGAATAATCTTAGCATATTATTAGCATATTATGCTTTGATTGGTTGAACGGATGACACGACAACTGGACACTTAGTATATTAGGCTTTTATTATTTAGGACTAGAGGCTTGGTGCATAAAATTTATGCACAAGGGTGTATGTCCCTCAGTCTAGCCTGCATCCTCTCCAATCTGGGACCCCTCAAGGGATGTCCAACTGCCCAGGATTGGGCCTAAATGGGCAGTCAGACATCCCTCTCACAATTTGAGACTGCTGGTTCCCAAACGTTTGCCTGCCTGCCTTCCTGATTACCCCTAACCATTTCTGCCTGCCAGCCTGATCATCCCCTAACCACTCCCCTGCCAGCCTGATTTATGCCTAACTGCTCCTCTGACATCTAGATTGCTCTTAACTGCCCTCCTCTGATGGCCTGGTCACCCCTAACTGCTCTCCCCTGCAGGCCTAATCACCCCCAATTGTTCCCCTCTGACAACTTGGTCACCCCTAACTGCACTCCCCTGCAGGCCTGATTGCACACAGCTGCCGTCCCCTGCCAGTCATCTTGTGATGGCCATCTTTTGTGCACATGGGGGTGGCCATCTTGTGTGTTGGAGTGATGGTCAATTTGCATATGACCTCTTTATTATATATGATATGTCTATTCATTGTAAGTGTTATATGGTGCCCTAGACAGTTTGGCTCAGTGGATAGAGCATCAGCCTAAGGACTGAATGGTCCTAGGTTTGATTCCAGAAAAGGGCACATACCTCAGTTGCAGGCTTCTCCCTGGCCTATGCCCTGTCAGGTTCATACAGGAGGTAAGCAATTGATGTTTTTCTCTCACATCTATATTTCTCTCTATCTTTTCCTCTCTCATCCACTCTCTCTAGAACTCGGTGGAAAAATATCCTAGGGCGAGGATTAAAATAAAAGAAGTTAAAAAAAATGTTATATGGTATTTCAGCATATGAATATTCAACATTTTACTTATTTTATTGATGATCATTTAATTACAATCAAGTTTTAAAAAATATCTATCATGCTATAACAAATATTCTTGATAAGTCTGCTATTGATTATGTGTAATTTCCTTTTTTTATGTGTAATTTCTTTAAAATGCATCCCAGATGTACCATGAAGTTACAGTAACATTTTTTACTTTACTAGACCAATTAATATTCTCCGTAATATATTTCCACTAGTAGGAAGACTTTTTTGTTGTTATATAAAGTCTTGGTAAAATTTAAATATTTCAGTTTTTTCCCCCCTCTGTGAATGGTAAAAAAAGCAATTAAAAATAATTGGCTTTCTCATCATTATTGAGATTTTTCTTTCATGTTTTTTGATTATTTGGTTTCTAGCTTTGTGAATTGTTTTTTATGTCATATGACCAGCTTTTTCAAATGATGATTGTCATTCTTAATTGATGCTTGTCATTTTAAATTGAAACTTAAATGTTTGTTATATGTCCTTAAATGTGACTGTTACATATGTTGTAAATACATTTTTAAAAATATATTTATTTTTTGGTGATGCTTTTGCTATACAGTTTTTTGTTTTATCGATATTTTTCTTTATGGTGTGTGTGTGTGTGTGTGTGTGTGTGTGTGAGTATTCTTACATTGCTTTTGTTGTAGGATGAAAAAATACTATCCTACATATTCTCAGAGTTTTAAATGTGTTTTCTACTTTTTTTTCATGGAAAACCAAGTATTTGCATTGTATTTTTTAGTGAATCTTTTAGAATTTACTTGTAAAAATCATTTTAAAGGAGAAATGTTTTTATAGACTTTTCTAATTTACAAGCAGTTATAATTTTTTATATTAATTAAGATATTTTTATTAAGATAAGTGAGCATATAATCAGCACACATCACAAAATGTATATCAGTAAGCTCCCATAGAAAATAATCTGCAATTCTATGTAGATAAACACATTTTTCTTTAACAAATATTTTGACACATAGCTTTTTATGTTAAATATTTACAATTGCAAAGTCAGAAGTCAACAGTCCTTGCCATTTTAAAAACAAACTTTATGATATTAAGAAAGTGATTTGGCTCTTTTAAGAAACAGTCTAAGGCAAAAACTAAATTTAATTAGTTATAATATTATAACAGATAAATAATTACTAAATTTTTTATTTACATGCATTAAGACTAATATTTAATCCAGGGCTTCCTGTTCTCTACAATATTATAGCCTCTCAAGATTCCTAATATGAAAATTATGCTTCCTGTTCAAATAACTTAAATTAATAATGCATTTGAAATTTCTAAGTTTCCATTTTTCGTACTTTTATTTCATTTGAAATTTGCCCTGGCTGCCAAAACCGGTTTGGCTCAGTGGATAAAGCATCGGCCTGCAGACTCAAGGGTCCCAGGTTCAATTCCAGTCAAGGGCATGTACCTTGATTGCAGGCACATCCCCATAGGGGGTGTGCAGGAGGCAGCTGATCGATGATTTTCTCTCATCGATGTTTCTAACTATCTGTCCCTCTCTCTTCCTCTATGTAAAAAGTCAATAAAATATATATATAAAAAAGAAAAAGAAACTTGTCCTGGCTGGTGTGGCTCAATTGATTGAGTGTTGTCAGCAAAAGATCTCTGGTTTGAATCCTGGTCAGGGCACATGACTGGGTTGCAGGCTCAATCCCCAGTAGGAGATGTACAGGAGGCAGCCAATCTTTCATATCCATGTTTCTCTTTCCCTCTCCCTTCCTCTCTCTTTCTCTCTCAAATCAATAAAAAATATATTTAAAATGAAATTTATTTTTTATTTATGGTATAAATTGACAACCATTTTTACCTATAGTATAAAATAAGGTTTTACTTTTATTTTAGTCAACATCATCATTTTCAGTATAAATGTGTAAAACCAGTTGTCTAATCCCCTTTTAATTTTTAAGTATTTCATTTCCCCTAAGATGTAAGTTTCCCTTTAAATCTGAAAAAAATTTAAAAACAACAAGACAGATTTTATTGAAAAAAATAGGGGATAAATTATTGCAGTTGGGGAGAGACAATACATCAAGGACCAGTAGAGATGTATGGCCAGGGGACAGTGTTAGGAAAATAATGAAAAATGACTAACAACTTGATTTGGTATCAAGGATAATGGGGGAGGAATTGAGAAGTACAAATTAGCAGTTACAAAAATATTCATGGGGAAATGAAGTATAGCATAGGGAATATTATCAATAATATTGTGATGACTATGGCAACAAACTGGTATCACTTGTAAATTATATAAATGTCTAATCAGTATGCTGTACACCTGAAACTTATAAATATTGTGTCAACTGTAATTGAAGAGTAAATTAAAAAAAAATTAAAATGCTAAAATAAATGTGTGTTCTTGAGTATCCACAATGTATTTGAGATATAACCATTTTCATCCTTTTTAAAGGAGGGCCATGTCACCTGAGGTCACAGTGGAAGGGAAGATACCGAGGGATCTCTTGACCCATGCTGCTTGGTCTCCCTTCACCTTAGCACTTGCCCTACTGCAGCCACCCTGCTCCCTTTCCCATCCATCAGCCCTTCCTACAAAGTGGTCCCTAGGCAGGTTCTGAGTTGCTTCAGCACTTTGCCTCAGGACTGTCTGCCCTCTTTTGACCCCTGAAGGAGAGGGAAGGCAGATGCAGAGACACGCATTGCCAAAGATACCACGCAGGGTGGCAGCTCTGCCCACGGAGGCATCAGTGATTAGGAACATTCTGCATGCAGCACAGGGCCCATGTGGTGCCAAAAGCCTACTAAGGCCAGAAGTAGTTTGAAGCACTGATGAGTCCCAGGAGGCCTGGGGCTGGACTTCTGGCCTTGCCCTTGCCTATTGGTATGATTTCTTTGTGTCCTTGACTCTGGAGTTCTTTCTAGTTAGATGTCCAAAAATGTGTCACAAACTTTTAACAGATCAGTGGTTACTTGTTAACTGGAGGCTTCGTGAGCACTCCCAAGGTCAAATAATATATTAACTGCACTTCCTGGACAACTTCCTCAGTTGCTGCACACCTGCTGGATGTCACCCCCAATCACCCCACTGGTGGTGTTCCCCTGTCTGGCTCAGTCACTGCCTTCTGAGTTGCCAAATGTCTTTAGGAGGGCCATGCTATCCAGTCACTCCAAACTTCCTCTACTAAAGGAAACTGAGTCTGAGGCTCCAGGAAAGTGTCAGAAAGGCATAGCAAAAGAGGAGGACAATCAAAATAGTGTCTCCCCCATTACAATGAGAATGTACCATCTGTATGTAGGCTCCTAGGGATCGAAGGGGTCTCCACTGCCTTGAGTGCAGTCTGGGGCCTCTGAAGGAAAGCCTCAGTTCCAAGCTTCCAGAAGACAGCGTAGCTAAGAAACCCTAGATGTCTATTAGCGCCTTCCTCCAAGGCCCTGCCATGCCCAGCTTGTTACAGCCATGCCGGAAGCCCTCATGTTGCAAGAGTGACCATGTTGCAGGACTATGTAGTGAGCCGCATCCCACTTCCTGCTGCCCAAGTGGTGGATAGGAAGTGCTGCATGAAAGCCTCTATTGGCCCAGCGCTCCAGTGTCACTGATGTTGGGGAGGAAGACACAGGGAGGAGGGCTCTCAGAGGCTGTTGAGCAGGAATTGTTCACTCACATCTTCCAGTTGTAAATGGAAGGCCCTGTAAATGGAAATTTCAGTGTTGCTGATACAGTCTTGGTCTGCCTCTTTATGAGGCCAAGGTGAGCTAACCTCCTCCCTTTCCTACCCCCGAGCTTCCCTGTATTGTCATTGTTGGAGACCTAGGCTTGGAGAAGAAAGCTGAGTGCCAAAGGAATCTTGGAGATCCCTTCAAACTGCAGTGCCACTCAACCTTCCTCATCTTCCTACCTGCCTGCACCTGGGATGGCAGACACCCTGCTCGTGGCCACTTTCTTTGCAGACCCCACAACCACATTACCCGTCACTGACTTGGCTGACCTGCCTGTCAGACTCCTAGTCCTGTCTACTCCTGTACCTTCCCCCACACCAGCTATTAATTGTGCAATGAGATGATGCACATTTCCTAACTCCCCTTCTTTTGCTCTTCCTATGGAACCTCTCTCTTCAGGTTTAAGCCAATATTTGTGGTTCTACTAAGAAATAAGCATGCAGGTCCATTGCATTCTAGTCCTTCAGTCATAGCTGTAGCATCTTCTAATTCTGACCTCCCAACATTCCAAGCCTTCCTCCTGAAGAATAGAAGCACCTGTATGGATTCTTCTCCCTTGCTGTTATAGACCTCTTACCCAGTATTCCATTATCTTCACCATCGAGGCCAGCTCTACTTTCCCAGTCAATTCCAGCCCACTGACTCAGCCAGCCCATCTCGCTTTGTATTCAGTGTGGGCATAACTTCTCCATCCCCATCCCAAGCTTTAATCCCCAGGTCTCCCAGGTCTGAGGTGAGCTCCCTTCCCTTTGCTCCAGCCCATTGAAGTGTGGAGCAGATATCTCCAGCCAACCTGCATCCAACTTTCAACCACATTTGCATTTGGGGATCTGTATTCCCTGTGGGTAACAGGAGTTTTGGGATCAGTGTGGCTGCCTCTGATCCCAGCTTCACCTCTGGAACACTCAGAGCTGAAAGGGACATCCTGCAATGCTGCTAAGGTTCGGGAGGCTTAACCTGAGCCTTCAGTGCGACTGGAAAAGCCAGGTCTATAAAAAGCAAATTTGTCTCAGGCAACACTTTCCCTCCTTCTCTGGTCAGACACTGAGGGCTCCTTCTCATCCCCCTATTCTCATCCAAAGCCACCTGCTATTGGAGGAAACAGCACTGCTGAGAAGCAACATGTGCCAGGGGATAGTTACATTTCTCCCTGTGGTCAGGTCACCTGGGGCTTTTCTGTTCTGAGCACATCTATAGTCAGAGGGACCTGCCCCTATTGGTGTTTGGAGATTCTTCTCTTCCTGCCTTTTGTCAGAACACCTGGGGAATCTCTGGCCACTGTATATTTGCTGCACTCAGAGCGCCTGGTGCTAAACCTGAGCCTATTCTACTCCTGCTCAAAGTCAGAGCACCTGGAGCCTCCCCATTCAGGTTACTCATGGTGTAACGCAGAGTCACGGCATCACATCTATGATTGGAGGCCCCTGTGCTCCTGCCCTCCATCAGAGCATCTGGGGTCATCAGAGCACAGAGGTACAATGGGAGGGACCCACATTGTATATGTGCCTGGAGACACTACCATTCCTACAAATATTCAGAATAATGGGGAACTTATGGCAAGAGCACATATGCTTCAGTCAAAAACATATGTGGATTATAGTATGTTTTTTATTAAATTTATTAGGGTGACATTGGTTTACAAAACCATATAGGTTTCAAGTGTACAACTCGAATAAATATCATCTTCACACTGCATTGTGCACCCATTGCCCAAAGCAAAGTCTCTTTCCCATTCATCCCCCCCTTTGCCCATTTCCTCCACTTATTCCCACTCCCTCTTGTTATCACCATATTGGGGTGTGTGTGTGTGTGTGTGTGTGTGTGTGTGTGTAAAGGCATAATATGCTAATTAGACCAACGTCCTTCAGGATGTGGCTGCAGCAGTGGGATTGAGGCAGCCACCACATCTGTGAGGGAGGGATTAAGGCAGCCCCAATGGCTTCAAAGGCCTAGTCTTGCACACATTTCATGAATTGGGTCTCAAAATTTATATATATATATAAATTTTATTATATATCCTACATAATAAAAGAGTAATATGCAAATTAACCCTCACTCTGCTACATCCAAAAGCCATGCCCACCAACTATGCCCACCAGCCAATCAGAGTGAGTATGTAAATAAACCCAATCAAGATGTCTACAGCCACAGAGAGCAGGAGGGAGGCTTGGGTTTTTCAGGCAACAGAGAAAGCCAAGCTTTCCACCTGTCTTTGCCGGCCTAAGTCTCCACCAAGGCTACAAAGTTTCAATTATAAAAGGTAAACAAATCCAAAGAGAAATGGCTGCCGGCCTTGGAGCAAACAGGAGGCTTGGCTTTGCTCCAGGCTACAAAGTTTCAATTGTAGAAGGTTAATAAATTCCAGATACCAGGGCCTCTGCTTGGGTCACCAGGGTGCATGGCTGACCAGCAAACCACCACAGGCCCCTTGCTCAAGCCACCCCTCGTCCCAAGGGATCCCCACCATGATCCAGGACACCCTCAGTGTACACCAGCTGGTCCCCACCCATGCACCAGGCCTCTATCCTATTTAATAAAAGAATAATATGCAGATTGACCATCACTCCAAAAGACAATAGCTCTCCATGTGGACACAAGATGGCCACCACAAGATGGCCAGCAGGGGAGGGCAGTTGAGAGGGACCAGGCCTGCAAGGGAGGGCAGTTGGAGGTGATCAACCCTGCAGGGGAGGGCAGTTAGGGTGACCAGACTGGCAGAGGAGGGAAACGGGCTGGCAGGGGAGCAGTTAGACATCAATCAGGCTGCCATGGGAGTGTTTAGGATGTGATCAGTTTGGCAGGCAGTAGCGGTTGGGGGCAATCAGGAAGGCAGGCAGGCGAGCAGTTGGGAGCCAGCAGTCCTGGATCGTGAGAGGGATGTCCGACTGGCGGTTTAGGCCCTATCCCACAGGGATTGGGTCTAAATGGTCAGTCAGACATCCCTCTAGGGGCGTCCCAGATTGGAGAGGGTGCAGGTTGGGCTGAGGTAACACTCTCCCCCCCACCCCTTCACCATCCTCCCTTTCCCCCCCCCCTCCCGCCGGGCTCCGTGCACGTGCCTCTAGTATATATAGTTAATTTTTATTTATGTTTTGCTTAATCCCCACTGTTTAGGTTTTAGGAAAGCACTTCTGGTCTCATCTCAGGACAGAACGCCAGGGACCCACCCATCCTTTGACTTCAAAGTGGTCACCACCACCAAGAAAGTAGCTGTGCTTGGGAGCACTTTTGCTACTACCTTTGGTTGGATCAGTGGTCGGCAAACGGAGGCTTGCGAGCCATATGTTTACTGCTCTGTTGACTAATGAGTTTGTCAACCACTGGGTTAGAGTATCTGTGTTTCTGGTATGCACACAGCAAACAGCAGTTTTGCTTTTGGGCCACTCTTGTCACCTGCCCAGGGCTTCATTGGAGGCACGTGTTGGACCTCCAATCCATTTATTGTCTTCTAGTGCAAGAACCAGACCTCAGCTAATAAGTAGGAAAAGACTTCATCCAGAAATGACAAGTTACCTGGGACCAATGAATGAATATTGTTCTGTTGGGCAAAGGATCAATACTTGTTGGATACATCAAACAAAATTAACCTGCTCTTTTTCTTCCTCAAGGAAGCTGGACACCCAACATCTCAGGGTGTGTGTGTTTGTGTGTGTGTGTGTGTGTGTGTGTGTGTGTGTGTGTACATGTTAGAGGGTGTGCAGCAGAGGAGGCCAGCCAGATGCCAACACAATTGAAAAGTTCCACCTGTAGAATAGAAAAGAGCTCTGTATATATCGTCAACCAAATCACCCTCAGCTTTGACTGTTAGCCTGGCAGACCCAAGCTCTGGTCCAGACCTAGCAGGATACCCACTGCTGCCAATAGCTACCCTTTTCCCATTTGCCTCAATGGGCTCTTATCTTTTTTTCCCCAATTAGCATCACATAAAACCTCATACTTACTAATTTATTCTCTCTCAGATGTCTTTGGCTCTTGACTCAATTAGAGAAAGGACTGACATTGTGAGTGGTTAGTCAGACTGAACCCAGTGACGAGGCTGTGGAAGTCCCCACACTGTATGACTACAGGCACTGACTTCAGCAGTCTGTTTTCAAGTACAGGGCCAACCCGGGAAGGATTGAGGTCCTGAGAAGAGACAGAAGAGGTGGTCACCCTTATATCTCCCCACTCTGTTTCCCTCTCAACACTCTGATCCTGCTCTAGGCTAGACCAGAGTGTGGGTTATGAAGCCACAATTTACAATTTTAGTATTTGTAAAAAGTTTCAATATCTTCTTTGTGCCTGTAGCTTTAATTAAACTGAAGCCAATGCCCATACAGTTTCACCTTAACCAGAGAGAATGAGCTGGCCGTCCAGGCTCTGGGGCCGAGAGGGGCAAAGGAAGAACTTACCTCTGCTCTGTAATGATCAAACGCTTAAGTCTAAGTAAGTCTGTTACTTAGAAATTGTTATCGTGATGCTTTAAATGTCATAAAATTCCTGGATAAAAAGCCTATTTGGAAAAAAATAACAACCTATCTGGCTCCAGTCCAAACCACTAACATATAATTTTGCAAAAGTTAAACTTTTGCCCTGATCTAGCTGGCCCTGGAGTGATGCAGAATCTCCAGGCGCCCAATTGCCAAAGGGCGATCTTACTAAGATGTTTCCCAGCTCACGGGCACCAGCTTGAGATGGGGACAGACACAGGTACAAGCCTTTGCCCAGCTCCTTCTGTGCGGCTTTGTTAAACAGTTCTCCAGTGAGGACTCCACCCCTCATCCTGTGCCAGGCTCTGCTGACAGCGTGGGTTGTGCCTTACTGGCGAGGAGGCAGCTGCTGGGGAAGGGCAGGGGAAAAGCAGGAAAAGCCAGGGAAGGAAGAGAGCTCCTGAGCCAGTGGCGCACCAGGCTGGTGGTCACATGTGGCGGGAGAGAGAAACCACAGCTGAGAAGTGCAGCTGAACAGAGCACAGGGCAGACCCAGGACAAAGTTCTCTACACTGAGGGGGAACTGGTCTATGATCCTGAAAGTGCAGGCTATCGTGAAAAGATCGTAAGCAAAAATGTGACAAGGTTATATAAAGGCTGCAGAAACATCTCCACGGCCGACTGGGAAGGAGGCACTGAATGGATGCCTGAACACAGGCAAAGAGGCTGATGGCCCCCAGCAGTGACCCAAGCAGAGATGAGGCCATGAGCTCTTATTCCAGAGGAGCTGACAGTGGGGACAGAGAAGAGATAAAGCCAGAAAGAGATCAAGTGGGTGACTGCACACCACCGGCCCACTTAAGCCACCTGCACATGAGTACTTTCAGCCAAGTATAATTAATTTAATGTTTAAAATATGAGATGCTTGTGGCAGATTCAGGTAATATTGAGAAAGCAGTACATTTGCTCATTTATTTATCAGTTTGCTGTGTTTATTTTGTCTCTGGGATGTGCTAAAAACTCTTCTAGATAGTTGCATCAATTACAAAAATGGCCAAACCCCTGCTTTTGTGGAGCCTGTATTCTAACCAGAGAGGAGAAAATAATTAACTTAGGTAAAAAATAAAAACAAGAAATCAGGCTTGGACTATAGTGTGGCTCAGTGGTTGAGCATCGGCCCATGAACCAGGAGATCATGGTTAGATTCTGCACCAGGACACCTGTCCGGATTGCAGGCTTGATCCCCAGTAGGGGGCGTGCAAAAGACAGGTAATCCATGTTTTCCTTGCATCAATGTTACTATCTCTACTCCTCTCCTTCCCTTTCCCCGAAATCAATAAACATATTTTTAAAAAGTAAGCAATTCGCCAAAACCGGTTTGGCTCAGTGGATAGAGTGTCGGCCTGCGGACTGAAAGGTCCTTGGTTCGATTCTGGTCAAGAGCATGTACTTTGGTTGCGGGCACATCTCCAGTAGGGGGTGTGCAAGAGGCAGCTGATCGATGATTCTCTCTCATCGATGTTTCTAACTCTCTATCCCTCTCTCTTCCTCTCTATAGAAAATCAATAAAATATATTTTTTAAAAAAATTAAATAAAAAGTAAACAATTCAGTAAATTATCTTGTAGGTTGTAGTACCAAGTGCTATTGGGGTGGACCCTTTATGCCACGGGCCTGACCCTGGCAGAAGTGCCCACTCAGACTGTCTCAGAGACCAGACAAGGAGGGCTGCTATTGGTTTTGTCAGTCCTCCAGGAAAGTGATTGATGTTTAAATGTTTAAATGTTTAAATTGATGTTTAAATGAGCTGTTTGGAAGAGGGCGGGAAAGCCTGGAAGCCACACTTACCTGCCCCACCCTGTTGCCTTTGGCTGACTTCTCCAGGGGAATGTAATGGAGGGGTAGGGACTTTGAGACTTTCCATGTAATCACATAATGAGTGAGTGGCCAGGGATCAAGGGCCTAGGGGCCAGATGTGTCAGGGTGCAAGTAAAGTATCACTGGGAGATCAAAAATTCAAAGCTCTGGGGTAAATATAGTTCGTGTTCCTCTGTTGAGTTTCCCCAGGTCTAACCATCTAACCACGTGTGGGACTGATCCCAGCCCTTGCAGCAAGCGCAATGCCTTGGTCACTCAGGTGTCTCTTGACTTCTGTCCTGTCCTGGGAAGGAGAGGAGGGAGGCATGCTTCAAAAAGTCAGAATTGCCTTAAAATAGTTCTTAAAGCAAGGACGACCTACACAAAACTGCAGGACATCAGGTAGCCTTTCACAAGGTCATCTTTTTTTTTTTTAAATATATTTTATTGATTTTTACAAAGAGGAAATGAGAGTGATAGAGAGTTAGAAACATCGATGAGAGAGAATCATCGATCAGCTGCCTCTTGCACACCTCCTACTGAGGATGTGCCCACAACCAAGGTACATGCCCTTGACCGCAATCGAACCTGGGACCTTTCAGTTCGCAGGCCGACGCTCTATCCATTGAGCCAAACCTGTTTTGGCAACAAGGTCATCTTTTTTAATCTGCAAAATGTGAAAATACTCCCTGTCTTCCAAAGCAGGTCAATCATAGGCAAGCGATTTGGGAAATGGAAAATGCAAAGATGCTAGGTCAGAGAGCCTGTGCTTGAAGCCTGCCTCTAGCGCTCAGTAGACCCTGGCAGAATGCTTCCTCTCTCTGCGGAAGGGAACTAATGCAGTGGCAAATTTATTTAGCTGTTGTGACAATTAAATTTGTTATTATATCTAAGCAGTTAGAACACTGCCTGGCACATATTAGGTGAAATGTAGGCAATTGCCATTTGACTCCAAAATGTTAATAATTCATAGAAATTACTAGCATGTTTTATTAATATATAATCCCCTCAAAATGGGTGTGATGGCGTTGAGAGCCTGAGCTCCCAGTGAAGATTTAATCAGCTAGCTGAGAAGGTTTGTGGGGAAAAGAGTTGATCTTTATCACTTTTCTGTAATTACCAACTCAGCTTGGCTCGCCAGGAAACAGACTAATTAGAATCATTAAGAGATAGCAGAGAACCAAATCTTACACTTTGAAATGTTTCTTTTATGGAGGACTCACTCCAGTTGAATTTGCATGGGAAGTGTGAAGAAAGCCTGCCCCCAGGTGTGTCTGAAATGGAAGCCAGTATGGTGTCCCCAGGCATCCAGAGTGGAGCCCCCAGCACGGAAACCTAGCAGCGGGAGTGCATTCATTGCTCTTCCTCAGAGAGGCTTGTTAACAATGCTGCGTGCTTTCTGTGGAAAGGTCAAGTGCAGACAGACAGATCTGACAGAATGGAGCAGCTTCACATTAAAAGCCTGGAGGAGCCATGTCTGTCACTCCTATCAGTAGTTGCCAGCAGCTGTCTGGTGCAACAGTGACATGTCTGTGGCCATGTTGAAGCTGAGCTGTATAGGGGGCTCAGGAGGGGCCCTCTGGATGTGAGGAGGGGATAGATTAAAGGGAGAGAACAGCGTTGGCTTCATTTCAATAAATGGGCTTGTGATGTACCCACTTCATCTTCTCCCTCGGTATCACTGACAAATAAAGAAATAATGCAAACATGGGGGCCATTGTGGTTGGGGTGGGACGCAGGCTAGGGCTCTTGATGGGTGGTGTAATGGAATTACCTTTCTATTCCCTCTTCTAGCAGTCCTTTCCATCTTTTGTTTCAGAATACCAGGATGATGTTTTCTCTAAGAGGCGTCTCTGCTGAATTGCATTGCACTGTGAGGTGTAGTTGGGACAGAGGTTCAAGATGGTGGCTAGTATGTAAAAACACAGCCACCCAGCATCCAGTATCTTTGCTCTCTCTAGACCCTCCCACTTTGTTGATTTGGGGCAAGGGAGTTGATACTCTGAGTCAGAAGCAGCAGTAAATGGAGGTACTAAAGAAGCAGCAGTAAATGGAGGTACTAAAAAAAGCAGCAGGAAGTGGGGTAGTAAAGTAGAAGACAGAGGTTATGTAAGAGAAGATGTGTGGGACTGAGAGCACAGGAAGCTAGAACAATGCCCAAGGGTAGGCCCATCAGATCAGGTGAATCAGATGAATAGAAGATTCTGCATCACATTTTGTATCTGTTTTAGAGCAGTGGTTCTTAAAGTACAGTATCAGCATCACCTGGGAACTTAATAGAAATGCAAAATTTTAGGCTGTATCCTAAACCTACTTACTGTCACATAGTCCCAGGGTGGGGCCGGAGTTTCAGAAGCCTGTGTTTAACAAGCCATCATTCTGATGTTCAAAAAACGGTTCAGATCCAATGGCTTAGAGATTAGTTACTCAAAGTGTGAATCATGAAGCTTGTTAAAAATGCAGATTTAGTTTGAATCAGAATCTGCTTGTTAGCAATGTCCCTAGATGTGCACTTAGCTTTTGAGAAGCACTGACTTAGAAAGTCCACACCAAACTATAGGTAGTTCCTCCAACCAGGAAGAGTCTGCGGAGAACCTGGCTGGATTCCCATCTGAAAGGCCGTATCCTGAACAGAACGGAGCCCTTGTTGAAACAGTGTTTGGAAACCTTACCTAGAGGCCCTGATGCTCAGCTGGTTAGAGCACCATCCCAATACTCCGAGGTTGTGGATTTGGTCCCCGGTCAGGGCACATACAAGGAGCAACCGATGAATACGTAAATTTTCAAGTGGAACAGCAAATTGATGTTTCTCTCTCTTTCCTTCTCTCTCTTCCTAAAGTCAATTAAAAAAAAAAAAAAAAAAAAAAAAAAAGCTTACCTAGAAAAAAGATCTAGGATATAAACCAGACTGAGGCTTGGCACACCGGAGTGGCCTAAACAATGTTTGCCAACCAGAGAGGAAAGGCACCTTGCTGCTGGACTCAGCTATAGCTCCAAAGTTATAAGCAAGGCTTCTTAGCAAGGATTCTCAAAACTGGGGATTGACTGCAAGACTGCAAGTCAGGGCAGTACCCATGTTCCCATCTTGTTTGTTTGCTTTCCCATGGTCCTTTTACCAGTGATGGCAGCCTCTGTTGTCATAGAGAACAGGAAAAGGAAGTTTTCATTTGCTGAGCTCTGCTATGTGGGAGGCATTATGCTCTTTCTTGTATGCCTCATATCCTTGTTCCTTGTAACCATCCAGTGAAGTAAGAATTATTTATTAACTGACTTATTTTTATGAGTTTTAAGAGTCTGTCCACATTCCCATTAAAAGCAGCTTTAATAGGCTCTCTCATCTTTTAATATGACTTGTAGATATTTTCATTATTAGAAAACTGAAGAGATTACAGCAGCATCCTTTTTAGGAGGTAAGGAAGGATGAGATCTTTGTATGGAGGAATATCAAGGGATATCCTTTAAAAAAATGACTTAAGAGTTATCTTCCAAAAGCCTAGGTCGTTGTGTGATGTACTGATCTGAAGGTCTGCTGCATATATCTTCATGGCTGCTTGGGCTCACTGGGAAGTCAGAGGAAATGGGGCCTTGGAGATAGGTGCAGGGGGTGATCCTGGGATGAGCTGCTTAGATCTTGCACACTGAGGAAAAGTTTGACAGTTTCTTCTTTTTTAAAAATGTATATTTTATTGATTTTTTACATAGAGGAAGGGAGAGAGATAGAGTTAGAAACATCGATCAGCTGCCTCTTGCATGCCCCCCACTGGGGATATGCCTGCTACAATGTACATGCCCTTGACTGGAATTGAACCTGGGAACTTTCAGGCTTAATTGAGATAATTCATTAAGCCAAACCAGTTTTGGCTATGGTTTCTTCTTGAGTTAAACATACACCTACCATATGATCCAGCCATCCTACTTCCAGGTAATTATATGAAGAAATGAAAGCTTATGTCTATACAAAAACCTGTGTACATTTTTTTTTATGTCTTTAGTAACATCACACATGATCACTAAACAGTGGAAACAACTCAAATGATCTTTGGTGGGTAACAGATAAACTGTGGACAACTATTATCTTATAGATAGCGAGATCTCTGTTCTTGTCTTCTTGGTGGAAAAAAAAACAGTCAAGACACAAAGGGTGGTAAAGCCAGCAAGAATTTACTGGCCACAACGACAGTACACTCAGGCCAGGGAGACGCGGAGGCCTCAGCGCAGAAGCAACAGGAGAGCCCAGGCTGGGCTGCTTTGGCTCCCTGAGAGGTCAGAGGAAAGGAGCCTTGGAGACAGGATCAAGGGGCCAGCCTGGGGTGGACTGCTGCTGCCCATCGCTCCACTGACGGCAAATCTTGTGGGTCCCTTAGAGTTTAAGAGATATGTGGCTGTGGGGGTAGGAGAAAGGAGAAGGAATGTCCCACAGGAACTGGGTCCTTTGTCTTGAAGATTTTTTCTTTCTTTCTTTTAGGTGGGAATTTTAGGGAGGTTTCAGCTGAGGATTTCAGTAGAATATCCTGCAGCTTTCCTGGTGTGTCCTTTCAGGTCAGAGTCTCCACTGATTTGTTCATTGGCTCCAGGGCAGAGGGTCATTATCCAATGCAATTGGTCCTGAGGTCAGCCATGGGTGTCCCTTGTCTGGTTTTGCTGTTTCTCTGCGCCTGGAGCTGAAATACAACCGAGGTCTAGATGTTATCTTTAGGGAGGAAAGGCCAGGGGGTCTAAAGTGCATGACCTGGGAAAGGAAAGGTTACCCTGGAGGTCAGGCCCCTGTTTCCCCAATTTTTTCCATTGCAAGGCACCCAGTGCTTTCCATCCTGGTGACCTCCATAACTTGGCCCATTGTCCTTGCTCTGCTGCTGTCTATCTGCCTTCCACAAAACTAACAATGAAATAGGTAAAAAATAAACTGTTGATACACATTACAACTTGGCTAAATCTTAACTGCGTTTGTTGTATATTTCAACATTGTACAACTTTTTTATTAAGTTTATTAGAATGGCATTGGTTAATAAGATTATATAGGTTTCAAGTGTACATTTCCATGATACATGATCTATATATTGCATTGTATGCTCATCACTGAAAGTCAAATCATCTTCTGTCACCATATATTTGACACCCTTTTACCCTTTACTACCTCCCAGCCCCCTTCCCCCTGGTATCCACCATACTGTTGTCTGTATCTATCAGTTTTTGTTTTTGTTGCTTTCCGTTTGATATCTCACCAATGAGTGAAATCATATGGTTCTTAACTTTCGGACTGACTTATTTCACTTAGCATGATATTCTCAAGGTCCATCCATGTTGTTGCAAATGGCAATATTTTTTTTAAAAATTATTATTGCCATTATTACAGATGTTCCCCATATCCCCTGTTTGGCTACCTCTGGCCTTCAATATTGTTGTCTGTGTCCATGGGCTATGCTAAGTGTCCATTTCTAAACTTTGTGCTAAGCACTTTAAAGGAATTATCTCAATTAAGTCTTATCAAAGAACTTTTACAACTATTAGAACTTTTAATGAGAATAATACTTGTTTTATAGGTGATGAAGAAATCCCCAAAAGGTTGAGGGTCCAAGTTCTGGTCAGGGTGCATATGTAGGTTCTGGATTTGATCCCCAATTGGGAAGCATAAAAGAGACAACAGATCGATGTTTCTTTTTTACCCCCTCATTTCCTCTCTCTCTAAAAATCAGTTAAGAAACATGCTTGAGTGAGGATTAAATAAAAAATAAATAATATTTAAAATAATATTTATACCCCGGAACTCTCAAGTCTAGTGACAAAATATCAAGACAAAAAATCATAAAAGTAATCCTAAGGACACAAGGCATCCATAGGGTAGATGCCAAGGCAGCTTGAAAACAATGTGAAAGTGATGGGGTTTGGAGAAGTGGAGTCTGTGATTCTCTAACCTCTACATAGGAAGTTATTTCAACCCCTGACAATCTTCACATTGGGAGGGCAGGAGTTTTTGGATATTGGGAGTATTTGAAAAGAGGAAATAAATTAAGAAAAGACATAATTTGCCTTTCCCTAATTTTGAGAGTAGTTCTGTCCATGAAAATCATCATTATCTGACAATTGCTATATCAGAAGGACCTGGTGTTAAAATCTAACCCTTAACTTGCCCTTCTTTATTATGGAAAGAGGTTGTCTGTGCAAACAATTAGGAAGAGGGAGAAGGAATGGGCACACCATGCATATTCTTTTGTGGAAAGGTCTCTTATATGGTCCTTCAGTGGGTAACACACACACACAAAAAAAAGGTTCCTATGAAATTTAATATTTCTTAGAGTTAAAATACTCCTTAAAGCTCATTTTGTTTAATAGTTTTCAAAATTTCACTATCACCATTGACAAATGAAATCTTACCTAAAACTTAAAGATCAATAAATATGATATAGTTCTAATCGATGAAAGGTTAAGAGTCCCCTCTTGCAACTATTGAGAATGTGCCCCAAACCTACGGGTGACTGGACAATGTCAAAAACCCTTTATGCGGCCAATCTCTATATGAATACTAAGTAAAATCAAGATTCAAAAAAGAGGAAGTAACTTGTCCAAGTCCCTCTAGCTAGCAATTAACTCAGCTGTAATTCCAGGGCCCCTTAGCCACCATGGGTTCGGAGGTTTAAAATAAACTGCGAAGCTGCAGACCTTCCCAGGTGTCTAGGGCCAGACGGAATGTGAACAGGAGACAGGAAGAAGGTGCTTTTGACGACAACAGTGTACCAGTATGGCTGGTGTTCTCCCTTGGGCGTCTTGGAGGTGATACGCTTGCAGCATTCACAATAAAAGCAAAGTTGGTAGACATGGCAAAGTCAACCACATTTAACATGAGATTCTTCTCTTTGGAGCAGCAGGTCACAACCCCGTTTACACAGCACCATAGACTATTGTTTTGTTTGCTTGTTTTGAAATTACAAATGCTAGGCCTTTGGTTTGAAATTACAAATGCTAGGCCTTTGGTTTTGGAGGTCAACAAACTTTGTCAAAATCTTATGAGTATCCACACTTTACCCAAGGGAAAAATTCATGCATGTTGTATATCTTTCAAGTGTATCCTTTAGTTCCCCAGACATTCAAATACTAGTAGAACAGCCATGGACTTCACTCTAAATTCCCTCAATCTGGAGCTAGGGACACCATTGTTCAATATTGTTTTCTCCTAGTGCAACATAAAGCATGATTCAGTTTATAAAAGTTCAACTTAAAAAAACAACATGTTAATGGCACAGGTTATTTGAGAAAATGACCTCAATAAGAGGCATCTGCTACTTGGCTAAATAACATAACAATAAATAGTTAATATGCTAATGTTAGGATGATGTAACAACCCATCCCAGGAGGCTGTCTGCTCCTGCGAGGCGGGGCATTGCTCTGGAGACAGGATGGGGGAGGTGGGTGCAGAGGGGGTGGTGCCCAGAGGAAGCAGGACCATCCTGTGCCAAGGAGGGTGGGAGTGAGAGGCCATAGTGCCCCCCTCACCAGTCCTTCACTACCCACCACTCACACTCAGAATGCCCTGCCACCTACCTGCCAGGGGGAGGGGCACAGTGCAGCAGGCGGGAGGCTTCCATGCTCTCCTCTGGTGCTACAATGGAGCAGAGTCACCACATTGCCCAGGAGACAGGGCGGAAGTGGGAGGCACCCAAAGAAGGTGGGACCAGCCTGAGGCGACTCCAGGGACTGGGACTTGAAGAGGCCAGAGAAGGCCAGAGGGATAGGAGGCTGGGCCAGGTGTGCTGGAGCTTAGTGTGGAGAGTTTCAAGTGTCAAGGCAGGGTGGTGGGTGGGTCCATGCAATTTTGTGCACTGGGCTCCTAGTTGGTTATAATTTGGAATCTGACACCTTAGTATAAACTTTGGAGAAGTCTCCAGTTATTAACTGATGGAAGCAAATGCCACATTGAAGCCAGGCTGGAACAAACATTATAGAAATGGAGAAACTGGCTAAATCTTAAATCTCCCTGATCCCTGCAGATGCTCCCAACACTGGCCTCCAGGGATGCACATCTCCACCTCACATCATGAGGCTGCATGGAATTACAGAAAGTGTGTGGTCCTAGTTAGGCTTCCCAGCATCCAGGACTTAGTCCTGCCACTTACTGGTCAGTTCTGTAACCCTGAGAACTTGCTTCAGTTACTTCTTTTGTGAGACAGTGAAACATTGTCCTTTTCTTTAGGATTGTTGTCAAGATCAAGTGAAATTCTGATACCTGGCACTCGTATGAGAAAATGAATATGACAGTGGGCATGCCATCACAAATGGATAAAATCAAAGACCAAAGAACTCTGACCCACAGCTCTTCAGCCACCAGTCCCGAGAGCCAGACCCTGGCCCTGGAGCCATCAGCTCAGTCAGGTTGGGTCTTGGGTAATGACCACCAGCTCTCCTAGTTTTTGCCTCTGCTTCCCACTCAGGACCAACCAAAAAAAGCCAAACATGCTTTTTTTACTAATCACAGAGTGTTATCATTATAATTAGCTAGTTTGTTAATGCTAATAATCAGAAGTAAGGAAGGGGGGTGATGAGCACATGTGCAATGAAGTCAGGACACAGGAAAGCTAACTTGGGAAAAAGATAATTGGCTGGAGTGGGGAGCCAACACAAGTGTGCAAACCCTAGCGGGTTCATTGCCAGCCATAATCCCCAGGCAAAGGATTCTCCCTTTCTTGTTTAGCTCCTGATTCCTTGTACTCTCTCACTCTAGGACCCACACTCACTCATGTGCCTCTGATGTGGCTGCATGGCTCATGGACATGAGGGCCCCACATACAATGAAAAGCAATGGGAACACAAGCTAAACCAGCCACGCTGGACTGGACTGGACTGGACTCCAACATGGAGCAAAAATTGGGGACAGTGGCTTTAATGCTTCCCTGCTTAGGACCAGATTGGGCGTTTTCCATGGAGAGATGGCATCTTGGAAGGGAACCTTCTTAATTTTACATCATCAGCAAAGCTTTCCACGATACCTCCTGCGGGGGCCTCAAGAAATTATTTTCCCCACAACACCCCAAGAACTCCACTTCCACTGTTAACAGGTGGGGACAGGGCCCCCCACTGATAACACTAGGCTATACCTGCTTCTATTATAGTTAGCCAGCTCAGGCTTCCAGCCACCCACAGCTGAAGCCTGCCCTTTGTCCCACTTTCCTAAAGAGCTTGTTCTCTCCTCTGCCATCCTCGGAGCATTTGCAGGCATCAGTGATGGTGGCTGACTCCCATTTTACGGAGCTCTGAGTAAATAGCCTTTGCCTCTCACTTGAGTGGTCTGTGTTTATTTCCATAAGTAGGTATTTAATAAATAAATATTAGTTTTTCACTCTGGGTTCCGATTTCTCCTCTCCTTATGGGTACTTTACCGATATCCCCTTTTACTTTTAGGAATCAATCACAAATACACCCTTTGAAGGTTGAATAAACCCTCTCATTTAATCTCGATGATATATCTCTAATATATTTCTCATTTTCCAGACCAGATGTTTCCCAGGGCATGGTTAGCTGCAGAATCTCCTGCAAATCTTGATCTTCATGGTTGGAAGGATTGGAGAGACATGGATGGAGGTCAGGGAGCAAGGTCCTTGCCTGAATAGAGACCAGGTTGCATGTTTGACTTGGAAACTAAAACCTACTTTTACTCTTATTATTATTATTTTCACTTGTCACTGACCAGCATGAAAAGAAAGAGGTGATCCCATAGCGAAGCTGAATTCACTTTATCCTTCAAAAATAAAAGTAAAAATGACCTTCCATAAACAGCCATTTAAAAGTCTAAGTTAAGATGGCTACGCATCTTTTGCTCAGGGGTCTGTCTTCCTTTCCAGCTGCAAAAATTACTTGTGGAGAAGCCGCCATGTGGAACTGAGCTCCCTGGCTTCAATCTGCTCCAGTGGCCTGGGTGTTATTTAGAGAGGGTTTCGCAGATATGACAAACATTGGCAAAATTGCTCTGGAGCCCATTGGGCAAAGGGACTGTGCGTGCACCATCCCTCCCAGGGCTCTCAGGGGCTGAGGCGATGGATGGCTGTTCACGGGGCCCACATTATCTTGGAAACAGCTTGCTGCAGTTCATGACTGAGTTAATAAGACGGGCGCCATGTGCTGGCTGAGGCCTGCTAATCCCTGGTCCCCTGGGTGTTGTCAGAGGATGATGGCGCTGACCAGTCAGATGGAGATGGCTTCCAGAGCCAAGGGCTGCTTGTTTGCATTTCTCCACTGAGCCAGAAGCTCTGTGGTTACCCAGGCTGCCTAATCAAAGTTCCCTGCAATTTGGAAAGCAATGATTCATTTGTCCTGTTAAGCAGCACCAAGGTGTTGTGAATCAATAGTGCACCTACTAGAATGAAACTTAGAAAACGATAACCCTTCATATCAGGACATGCAATAGACCCTGAAGGCCAGTCTCTGTGCTGGGTGACAACAGAATGAAACCTTTGGGAGCTTTCAAGAGTGGACAAAGCTGGACCAGTTATCGACTCACCTGGCATCCTTTCTGTCCCTGCACACCTTGAGCATGTCAAAGCTGCCCACAGAGGCTTTGCCATCCCCACTGAAATCAGCCCACCTCAAAGCCCTGCCTCTTCAAGGGACATATGGACCCCTCCCATGGAAGGGAAGGTCAGATATAAGCAGAATCTAACTAAAGACAGAAATCCAGTCTTTCCTATTCAGTTCTGCTTCACGGGCTGTTTCTAAGATAGAAGGGTGTCCTCCCTACTATTTTCTTTGGTTTAGGTCAGAATGGTCCCAGTGAGGCAGCAGAGGAGACTGGTGTTTGGTATGAACATTTATATCCCCCCCCCTCCCCAAATTCAGATGTTAAGGCTCCAAGGTGATGGTCTTCAGAGGTGGAGCCTTAGAAAGTTAATCAGGTTTGAATGAGGTCATGAGTGAGGCCCATGATGGGATCCATGTCCTTGTAAGAGGAAGAGAGACAGCAGGCTCTTTTTCTCTTTTCATGTGAAGATCAAGAGAAGGCAGCCATCTGCCAGCCAAGAAGGGGGTTCTCACCAGGATCTGAACCCGCTGACACCCCGATCTTGCACTTTTAGCCTCCAGAACTGTAGGAAACAATGCCTGCTGCTTAAGTCCCCAGTCTGCAGTATTTTGCTCTAGCAGTCTGAGCTGACGAGCAAAGGTAGTCATTTCTAAAGCTGCTTATTCTGATTTTATTCATTGTGTTATTCACTAGTCCAGTCACTTGTTCAGAGATCAGATACACTTATTTTAGGTTCACTTTATGCCAGCCATGGTGCCAGGTGGGTGCTAAAGAGGCTAGAAATGAAAGTTTCCGGTGGCAGCGGCAGACATTAGCTAAACAACATGTACTGAGAGATATGGGGTGGCGGCAGGATGGCAGAGGAGGCAGTGTTAGTGTCTCTAGATGACTTAATCCATTTAAGTGACACCCTAGGAGAATCTGTTAATATTCAAAGATTTCTGGTGAGGAGTTCAGGCCTGGGTGTAGTGAGTTACTTCTACCCAATGAGGTTCACACTCTAGAGGTATGCATTTCAAATATCAGTGTTAGGATATGCTCAATGGGGATTGCCAATTACATATGCACCAGCAATAATTTTTTTTAAATCCTCACCTGAGGCTATGTTTATTGATTTCATAGACAGAGGAAGGAGAGAGAGAGAGAGAGAGAGAGAGAGAGAGAGAGAGAGAGAGAGAGAGAGAGAGAAATATCAATGTAAAAGAGAAACATTAATTGATTGTCTCTGATATACTCTCCGACCTGGGAATGAACTTGCAACCGAGATATGTGGCCTGACCATGAATGAAACATGTAATCTTTTGGTGTATAGAACCATGTTCCAACTAACTGAGCCACCCGGCCAGGGCAGAAACAATTTTTATTAGTGAAAATGTATGGTATTTAATACTTGTGCTTGGATGTTTGGCTAGAATAAAGTGTGAATTTACATCTATTCTTGCATAATTGGTCAATAAGAACTTGATGAACCAGGCACCTCGACCACTTGCACTTGTGCCTCAGAACTAGAATTATATTTGATCTTGTGTCCCCCAATTAACAGAAGATTCTGCCACTAGGTCTTCCAAGAATAACAGTTGATCATGTTATCTAATTATTGGTTTCATTTGCCTTGGGGCAAGCCTGCCATGCAAGCCTTTCATACAGTGGCTAAATGTCAAGGCTCTGTGCTCAACAATCAGGGCTCTCAACAAGCTTACAACAATTGGTGATAACATTGTGATATGCCCGCTTAGCTAATGAATGTCCCTTTGGGTGGCAGTGTTTGGTTTGGAATGATATGCTACCCAGCCAAGCTTAAGGGGAGAGAACAGACTTATATCTTCTACTCACCTCTAATTCTGGGCAAGATTGGACCTATAACCTGCCAACTTGAGTAGATCAGCTCTCACCAGACAGCCTCACAGAGGAAGTGCTGCCTGTGTTGTGCTCAAACTTTGATACAGCTTTGAAAATGAATCAGTTGCTTCCCCAAGCCTGCTGAACGTGCTGGGCTAAGGACCCCTATTTGGAAACAAAGTGCGTGTCCGTAGAATACCAGCTCCCACCTCACCTCACCGTTAACCTCAGGAAACGTTTGAATGTTCCTAATGCTGTTTGCACTTCAGCTCTGAAGCTGTTTTCACACCTGTGAAAGGAGAAATATTTTTCTTGAATGATATCCAATTCTTAGTAATTCTTTGGAGGTATATACAGAAACACAACTGGCTTAAAGAACCACGTCTTTAAAGAAAGGAGCCACCTATGACATGGGTAAGAAAAGAATCAGGGCCAAAGAGGAGACTTTATTCATATCTTTGGTGAGCAGTCATGTATTGAGAGCCAGCTCTCTCACACAATTATTTAAATACTAGAGGCTCTGTGCACGAAATTCATACACTTGGGGTGATAGGGGTTGAGGGGAACACTCAGCTGGGCCTGTGCCCCCTTCATAGTCTGGGAGCCCTCAAGGGATGTCCAACTGATGGCTTAGGCTGGCTCCAGCAGTAGGACATCCTTAATGCTGCTGCAGAGGTGAGAGAGGCTCCCACCACCACCACTACATTTGCCAGCCATGAGCCTGGCTCAGGCCTTCTGGCTGAGTGGCGCTCCCTCTGTGGGAGTGCACTGACCACCAGGAGGAAGGTCCTGTGTTGTGCATCTGCTCCCTGGTGGTCAGTACACATCATAAAGTACCATTTGGTTGATTTGCATATTGGCCTTTTATTATATAGGATAGTCTAGAAAAGGAGACAAATAAGGGACTGGGTTGAATATTATGCCAGCATAATCCTTTATCAACTTTATTTTCCTCATCTAAAGCAGTAGGATTACTTTGAATAGTAAGAATAATCTTTGTGAAGTAAACCATCCAGTTTCTGGTAATCATAACTATAATAATGGAACCCTATCAGGGTCATTGGTGGCCTGGATTAGGATAGGAGAGGGGTAGGAAGAGTATTTGAGAGAGGGAGTATGAGAGAGGATTTCACAGAAGTGCTTGGATTATAAGGGTTTTTTTTCCCCAAAAAAGGCAAGGACAGCTTTAAGATAGATTGTATGTGAAAAAAGTATATAGACTTTGAATAATGTTTACAAAATTTAAACATTATTCCTCAGTCTGGATAACTCAGAAATGAGAATAATAGGAAATAAGCTTATAAAGTCAATAAAGACCAGATAAGGAAGTAGGAAATGAAAGAAAACTGGTAATTCTTGAGTACCACTGCTTACCATGCTATAACCTAGACATATTAATGTTACTTAATTTTCAGAACAACCCTGTGAGTGAGATAGTATTATTTCATTTACAGATGAGAACACTGGCTTTGCGGGTTATGCTAAGAAGTTTACATATTATGTACTGTCCCCTTTTCTGTGGTTTCACTGTCCATGGTCTCAGTTATCCTCAAGCAACTGCAGTACAAAAATATTAAGTGGAAAATTCCAAAAATAAATAATTCATAAGTTTTAAATTGCATGCCGTTCTGCATGAGCATGATGAAATCTCGGATAATCCTACTCTGTCCTGCCGGGGACATGGATCATCACTTTATCCAGAGTATTCATGCTGTACATGTTTCTGGCCCATTGGTTAGTTAGCAGCTGTCTTAGTTATCAGACTGGTTTGGGAACAGGCACTTTTACATAACTTTTATTATAATATACTCATAATTATTTTAATTTATTACTTATTGTTGTTAATATCTTGCTGTGCCTAATTTGTAAATTAAACTTTATTATAGGTTTCAGGCATCCATGGGTGGTCTTGGAAAGTTCCCCTCATGGATAAGGGGGTACTGCTGTATTATTTAGGTGATATGGAGCCTGGGAGAGCCTTTCAGCAGCAGGGGAGGGGCATCAATCATGCAGTCACTAAGAAGCTGGCTTCCCTGGAGATCCTCAGAGAAATGAAGCCACAGAGCTACCTCGCAGGCCTTTTCAAACATGTCAGGAGACACATGGCTGGAAGCAGGAGCATCTGTCAGCAGCAAGGCTAGGCTTGGCTGCCTCCAGCTGGGGAAGGCTCTCTTGGGGAGAGCTGTCATCCAGGGGCTGCAGGCTTGTTTCATATCCTCTCCTAGATCCTTTCCCCTGCCAGGCACAGGTCCCAGAGGAAGGCTGCAGTGAGCCCATAATTGTGGGGAGAAGAACGAGTCTGAGCTAAATCACTCTTCTGGAAACAGAAATGACCTTGACTCCAAACAGCTGTTCCTAAACAGTAGACTCAGAGCTTTTCAAACAGTTTTTAAGCACAGTTTGTACTGTAGCAAGGAGGAGGGGTGGGGTGCAAGAAGAGTTGGGGCCAACCTAAGTGAAAATAGAAGTGTGACAGAACCCAGAGTTTCAAAGTGGAGAAATTACTGAAATTACCGAAGGGAGGTGGCAGAAGGGCAGAGTGTCTGGGTTCTGAAAATGGAAGTGGGATTTCTTGATAGTAACTGACTATCAAGAAACAGGGGGAAGCTGAGAGGAAATGATCTTGGAATTGCCTTTCCTTGCCTGCCCTCAGCTGCTTATCCATGACTGTTTATCTTATAGATAAATGGAGACGAGAATGAATCATAAGTGGCCTAGAACTGGTCTACACTAAAGACTACATCTAGTCTTCTTCCCTTTATTACATTTGAGAAAACTGAGGCTCAGAAAGGGGAAATGATCTAGGTCAGATAAGTTAATTGCTTTATTCATTGTGATCCCAAAAGCTATGGGATAAAGATGGTCAATGAATCTTAAATCTAGCCTGATTTTTTGGTAGTTAAAATTACCCTTCCTTATAAAATATTAATAAGAAAGGTCAAAGATACATGATTATTAGAAAGCAGCAGACATACCGCAGACTGCTCTAGGGTAGGGAGATGGAGGGAGAGGTTAGGCGGGAGGAATGGAATGAATCCAGGTGTCAGGGGTTCCTGGTCTTGGCAGAATGCTAGCCTGGCTACTATTCACTCTCCTTCTGTTCCTAAAGATTGACAGAGGTGTTCTATCATAATGTACGTAGGACTGAATAATATACACTTGGCTTCTACTGAGGAGCCTACAAATTCTTTTAGGTGTCTTCATCTTGAAAATCTATAACTCTGATAAATGAGACTATCATGCTGTGAAACTATATGACAGGGTGAATTCTGGTCTATTTTTCAAAGCATACAGAAGATTGTGAATGGGAAATTCTTCTTCCCTTTTTTTTTTAAACTATCTTTTTTTATTTTATTTCTGTTTTTGCTTGTCTGTCCTGAAAACTATAGGATGATTTCTGATTTATACCCCAAACATACATGGTATTTTCATAAGTTGGCAACTTTAAAAATTCAGCAATAACAAATATCCTGCCCACAGATAGCATGATTATGTCCAATGATTTGACAAATTAGAGTCTAAGGTGAAACTCCAAGTAACTGATTTTATAATTTATTAGTGACCTAATGCACCAAAATTTGTCCATATTAAATGGGAATTGATTAGAGGAAATATTTTAATACTAGAGGCTTGGTGCATGAAATTTGTGCACCGGTGGTGTGTCCCTCAGCCCAGCCTGCATCCTCTCCAATCTGGGACCACTGCCAAAATTGGGCCTAAAAGGGAAGTCACACATCCCTCTCACAATCCAGGACTGGCTCCCAACTGCTCGCCTGCCTGCCTTCCTGATTGTCCCTAATTGCTTCTGCCTGCCACCCTGATCTCCCCCTAACCACTCCCCTGCCAGCCTGATTGATGCCTAACTGATCCACTGCCAGCCTGATTGCCCCTAACTGTCCTTCCCTGTAGGCCTGATCCCTCTCAACTGCTCCTCTCTGCTGACCTGCCCCTCCCAACTGCCCTCCCCTGCTGGCCATCTTGTGGTGGCCATCTTGTGTCCACATGAGGGCAGCCATATTGTGTGTTGGAGTGACAATCAATTTGCATATTACTCTTTTATTAGATAGGATAGAAGCCTGGTACATGGGTGGGGGCCAGCTGATTTGCCTTGAAGGGTGTCCCGGATCAGGGTAGGGATTCCCTTGGGGCGTGGGGCAACCTGGATGAGGGGCCTGTGATGGTTTGAAGGCTGGCCACACCTGTAGTGACCCAAGTGGAGGCCCTGGAATCTGGGATTTATTTTCTATAATTGAAACTTTGTAGCCTTGAGTAAAGGCCTGGGCCAGCCAGGGTGTGCAGGAAGCTTGGCTTCCTTCATTGCCAGGGAAACCCAAGCCTCCTGCTCTCTCTGATGCCACAGCCATTTTGGTTGTATTAATCTGCATACTCACTTCTGATTGTTTGTTGTGCATGGCTTGTGGGTATAGCGGAGGTACAACCAATTTGCATATTATCCATTTATTAGATAGGATTGGTATTTGCCCTTTCTTTATACTAGAAGTGTCAGAGATGAAAAAAAAAAAAAAAGTAAAATGTATATGAAAATCTCCTTTCTATCAGAGTCTGGGATGTGGCCTCAGGTCCCCCAGTACCAGTGGGATGGCATGAGAGTGTGACAACCATTTGTGAATTAGCTTTTTATTATATAGGATGAGATTCAGGAAGATAAACTTCTCATTTCAAATGACAGTGTCAATGTTGAAAATAGAAAAATCAATTTTGCTAACATTTACTGAGTGCCTTCCATTCTAGTAATCAATGGGAACATTCATGAAAGAGGCATGATTTTTGCCTTCTCAGTGGAACAGCAATGGCATTATTGAGCAAGCACATAATATAGGTTAGGAATTTTACTTATACTTACACATTACTTACTTTAATTGAATTAATTTATTGACGTTTATAGCAGCCCTATGAAGTATTCCCCACATTGTAAAAGTGAGGAAACGAAAGTACCAAGAGGTTAACACACTTGAGCAAAGTCACACAGATGGTGTCAGATCTAGAATTAATCCAAAATCTGTTTGATCCTAAATTGAAAGTGTTTCTACCACATCATTTTGGAGAAGTACATGACATATGCAAGAACTCAAGCAAGAACAGGAGTGGATGTCAGGGCTAGACACTGAACACATCTGTCACCTATTGGCAGATCCACTAGACCCATGGTCAGCAGCAAACTGCGGCTTGCAAGCCACATATGGCTCTTTGGCCCCGTGAGTGTGGCTCTTCCACAAAATACCATGGCCTGGGCGAGTCTATTTTGAAGAAGTGGCATTAGAAGAAATTTAAGTTTAATAATTTTGGCTCTCAAAAGAAATTTCAATTGTTGTACTGTTGATATTAGGCTCTGTTGACAAATGAGTTTGCCAACCATTGCACTAGACAATGTGCTTATGGCTCTTCCCAGGAGCCTAAATATTCCTTTTAATATCTTCATATCTATAATCTATAACTTTGATGAATGAGATGATCCCAGTAGGAGATGATGTGATAAGGCTGAAAGACTTGATTTTTCTATGATTAGAACAAGCATCTGAGAATAATATAATTAAAATCTTCTGCTTCAGGATTGATCTCATCCAGGTGTGGAAGCCCAATAGGACATTGTACTGTTCTTTGAGGTGAAGAGAACTTCAATGAGGCCTTTGGCATAGTTTTCTCTGTAGGCACTGATGTAAAAGGTTGTTCGTACACAGAGGATATGTCCTGGATCTAATATGTTGACTAGGAAAACAAACTATGTCCACTATTATAACTCTTAAGCCTGAGTATCAATATATTGGCCAGAGTAGGCCAGTTTCTGTTGCATATGTTTTGAGGACACCACTAAGGATGCACATGCTATTGACATCTCCCTCAAAATTTAAAACTGTCTCGTCTCTAATCAGTTTGATTTTTTGACTAATTATCCTTGGTTTCCACCTACCCCAGAATCACTGATTTTCCATAAGCCTCTCTCCTACTGTTTGGCAAGGACTCTATTACTTACAGGGTGAAAACTAAGCTCAACCTGCAGTTGTGATCTTGTGGTGACACAGTATCCCCTTCAGATAAATTCAACAGAAATTAGAATGGGCTTCTCTCGCTTTTTAACAAATTCATTGATCACAGTAAGTCTTGGATTAATAGTCTTCGGAAATGGATCATCATATCAATTCAATCTACTTGGGGAGGGCAAAGAGGGAAGAGGTTCTTTCATATCTCTTCTTATCTTTTTTTCTATCAGTTCCACATGAGTGTGGTATAGTTGGGATTGTCTTACTAAAAAACCTGGGTTAAAAACTTACATTTATCAATAAATTTTATTAATTACTCTTTCAACAGATTTTTCTTTTAAGGTCTCAGTTTCTCATCTCAAAATGAGGAGATTGGACAAGACCACATAGGACCCAGTTATGTGTTTCATAACTAATGCAGACATTAGTCAGTCATCTTTCCCTCTGAATACAGACATAATGACACAATCTTTCATGGGCCATGCTCAGGCTGTGATAGCTATTTAATGATATTTTGTATAAGATATAAAGTCCATGCCTCACTTTTAAATGGCAGATCTCAAGTATAGCTTTACCATTTTATGATTATTTTTCTTAGTACCTTTTATGACTCAGGGAAAACTGTAAAGAGATGGATGTCTAATCAATTGATTATATTTTGTAGTACTTTTCAATGCTCTTTTAACTTCATTATGTCACTTATTCTTTGCAAAGAAACTAGAAAAAAATAAATTTTGTTCTCATGTTTATCCAACTAGCTATTGCTGCATTACAAGCAAACCTAGAGTTGAGTGAAATGATAAGCATTTATGATTGCTCACAGTAGTAAGCATTTATTGGTTTGCTGCATAGCTCAGCAGGAATCAGGTGTCTCTGGTCAGCTGGGAGTTGACTGTGAGAAATCTAGTCTAAGATAACCACTGTCTGGAAAATGGAGAAAAGTTGGCCTTCCTTCAAATAACCTTTCACTGTCCAAAAGACTAATCTGGGCTTGTTCAGGTGGCAGCAATAGGATTCTGACAAAAACACAGCAACCATGCCTTCTGAAGCCTAGAGTCCGAAGTGGCATTGTGGCACTTCTACTCCATGTTATTGGCCAGAGCAGATAAAGCCAAGCCAGGCTTCAGGAAAGGATCGGGAAAATAGACTTCTTACGTGTTCTGCCAAAAATAGTAAACCATTTCCATCAATCAGAAACTTTTCCTGTGTCTTCTTGTGGATCCTCTTTTCTTACCATCCTTCATTTTTTTAGGAAACCACATTTTGATTCTTAACACTGTAAATAATTTTAGTGAGATTGTAGCTAAACATATTATAATAAATCAATGTCTGTCTCTTTTGTCTAACATTGTTTTTCTGAGTGATCTATACTGTTGGGCGTATATATTTTATTTAAATGTCTATTGGTTTTCTTTTTTATTGTCTTTTTAGATTCTAACTTTTGTTTCACTTCTCAATCATTATTGTGTGTCTCAGTGCTGATAGTGTTGTGAAGTAGTAATCTATATACAAATGGAATGAGACAGACTATTCACTGTAGAACATTTAAAATGGATCTTAAATCATAAAAATAATAATTACTGATAATTTCACTAACAATATTACCACATTGAATTTACTGTTTCTGTCCTACTTAAAATTTTTATATATATTATTTACTTATAGAAACACAATCAAGAACATGCTTTTATGGACTTACAAACTCATCCTATTTACTTGATATTATACTCTATTTTCCAAATCATTAAATATGCCTTCCTTCAACCTTCTTTATACATTTTTTCTTTTTCTATTCTGATGTATTCTCCTTTTTTTCTCTCTCTTTTTCTTCATTTCTTCCTTCCTTTCTTTTGTTTTTATCTTCGTTTTTCTTCCTATTTTACTTTCTTTCTTATACAATATTATATTTAAGTTTATTCTTTTTTTTTCTGTGTATACATTTGATTCCCAAAGTTTTACTGGTTTCTAATAATAAAATGTCTATAATATTCATTATGATTTTATTTTTGGCCCAAATGTATTTATAAAAGAATACTGTTATTCTATTTATATGGTTAGATTTATTACATTTTGTATTTATTACTTTGAGGCAAAATAATCCAGTTCCCATATTTTCTATGTTTTGAAATGTATTAATTATATAGTAAATGCATTATACACATTTAAAATAATGTGTCTAGACACAAACCTATTTATGCCCCTTCAGTCTGACTTATTAATTAAGAGACTACAGCAAAGTGCTTAAGAGCTAAAGCTCTGTTAACAGATTGCCTATGTTCAATATTTAGCTCAACCAATCTCAAACTGTGTAACATTAGTACAGCTACTGAATCTTGCTTGTATTAATTACCACACATGTAAAAAAGATTATAATAATATCTTTCTGGAAGGTTGTTATGAGCAGTAAATGAGATAATAAATATAATACATGTAATAAATATGGCAGTGTCTGACACAATAAGAATGTAGATATTAGTTTTCATTATATTATCATGTTCAATTCACTTATCTCTATTAATTATTTTTTGTATTAAAGATTAAAATATATTGAAGTACTTCAATGTGGTTCTAATGTTTTAAAATATATTTTATTGATTTTTTTTTTCAGAGAGGAAGGGAGAAGGATAGAAAGTTAGAAACATCAATGAGAGAGAAACATCAATCAGCTGCCTCCTGCATACCCTCAACTGGGATGTGCCCACAAGCAAGGTACATGCCCTCAACTGGAATCAAACTGGGAATCCTTCAGTCCGCAAGCCAATGCTGTATCCACTGAGTCAAACTAGTTAGGGCTGTGGCTCTAATTTTATCAACTCCACCTTGTATTTCTACATTTTTGCTTTAAATATATTAATGTGAAATTATTTGAAACATTTAGTGGTTGAGCAAAAAGGTTTACAGTTGTGAGCACATAAAATAGTATTACATTTATGAGTTATTATATTATTAATATAACTAAACTATAAACCTACTTTTGTTTACCCCATACGAGCTCAGAATAGCCATATATTGGGTCGGCAGCTAAGTAATTGCGGGTTTCACACATATATGGCTTCAGTTGAATTTTTAGTTTGCAGACATAGTACAAATGTAAAACACATTTTGTTATTTGATAGTTGGCTATTCAGCTGTTAATTAGTAAAAAAAGTTTTTTGATCTGTTTTGTAGTTTTCGTTTGGCGTTAGTTGAAAAATGGAAAATCAAAAGGAACATTTTCGTCATATTTTGCTTTTTTATTTCCGCAAAGGGAAAACGCATCGCAAGCTCATAAAAAGTTATGTGCTGTTTATGGTGACGAAGCCTTAAAAGAACGGCAGTGTCAAAATTGGTTTGCCAAATTTCGTTCTGGTGATTTTTCACTCAAAGATGAAAAACGCTCTGGTCGTCCAGTTGAAGTTGATGACGCCCTAATCAAAGCAATAATCAATTCAGACTGTCACAGTACAACACGTGAGATTGCAGAGAAGCTTCATGTATCACATACATGCATTGAAAATCACTTAAAACAACTTGGCTATGTTCAAAAACTCGATACATGGGTTCCTCACGAACTGAAAGAATCACAGTTAACGCAACGCATTAGCAGCTGCGATTTGCTAAAGAAACGTAATGAAAATGACCCATTTTTAAAACGACTGATAACTGGCGATGAAAAATGGGTTGTTTACAACAATATCAAGCGGAAAAGATCGTGGAGCAGGCCAGGTGAACCAACTCAAACAACATCAAAAGCTGATATTCATCAAAAGAAGTTTTGGTTATCAGTTTGGTGGGATTACAAAGGAATTGTCTACTTTGAACTCTTACCACCCAACCGAACGATCAATTCTGATGTCTACATTGAACAACTAACGAAATTAAACAATGCAGTTGAAGAAAAGCGGCCCGAATTGACAAATCGAAAAGGTGTTGTATTCCATCATGACAATGCAAGGCCACACACATCTTTGGTCACTCGGCAAAAATTAATGGAGCTTGGTTGGGATGTTTTGCCACATCCACCATATAGTCCTGACCTTGCACCATCTGATTACTTTTTGTTTCGATCTTTACAAAACTCCTTGAATGGTAAAAATTTCAATAATGATGATGATGTCAAATCGTACCTGATTCAGTTTTTTGCTAATAAAAACCAGAAGTTTTTTGAACGTGGGATTATGATGCTGCCTGAAAGATGGCAAAAGGTCATTGATCAAAATGGGCAATACATTACAGAATAAAGTTATTTAGTTCCATGAAAAAATTGTCTTTGATTTTCTTTTAAAAATCCGCAATTACTTAGTTGCCGACCCAATATATGGATAGGGGGAAGGAAGGCCTTGATCAGCCCTGATTGCCTGATTGCTGGCCAGGCTTAGGGACCCTACCTGTGCACAGATTTCATTCACCGGGCTTTTAATATATATATATTATGAAGGAAGGAATATATATATATATATATATATATATATATATATACACACACACACACACACACACACACACACACACACATATATATATTCCTTCCTTCATTTATTTGTTATTCATATAAAGCAAACTCATTTTCTTATTAGAAGCTTTTGCCTTGAAGTATACAATACTGATATTCCAAAGCTGCTTTATTTTCATTTGTAAATGCCTGGTATATAATTGTCCATCTTTTTATGTGTAGACTTTCTGTTTCATTTTGCTTTGTTGTGTCTGTTATGAACATATCATTGGTTTAGGTACTTTTACCAATACAAAAAGAATTTAGTGCTTTGACAATAACTGTGATAGTTGGCATTATTTAATTAGTACTTTTAATTAGTACTTTTGCTCTATTATATTATAACTAGAGGCCTGGTACATGAAATTTGTACACTTGGGGTGTGTCCCTCAGCCCAGCCTGGACCCTCTCCAATCTAGGATCCCTTGGGGGATGTCCACCAATTGGCAGTTGGACATGCCTCTCACAATCTGGGAGTGCTGGCTCCCAACCACTCACCTGCCTGAATGCCTGATTGCCCCTAACCACTCTGCCTGCCAGCCTGATAGCTTCCTAACCTCTCCCCTGCTGGCCTGATTGACACCTAACCACTCCTCTGCCAGCATGATTGAAACCTAAATGCTCTCCTGCTGTCCTGATCAACTCCAACTGCCCTCCCCTATTGGCCATATTGTGACAACGTGAGGGCCATCTTGTGACATGAGGGCATGAGGGTCAATTTGCATGTTACCTATTTATTATATAGGATTTCTACTTTTAGGCTTTGTTACTCCTCTTTTCTAGCTTGGCCAATATTAAACAAGTCCTTTATGCTTTGCTCCTTCAGTGTTGTGAATCTTACACATACTAAAGAGTAGACATGCTCAAAATTTTAGTTCTCTACTAGAGGCCTTAGGCATGAAATCTGTGCAAGAGTAGGCCTTCCTTCCCCGGCTGCTGGCACCATGTTCCCTCTGGCCTTGGGACCCGACCCAGGCTTTCCTCTTAGATCCAGCTTCGTCTGAAAGGTCATCTGCAAGGACAACTGGTCTAATTAGCTTATTACGCTTTTATTATTATAGATTACCTTAAGAAACAACAGTATTACTTACAATGGTATGTAAAGTACATTTCACATGGCAGGAAAGCATGTTATTTCAGTCATTTCCTTGTCCCCAATTTTTAATAAGTTGAGATTTTAAACCTAAATTATTATTATTAATCATATATATATCTGTTACATTGTACATTTTGCCAATGATGTTCACCATATTAATAATTAAATATTATAACTACAGTTTTTCTCATTTTATGATTCTCCATCATTTATTTTATACTATAACTTCTCAATCCATGAATATTTGAACTCACTGGTCAGTTACAAAACATCTTGAAATAAGATTTTCAGGCCATATATGTGGGTATAATTGATTCTTAATTAGCATTATATTCCAGATACTTTTTAAAAAATATATATTTTATTAATTTTCCACAGAGAGGAAGGAAGAGGGATAGAGAGCTAGAAACGTTGATGAGAGAGAAACAATGACCAGCTGCCTCCTGCATGTCCCCCACTGGTGATGTGCCCGCAACCAATATACATGCCCTTGTCCGGAATCAAACCCGGGACCTTTCAGTCCTCAGACTGACGCTCTATCCACTGAGCCAAACCGGTTTCTGAAGATTCCAGACACTTTTATTGAATCTTATATTTAAATCATGTGCTCAAAAGAGTATCTCTTTCAACCTGTTTTAAAGGAAGTAATTATTTAGTATCTTTTATATTTATTAGTCTTCTCATCACATCTAAGAATGAAAATTTCATGATATTTAAAATGTTCCAGTATTTATTTCAAACTTAATGTGTCTTCAAGCTGTCAGTGGCTTTGATCTGTGTCCATAAGATTCAAGTTGTCATGTTTACTCTCAGTTTTGCTCCTTTCAATATATTTCACCACCACTTGCATTCTAATTTTTGAAAACTGTAATACAATTATTTTATTCTCCTTTCATGATTAGTTTTTTCAGTGTTTTGCCATTTCCCTGAGGATAAATGACAATGTCAGAAGTTCTTATGATTTTAAGGACACTGAGATGGGAGAACAGCTGGGGAAAACTGTTAAAAATAAATTGCATTAGCTTTGATTCTCTATGTCTTCTTTTTTTTCTTTCCTTTTCTTTTTTTTAACTCAGCTCTTCCATGCTAAACATTACTAAACTAAATAACACTGATTCTGTAATTAGTAAGTTATTCCCAAACATACTATAATGGGCATTGGTGATGTTTTGGAAAGAATATAGGTTATGAAGTCATGCATACCTGGTATCAGATGCCAGCTTGATTATTATTACCTGTGGAACATCACAAACTAGTATATGTCAATTTACTAGTATACACCAAGAATACCAACAGGATAGTGATCACTGGACATTGGTGTGATTTAATGCAAATAGAATTAATGGAAGATTTTTCAGCAAGGAGCTTGAACATTAAGTTTATAAATAGGCAGATATTAAAGGGTTTTAAATAGGCCACTAAGGTGGTTATTTTGCCCATTAGAGGGCTTTCTCAGATGTTTGCATGGACATAGTTTTGGGTAGAATGGGAGCAGTTGGGAAGCCACTGCTATTTTGAAGGTAAGAGGTGATGAGAGATTGAATTGAGGACAGATGGATGAAAATTGTGGCTTCAATTGATGCTTATGTAATAAAATTGAGACACATGGGTTTGAATTTTTCTTTTAACAAACTGTCTTATTTTAGTATTATATATACACAGAGAAGTGGACCAATCATATGATAGCTTAATGGATTTTCACAAAATGAACACAGTCTCCTAGTCTCTAAGATTGAGAATTAGAGGATTCAGGACCCCAGCAGCATTTTCATGCCCTTCCCAGTTTCTTTGCAAACACCCAACTTTTGATATCACAGATTTGCTTGTTTTTGTGCTTATATGAATACTAGAGGCCCAGTGCACGAAATTAGTGCACAGTAGGGTCCATAGACCTGGTTGATTGGGGTCTTACAGCTGCTGAAGAGGGCTTTTCTTCATTCTGCACTGCTCCCCTGGTGGTCAGCACACGTCATAGCAAGTGATCAGCCTCTTGGCTGAACTCCTGGGGGGCGCAATTTGCATATTTGGCTTTTATATATATAGATTAAAGGCCTCGTGCATAAAATGCATACATTGGGGGGGAAAGGGGGTGTCACTCAGTCCAGCCTGTGCCCTCACGCAATCTGGGACCCCTTGTGAAAGGTCCCTAGTCCTGTTCAGAGATGGGGACCTATCGGGGCAACTGGCTCCACCCCACTGTTGCCACTGCTTGCCATCTGTGCGGTGCTGCTCCCCCATTCCACCAGTTGCCTCACTTTGCAGGCGACAGGCATAGGGTGTGATTGTTTGGCTGGTCTGGCCTTCCTCTGTGGGGTGATCAATTGTGGGACCCATAGATCAATCGCCCTGCAGAGGGAGGTCCTGCCCACCTGCTGCAGCACTGCCAGACGGGTGGCCTGGGCCTCCCTCTGTGGTTGCCAGCTGGGTGGCCCTGTCCTTTCTCTGCAATGCCACAGGCTGGGTAGGCTGGGCCTCTCTCTTTGGGATGATTGATTATGGGGTTCCTCGATCCATCACCCATCAAATGGAGGCCCCTCCTACCTGGCTGGGGCTATGCAATCAATTGCCACGCAGGTGGTGGCCTGGGCCTTCCTCTGCCAGGTGATCATGGGGCTATGGCGGGAGCCCCCAAACAATCACATCGCACCCACCGTGGCTGGCCTGGCACCAGTATGTGCCATCTTTTTATTTTAGCTAGTCTTGTTCTTGTTGAAGATATCTAGAAAGTCTAGAACTGGAGGAAAGTTTTTTTTTTTTTTTTTAAATATATTTTATTGATTTTTTACAGAGAGGAAGGGAGAGAGATAGAGAGCTAGAAACGCCGATGAGAGAGAAACATCGACCAGCTGCCTACCGGGGATGTGCCCGCAACCAATGTACATGCCCTTGACCGGAATCGAACCTGGGACCTTTCAGTCCGCAGACCGACACTCTACCACTGAGCCAAACCAGCTTCGGCTGGAGGAAAGTTTTATTCATTTATTCATTCAGCACATATTTAGTGAGTTGGGGAGGTCAAGGGGTTGTAAGAATCGGGTTGGAGGGTAAATCACATAAATCTTAATATGTCCCAAAATGATGGCAGGAGTTGAGTTAAAAATGGAAACTGTTAGCTAATGGGATTCTAAAGTCCCCAGTAAATGTTAAAAAGGATGACGGAGCCTTAAAAATGGTAAAAACTCAATGAAACTATACTCAAAAGGAGAAGTGATGTAATCATGGATCAGTTATTAGCTTCATTAAACTTGGATTTTTCCATCTGTAAAACTGTATTCCTATTTTTTATGGTCATTGTATTAACATGGGTATATTGCTTATGTACTACACCTAATGTATAGTATTTTCTCAAGGGAAAAAGCAGTTTTCCTTTTTTTCAATTATTTGTTGAAAAACGCTAAGTAGCTAATATTAAATACATATCAAATGTAATGAATATGGAAACCCTGAGCTGTAGCATCAGGCTGTGTAGCTCATGAAAGAAACTTGCAGTGATGACGTGTGGTCCTGTGCCAACCAGAGGCCCATCAGAGACACAGACTGTTCTCTCTGATCTTACAGAAAAGGCATCGTTGGTGAGTGACAGGCCAGCACATGCATGGGCCTAAGGAAATTTCTTCATTTGCCCTGGCAGACAAATGCTTGAGCATTTGCACACTGCCATGATCTGAAGAAAACTAGTGATATATGGCTACAGAAACTCCAGTTGCCTGGCTGAGCTGCCAAAGTTCATGCCTCTCAGGGATCCAGAAGGAGAAAGCATGTGCCTCAGCATCTGGGGAGCCAAGTTCCTAATGCGAGCTCCGGTATCAAGGAAATCGATTACGTTCAAAATTATGCAGACAGCATTTTATAAGGTCCATTGGATTTAGACAGGAAAGACAAATTAGCAGGGAGCCGGCCTTGAGAAATGGTGCCTGGCCCAGGCCAGCTCTTGGATCCAGTGGAGAGTTCGCTAATGGAAAGAATAAATAAAGGGTGTGCAAGGGAAGACAGGAAGTTTGAGAACCAGGGATTTTGCTGCAAGTCAGAGACAGGAGCCACAGATTTTGTTGAGTCATAAGCAATGCTTGTTTGCGTTTTTTAATGCAGTAGACAGTATCATAAAGAATTCACATTCCTGAAAGTCACATCTTCTATCTTGGCAAGTCATCCCTACCTACCACATAAACTGACTAATTATCCACAGAACACATTTATGACAAGTGGGCTAATTAGGAATCTGCCAGCTCTTGCCACAAAGTCATTACTTGAAGTCATGTGACTGGATGGGATTCTACTTTACCAAATCAGGGAGACTGGCTGGCCATGGATGCTAAAGGAACACTTGACCCCCAATTTTATGATTCATAAAACTAATTCCAGAAACGTTAAAAAAATTTGTTTACTGCAATATTAGCATCTGGTGTTGTAAGAGCAATGTAGCCTAACAGATTTTTGGGCTCAGAGAAAGGAATAAAGAAAAGAAGAAAAATTGTACTTTTTACAGCTAATCTTTTTTTATCTCATTTTTTTGTAGAGATATTTTTGATGCTTTGCAAGGTAAAGGCAGCAAAATAAGAATCCAAAACAACCTCATTTAATATCTAGCATAAAGGCTTTGTGATTCAGAAATTTTTGGATGAACTTATTTCATGTGTTATTATAGGCCAGAAAAATAAACGGACTAGCAAGTATAACAGGAAACCCAAATTTTGGAGATTTACAGAAAGATAAAGAAAATGAAAAGATTAATTGATAAGGATTTACAGTATAATAATAATTTAGGAGGAGGTATGAGTTTATAGGGGGGAAAAGGAAGCCCAGATGGAAAATAAGGTCAGAGAACAAAGAATCCACTGATTGACCTGGTTCGTTAAGATTTCACTCTTCATTACATGTTCTATCAATACTTCCTAATCTAAACCACACACAGGCTTTCCTTTTGGCTGGAGAGACAGGAAACAGATAAAGGGAGACAGGGAGAGAGAAAAACAACTTGGAGCAGTGACTGCCAGAGAGAGGAATGGAAAATCAGCTGGTGGGGGTTAGGAGGGGACTGATATGTAGAGTGGGCTCCCTCATCCGTATTTTGCTTTCTCAGGTGTCAGTTAACCACTGTCAGCCAAGGCCCCAAAATATTAAATGGTAAAATCTAGAAGTAAGCAATTCATACATGTTAAATCGCACACTATTCTGAGTAGTGTGATGAAACCTTGCCATATTCCAACCAGGGGCTCAGTCATCCCTTTGTCCAATGTCTCCATGCTGTATACGTTACCTGCCCATTAGTCATCTTGGTAGCTGTTTTGATAATCAGGCCATCGGTCAGGGTCCTGCAGTGCTTGTGTGTAAGTAACCATTACTGTGTTTTACTTAGTAATAACCCCAAAGCAGAAGAGTAGTGATGTTGGGAATTCATAGTCACCAAAGAGAAGCTGTAAAGTGTGAGAAGGCAAAAGTTCTCACCTTAATAAGGCATTTTATCATCATCATAAAAAAAGGGTAAGTACAGTACAATAAGATAATTTGAGAGTAAGCACCTTAATATTATACCTTTATTATAGTATATTGCTATAATTGTTCTATTTTATTATTAGTTATTGTTGTTAATTTCTTATTGTGCCTAATTTATAAATTAAACTTTATCATAGGTATGTATTTATGGGGAAAAACATTATATATATATAGGGTTCAGTACTATCTGTGATTTCAGGCATCCAGTGGGGGTCTTGGAATGTATCCCCTGTGGATTAGAGGGAGACTATTGCAACTTTCAGGGCCATGGGCCAGTAGTTGGTAAAATATCTTAGTAATATAAATTCAGTTAACCCCTAAACAATGTATATAGTTATTGGGGGTGCCAAACATCCCCCCTCATACATTATCAAAAATCCACATGTAACTTTTGACTCTGCAGTTAGCCCTTTGCATCTGCAGATTCAACCAATTGGGATCAAAAACAGTGTTTTCCATTGGCACTTGGGAATTCATAGTTGGCAATGCAAAAATACTACTTTTAGTCCTCAGTTGAATCTGCCGATGTGAACCTTGTGGATGGGAAACCTCAGGATAGGAAAAGTTGACGTATTCGTTGAAAAATATCTACCTGTAAGTGGACTGGCACAGTTCAAACTTGTGTTGTTCAAACATCAGTTCTCTTCTATCGAATTTAATTATTTAGTGAAATCTCAAGTTATTTTTGCTCAAGGTACACCAGATTGTGCTAAAGATATTTTTTTAAAAAAGAGCAAAAAAAAAAAAAAATTTAAAAGATTTAAAAGGCTATAAAATGTTGTTAAAATTCCCATGGAATAAATAAATAGCAGTGCTAATTAGGTAGTGATGGGAGTTTCATTAGTGACCAAAGAACCAGTGTCTTGAAGCTTTAGACTACATTTTTGCTAAAATGATATTTTGAGGAAGATTCAATTTCACACTAGAGATTATACTTCATTACTGAATGAACTCATCTCTTTATGTTTAGTGGGTGATGGTAACCAGAAGAAAATCATACAGAGTCATTGAATATATATTTACATTTTATAAATTTTTTTGAATCATGTTTCCCCCAGGAATCTTTCCAGGTGTTAATATTTCACAAGTCTTATTTTCACTGCTTTTGTGAGTATTCTATTTAAACCAAAGCGTTCAGTTCTGATGTTGGCCTCCAGAAAGCATGGATGGAGGGACCCTAGCTTCAGCGCTCACTGTCTAGATACTGCCACCTTTTCCCACTCACATAGATGGACAAGCATTTCAATCCGTTCTACAATAGTTTGCCAGGCAAATGAGTATTTGGTTTTGTATGCTGGAGTTAATTCCAATTGAACCTACTTTACTTTGACAGTATAATTCTGGGGGGGGGGGGGAGCCAAAAAAGTAATGTTACTTATAATTCTCTTTATATCATGAAAGTCTGAATAACCCAGAATAAATTGCTCCTAAGTTGAAACTCTGCTCTCTTAGGAATCCATATGTATCAAGTGGCAGCACATTCATTACCATACACTCCTCTCTTGTTCCTTTAATGTGAAATCCTGGGACTTGTGGAGCCAGATGTATTGTATGTAAGAAGAGTTGTTAAAAGGAAATAAGGAGCTTACTTTTGTTCTGACTTGACCAGCTAACCCCACTGTTTTGTAGGTTTTTCTGGGGTCAGTGTAACAGCCCTGTATCACTGGGTATACATTGAGATGGGGAATTTGGTTTGCCTACTTTTAGGAACATTGTCCGTGGTGTTGTTTTTCAAAGAAAAGGGAATATATTATAATATGTGGTTCAAATTGTTACTTTTAATCAATTCTCAATAAATATCCAGTTAACAATGATGAAAACCAATATTTAATGAGCACCTAATGAGTGTCAAGGGCTGCCCTAGACCCTGGGCATACACCAGTGAAATAAAATGGAAATGACACCTCCCTTTGTAGCACATAGAATGGAGTTCGTACAAATGAACTCCAGATTCTGGTATATTGCCCTTTCTTACTTTTGGCTTACAGTATGTTGTTCATCTTCGTGTTGTATTTTAGAATGGAAAATATAAATGAGAAATTTAGAAGACACACATTGTCATATTTCATCTATTGCCATTTTTATCCAGAATTTTTCTTTAAAAAAAATATTTTATTGATTTTTAACAGAGAGAAAGGGAGAGAGATAGAGAGCTAGAAACGTTGATGAGAGAGAAACATCGACCAGCTGCCTCTTGCACACCCCCTACTGCGGCATGTGCCCGCAACCCAGGTACATGTCCTTGACCGGACTCGAACCTGGGACCTTTCAGTCCGTAGACCGACGCTCTACCACTGAGCCAAACCGGCTTCGGCCAGAATTTTTCTTTTTAAGTCCTATCATTTTTCTTCAAATAAGTGGACAAGAAAAACAATTGTGTGTTTTGTTTTTTTTAATCCTCACCTGAGGATATTTTAAAAAAAATTATTATTAATTGATTCTTTTTTGAGAGAGAGACATGTACATGGGAGAGAAACATTGATTGGTGATGGGTTGCCTCTTAAGCTTCCTGACAGGGGATTGAACCTGAAACCTACGAATGTGCCCTACAGGGAATGGAACCTACAGATTTTTGGTGCATAGGATGATGCTTTAACCAACTGAGCCACCTGGCCAGGACTCCTGTCATTTATATTCCATGCAGTTTTCCTCCCATACTGAAAAAAAAAAAAAAAAAAGAAAAAAGAAAAGGATTGTAGTGTTTTTGGTTCTTCTCCATTTTTGATCTTTTAAACACAATTTTATAATGCTTTAGCATTTGAGATTTTTTTTGACAGTTATACTAAGAAGATAGCAACAATAACAAACATATACGAGTGATAAAAATTTTAAATTTCTTATAGTCTCTAACACTGTTTTATAGTTCTGTATTCAAATGCAATTAAAACCTCTTTGTATTCTTGCTCTTAAATTTTACTTTTGAGTATGGAAGTTACCTGTACTTTGTTAACACGTGACCTCCACCAGCTGTCAGATGTATTTGGGATCCAAAACTCTCATTTAAGCAAGTTGTATTAGTCAGCCTAAGCTGCCATAACAAAATAAACACCAGGATTTTCTTTCTAATAGTTCTGGAGGCTGGGCAGTACAAGATGAAGGTGCCAGCTGATTGGCTCTCCTAGTAAGGTCCCTCTTCCTGGCTTATAGTAGCTGACATCTCACTGTGTCCTCTCTTGGTGGACAGAGAGAGAGATAGCTAAACAGAAATCCCATCATGGGAGTTTCACTCTGATGAACTAATCTAAACCTAATTATCTCCCCAGAACGCATCTCTAAAACACACAAGAATTTGGAAGGGACACAATTCAGCTCATTACACAAGCTATAGTGATATTTGAGACCAATTGTGCAGACACAACATTTGATTGAGTTTTGATTTTTATTTGAATATGTATAAAAATTTATAAAATGTTGAAATTGATACCTATATCTTGAAAGGTTTTAAGTTGTTGTTGAGAGCCTAAAGTGTTATTGACTTTTCCAAAAATGCTTTCTCTGTAGGTTATATTTAGCATATTTTGGGATAAGATTTGTTCAAGAAACCTCTCCTCCCCGCTTTTGCCCCCCCCCCCCCCCAACTTGGTGGCTCCTTTTTCTATGTCACTAAATCACTGCTTTTGTATCCCTGCTGATTAGAAAGTGTTTGAAAGTGAGCAAAATGGAACTTGATAAAGCATACAAATAGAAAATTCTCACAGTAGGACCTGCTAACTTGATTGCTTCATCACCATGGTAACGCTCATCAGTTAGTGAAGCCAGGTAATGAGATGGCTTAGTTCAATTAGAGTTTAGAATATTCTTCAACCACTGCATATGAAATGTACAAAGTATTTGTCTAAAAATAGGTCATGCTCTTCTATGACTCATAAGATGTTCTGTGTTCAATAGCGTACACACACTAAGGTAAGTGAGCAAATGCATCGATAGGCTCCTCCACTTATTTTGTCCTTGAGCAATGTGGAATGCTTAAATATGTCTTTGAAAAAACAAAGTTTATAGATGTTTAATGTCACAGCCATAACCCTCTTTCATCTCCTTTCATAACCTCAAGGATACTAATCTGTTCTCTAAGCCTATAATATTCTCAGTTGGAGAACATTATATAAATGGAATTTATTTTATGTAATTTGGGGGGATATTTTCTACTGAGTATACTTCCCTGGGAATTTACATAGGCTGTTGTGATCACCCGAGCAATATTATGTTGTTTTTCCTTTTTTCGTGAGTAGTGGCTATGTATGAATATGCCACAGTTTATTGTACCAGCCACCTGCTGAAGGACATCTTGGTTGTTTCCATGTGGGGCTATTCTGAATAAATCTGCTCTACATATTAATGTAGAGGATACTGTGTAAACATAAGTTTTCACCCGCCTTGAATACATGTCCAGGAGTTCAATTGTTGGGTCATATGTTAATTGTATGGTTAGTTTTTTAATAAAGTAAAAGCAAATAAAGCATTTTTTTTTTTTACAGTGGCTTTACTATTTTACATTCTCAGAAGCAATATCTGAGTAATCTGGTTTCTCAACATTCTCACTAGCACTTGGTGGTTTCATTATTTTTTTATTTTACCCATTTTGATAGGTGTATAGTGATATCTTGTTTATTTTGTATTTTCTGAATGGCTAATGGTTATGAATGTCTTTTCATGTGCTTATTTGCCATTTTTCTTCTTTGGTGATATATCTAGTCATGTATTTTTCTCATTGTATTTATTTTTTACTATTTTGAGATCTCTTTATATATAAAATATATTAGATATTAGACTTTCTTGTATATGTGATTTATAAACTTTTTCTTCCAATCTGTAGTATCATCAGGTATCTTTTTTTCTTTATTGATCATGCTTTTGTTATCAAGACTATAAATACATGGCCTATATCTTAAATATTTTCTGCTACTTCTTTTCCTAAAATTTAATAGTTTGCATTTTCCATTTAAATGTGTGGTACATTTTGAGTTAAATTTCATGTAAGATGTAAGGCAAGATTATTTGCATGTTTATTTTGCCTATGGATACCAAATTGACCAAGTATTATTTATGGAAAAGATATCTTTCTTCTATTGAATTTATATTATGCCTTTATAAAAATTATGCCTATGTGCCCTTTGTCAACAATCAGTTGGAAATATTTGTATGGATCTATTTTGGGGTCCTTTATTCAGTTGCATTTATCTGTGTTTTGATTACTTTGCCAGTATCACAATATCTTGACAGCTTTTGCTATATAATAAATTTGAGAATTAGAGACACTGATTTCTCTCACATGATTCTTCAATTTTTATTTCAAATTGAGACATAATTGACATATGACATTGTGTAAGTTAAAGGTAAACAACATATTGATTTGATACATTTATATATTGCAATATGATTACCACTGTAGCAGTAGCTAACACCTCTAAGACTTCATATATTATAATGTTTGTTTTGTAATGAGAACATTTAAGATCTAGTCTCATAGCAACTCTGAAGTATGTAATATAGTATTTGACTATAATCACTGTGCTATGCATTAAATCTCCAGAACTCACTTACATTCGAGTTAAAGTTTGTGCCTTGTAACACCTCCCCAGTTCGCCCATCCCTCTGCCCCTGGTAACCATCATTCTACTCTCTGTTTCTAAGAGTTCAGCTTTTTTTTAGACTCCATATGTTAGTAACCCTTTGCACTCTGAACCATTCTGGACATTGGCTACCAGCTACTCTCAACGCTACTTTGCGGCGGAAACGTGCATTTACAGACCCTCGAATTATTTAGTATAATTTTGGAACCAAGTAACATATTATGATATTGGACTTATATGAATTGGGTGACATCGAGGACTGTATATTTGCAAAAAGAACAATATTTTAGTGTTTATAATTTTGTACAGTATGATAAGTTTTGAAACACTCCCCAATATGCATTGCAGGCTGATTAGTGCATGTTTGACAGTAATAAGTGGTTTGACTCCTGTCTCAAAAAATTGCGTTGAAATAATTCAATTCCCCGTAATCACTAATAAACTGCAATGTCCCCTGAGAGGGGACATCCGAGTGATATGCTAGAATTCCCATGTCCCCTGAGAGGGGACAGCGGAGTGCAAAAGGGTAATATCTTACAATGTTTGCATTTCTCTGATTATTTCTCTTACCATAATACTCTCAAGGTCTATCTATGCTTTCAGAAATGGCAGAACTCCCTTCTTTTTCATGGCCTAATAGTATTTCATTCTTTACTTCAGCTTGTTCATTAAATTCCACATGTGAGTACTTATCTTTCTTTGACTGGATTATTTCACTTAGCACAATATTCTCCAGGTCCATCTATGCTGTTGCACAGGGTAAATTTTTCTTCCTTTTTATGACAAAGTAGTATTCCATTGTGTAAATGTACCACAAGTTTCTTAAACATTTATCTACTGATAGGCACTTGGACTGCTTCTAAATGTTGGTGTTATAAATAACACTGCAGTGAACATAGGGGTGCATATATCCTTTCAAATTCGTGTTTCAGGTTTCTTCAGATAAATTCCCAGAAGTGAATTTGTTGGGTCAGAAGGCAGTGCTACTTTTGATTTTTTAGGTAACTCCATGCTGCTTTCCACAGTGACTGCATCAATCTGGATTCCAACCAACAGTGCACCAGGGTTCCCTTTGCTCCACATCCTCACCAGCACCGGTTGTTTGTCGGTGTGTTGATGGTAAGATTCCTATGTGCCCTCTGTCAACAACCCAGCAGGGAACTCTTATTGAAGCTGGTGTGTTGGGAATGCTGGGTTCCCACAAGTCCTCCAGTGATTCCTCCTGCTTGTTGCTACCTTGTTACTGGTCCTCCTCTGGCTGCATCCCTTTGATTGAGGACCAGGATAGTGGTCCTCACTGCAGTCCCCAGGGAATGGATGCCTAGGCTCCTCACCTGGCCTTGCTGGCAGGGATAAGGCGGGGCCACAGTGGTTTCTGTGCTATAGGCTGAAGGAAAACCCTTATGGCCGCAAACTTGTCTGGCTGTGTTGCATTTGTCAGGGTCCTTTGGGCGGAAAGAACAGGCTTTTTGTTTGTTTGGTTTGGGGTCTTAACCTGTTGATGTATTCTGGTTATGAGTTTCTTCAGGCTCCAAGTCTGAGATTCATAGGAAAAAGGAAAACCCAGAAAATCACCACTGTATTTTTCCTCAGGTTCCAAGGCCCCTGGCTAGTCTGCCTATGCTTTCTATCTTTCCCTCTCTTTATATGTATTTCTTAATTGTATTTAGTGGCGGGAATAAGGAAAATATGCCTATTCCATCTCTCCAGAAGGGTAACCTCCCTGTTTGCTTTTCGTTAATAACTTAATTCAGATTTTAATATTATACCCTTCTCGTCTTTTTTCTATGGAAGCTCATTGCCCCAGATGTCACAGGGCTTGTCAATACATACCATTAAATTGGATTTGGTAACAAACGTTGGCCTTTGGTAGTTACTCAGAAAGCTTGGTAATTTCAAGCCAGCAAGGTGATTTTGGAGATCTTTCTACATGAGTTCAGAGCGGTAAGCACAGCTTCTAGTGGTCTGCCCCTGAAGCTAAGTTGGGCTGAGTTGGATCTCACTTAACCTTACATGTGGTATTTTCAACATGGACCATCAGACTACAAACATTGTATGTGCAGAAGTGTGCACTAAAGGAAGATCCGCGTCTTTTTCCTCTGATGTTTACATGCCTCATGCAGCTCCTGCCACAGTTGCTGCTGTAGAGCTTTAAAACCTTATATTACATTATATTTCTTAGTAACTACCAAAGGCCAAATCCATGCTTTACAAATAAATATTCTAATCTGAGTAAATGGGCTCCTTATTTTTTTTTCACCATAGCTTTTTTTTTTTTTTTTTTTTTTTGGGGGGGGGGGTGTTTTTGTTTTCAGCTGTCTTTTTACCCTTTGAATACTTAGTGTATATTTTAATGAAAATTTTAGTTAGATTTGATTCATCTATGCATTTTATGAATTGGCACTTTAATAAAAAGAAAATAATAAAAAGAGAAAATTATTAAAAACAAATGGCAACATGCCAATCAAACACAAATATGAGTCTCAGTAGCTATTGATGTAAAGCTACCTGAATGAAACATTAAAAATAGTTTCTAATGGGAAGGGGTTGAGGGGATGGGTGAAAAAGGTGAAGGGATTAAGAAGTACAAATTGTTAGTTACAGAATAGTCATGGGGATGTAAAACACAGCATAAGAAATATAGTTAATAATATTCTAATAATTATATATAGTGTCAGATGGGTGTAAGATTTATTGTGATGATCACTTAGTAAGTTATGTAATGTCTAATCATTGGGGAGTGCATCTGAAATGAATATAATAATATATGTGAACTATAATTGGAAAGTTATAAAAGTTAAATGTATATGTTAATAGACTTGATTGTACTTAATAAAACTGGGCTGGAAATTTTTTAAAAAATTTTAAATAGTTTAAGACACCCAAACTGTTTCATCAATGAACACTGAGTTAATCAGTTGTTAGCAACATGCAAACTGCTGATGAGTTTCTTGTTTGTCTAGATCCCAAAGAAAGCTCATCACTTTAGAGCTATATCTATCCTATATAATAAAGATGTAATATGCAGATAGACCATGTAATGACTGGATCACAGATCAGCAAGAGGTTGGGGCAGCAAGCTATAAGCGGGCAACAGAGAGCCACAAGAGGGGGCAGGGCAGCAAGCTATGGGGGGCAGGAAGGCGGAGGGAGCTATAGCAGGGTGATGCAGCAGGCAGAGAGCTACTGGAGGGCAGCAGCAAGCTACTGCCGAGCTACTGGAGCACGGATTCATGCACAGGCTACTAGCTTATAAATAAAACAGTGGTTAGAGCATTGGCCCACAAACCAAAGGGTTGCAGGTTAGATTTCTGGTCAAGGGAAGGTACCTCAGTTGCAGGTTCTCCAATCCTGGTAAGGTTTGGGTGACAGGCAACCAATCAATGTGTCTCTCTCACATTGATATTTCTCTCTCTCTCCCCCACCTCCCTCCCTTTCAGTCTCTAAAAATAAATGGAAAAGATATCCTCTAGTGAGGATTTAAAAAAAAAAAAAAAAAAGACAAGACAGGTCATTACCCTGAATAGATTTGAAATATTGTATTTATCATGCCCATTAGATTTTTTTCTAAGTATGTGTCAAATTTAGTATACTGGTATACTAATTACATGAAACAGGTCACTACCCTGAATAGATTTGAAATATTGTATTTATCATGCCCATTAAATTTTTTTCTAAGTTTGTGTCAAATTTAGTATACTGGTATACTAATTACATGAATTGTAGTAAGTAAATAAGAAACAGAACTTTTAGGGAAAAAATCCATGCAATATTAATTTGAATTTTTTAAGTAGATGTCTATTTTAATATTCATAATAAAATTTTGCCTTAAGGATTTAAAAATTACATTTCAAATTAATAAGAAATATGAAAAAATGCCAATAACTTGATATATCTCTTCAAATTTTCTAGAACTAGGAAGATAATTTTATTTAAAATATAAGTGCACAAAAAAAGAATTGTCTACAAATTGAAATGTCTGTGTAGTTATATTCAAAGCAACCAATTAAATCTCAATTATGAAAGAAAAACTTAACACTGAATTTGTAAATTTATATTAAATAGTGAACATTTTTTAAAAATAATAGCCAAAAATCAAGACTTCTATAAAAACATTTTTTTTTCTTTTATTCACAACAGAAGAGATCTACCAAAGTTTGGTTGAAAAAAAAAAAGAAACATTTTAAATCTTCTCAATGTACTAGGAAGTGGAAGTGATAAAAATACTGAGATTGCAGCTCAATGTATAAAGGCATAACTGCCTCTGAACAATTGCTTTTATTTATTTTTTTAAAATGAGAGTAAAAACCAAACCAGTCAGGCTGATGTGGCTCAATGGTTGAGCATTGATATATGAACCAGAAAGCAATGGTTTGATACCTGGTCAGGGCACATGGCTGGGTTGTAGGCTCCATCGCCTGTAGGGGGTATGCAGGAAGCAGCTGATCAAGGATTCTCTCTCATCTTTGGTTTTTCTATCTCTCCCTTTTCCTTAGTCTCAGAAATCAATAAAAATATTTTTTAAAAATAAAATAAACTTCCTCTTTCTTCTGTAAGATAGATTTAAAAAAACACCCACAAACAAACCAAAAAAAAAATATCAAATTTAAAAGAAAAAAATAAAAATCACAATTTATGTATAGATATTATTTCTCTAGAAAGAAAATGTCACTCTTCTTTGAGACAGTTTTTTCTTATGACTTTTATTCTGTTCATAATGCTCCTATTGAAGATCTAGCTTTCTTGAAAACCCAAATCTGTGCAGGTCAAGTTCTCTATTATATACAATAAATCATTCGCCCACCATTATCCAGGAACCCAGAGGTCACAAACTTAAATTCACCAGTCTCAACACGGTTTCAACAATCACATATTCAAATGTTTTGCACACAAAATAACACTCATGCATACATATTTATGTATTTTTCCTAAAACATAGGTAATCTTCATAATTATTTTTATTTTCTGTAATATGATGCCAACTCTGGCCAAAGTCACAATTTGCCAGGATGCTAAACTAAGTCATTATGATGTTCTTTATAAAAATGTTGTCATGGTCCAGTCCTAATCCCTTCCTACTTTCTCTGAGCTGCCACTCCTAATTCAGATTAATTGTTATAGGTTAGGAATTAGTCAGATAATTAATTTCTTGGGACACTGTAAAATGAATATCTGACCATCATAGGCTTTGATGATTCATTTATAAATAAAGTATGTATAAATTATAGTTCCCTCCATTATAAAATACTGTTAGCAATTTCAGTTTTAGGACGTTTTATATACATCTTTGTTTGAATGTAGATGGTGATAATAGTATAGATATCATTTAAAACCCTATATTTTCTAATGAATACAATCCTATGCAATTCATTATATTGCTATATGATATTCACATATTTTTTAATTATGAAAAATTCTAAGAATGCCAGAAAACTTAGTGATAATATACAGCAAACATGTCAACATATAGAATTAACACACATTAAAATTTTAAATAATATTTGCTTCAGATAAATGTGAAATAATTATAGAAGATAAAATAGGAATTACCCCATTTTAAACTCTAGTTTTTGGAAATATAATACAGAAAGTGCATAAATGTAAGTATAAAGTTTAACAATCCTATATAATAAAACCCTAATATGCAAATCAACTGAAAGGCAGAATGACTGGTCACTATGACACACACTGACAAATAGGGAGTAGATGTTCATGCAAGAGCTGCCCCCTGGTGGTCAGTGCATTCCCACAGGGGGAGCGTTGCTCAGCCAGAAGCAGACTGATGGCTGGCAAGGGCAACAGCAGTGGTGGAGAGCAGTGGTGGCGGGAGCCTCTCCCACCTCCACAGCAGTGCTAAGGACCCCTTGGGGGATGTCCATCTGCCATGTTAGGTCTGCTCCCCACCTAAGCCAGCCAGCGGACATCCCCCAAATGGCCCAGGACTGTGAGAGGGCACAGGCTGGGCTGAGGGCCCTCCCCACCAGTGCATGAATGTTGTGCACTGGGCCTCTAATTTATTATATAGTGACATATTCTTATAGAGTCTTAAAAACTGGATATTTTAATTTTGATAAAATATAATCTATCAGTATATTTCTTTTATGTTTTACTAGTGGCCTGTTGCAGGAAGATTCCTGCAATAGGGGTTCCTGCTGCGGTCACCACTGCCCCGCCTGCTTTCCTCTCTTCTCCCCTAGACTTGCTTGCTTGCTTCTCCGCAGCTTGGCTCCCTTCTGCAGCACTTGGCTTCTTTCTATGCTGTCTTCAGTCTTTGCTCTGGCCTGGATATCCAAATTTACCGCCATCTTGGTTGAGCTAATTTGCATACTCACCCTGATTGGTTGGTGGGCATGGTTTGTGGGCATAGAGAAGGTACAGTCAATTTGCATGTTTCTCTTTTATTAGGTAGGACACTTTTTGTGATGTATGGAATTTTTCATCTATACCAAAGTAGCTAGAAGTTTCCTCCTATTGTTTTTTTTTTTTTTTAAGTTTAAGAGATGCATCTTTTACATTTTGACTTGCACTATTTAGTATTAAATTTTGAGAGTTGATTTTTTTCTATATTAATATTTAGCTGTGCTGTACTATTTGTTGAAAAGTCTTTTACCTTAAATTACCTGGATAACTTTTCCAAAAATCAAGAAATTATACATTTGAGTTTATTTCTGAATTGCTTCTTTTGTAACAATTTTCCTCATGCCAATACCACATTATCTCAATTTCTTTAAAATTAGTTGACTCATTTTACAGGTTGGCATGTGGTCCGACTTGGTGAATGTTCCACATGCAATTGAAAGCAATCTGTATTTCACTCTTGTTGGGCTGGCCTTGTAAATATCAATAAGATATTCTGGAGTCTTTTATACATCTATTGATTTTCTGACTACTTCAATTAATTACTGAGAGAGAAGTGTAACAAACTTTAATTATAACTGTAGATTTGTAGATTCTTCTTTCATTTCTGTTATATTTTTTTCTCATGT